>NW_020455598.1:0-21711 GCF_003342845.1 Nothoprocta perdicaria | reverse complement strand
TATTTTAACGGCAAATCAAAATCTTCAGAGTTTTTTTTTTTAAGCTTAACTTTTTAGGTAGAATCTGCAGTTTGGCCAAAAAAAAAAAAAAAAAAAGCCAATTTTAGCCCAAAGGACAGGAGGCCACCAAGGGATTAGACATGACTATGCTTCTCATCAGTCATATCTACCTCATGTAGTCACTGTTTCAATGCCACCTCAAACGAATGGCTAGGCTGTGGCCAGGAGTGTCCTCCTGGCCTTGAAGAGCTCCTGGTCTTCCAGGACCTTCTGTCTTTGGCCATCTGCAGTGGCCCTGGGCACTTCCTTGGGCACCATCGCTCCCCAGGAAGTCCCTCCCCAGGTCATGGGCTTCTCAGGTGGTTGGGGAATCCAGCACCGATCATGGTGGTCTCTAGCATGGAGATGTGTTTGCAGCAAGCTATGGTGAAGCTCTAGGTAGATCATGAAGGTGAAGAATGTCCAGAAATGGGGTCAGTGTGTTGGTCTGTCTTGGGTAAGCCAGCACTGAAGGCACTGAAGGCACCCAAGGACGTGTTGGGAGGGGACAACACACATCCCATTGGTGGGCAGGAGTGGGACATTGGGCATTCGGGTTGCTGATGCTGTTGATGCCTTCTTGTTGTTCATCCTGAGGACTCCAGGACGAGGTGGAGGCCACCTTGGAGTTGTATGTGGGAGTGGGCAGGTCTCCCTGTCTGCAGGGAGATCTCCATGGCTGCGGTGTGGACCTGGATGGACAGCTGAAGAAAGGGACTCACAGTCTGGTCCAAGCCATGGAAGGCCCAGAACCCTTGCAGAACCCACACTAATCTTGTCAGCAGTGGGACAGAAGAAACAGGAAAGAGGGAACCTCAAAGTGAGTCACATCTCAAAAGAGATGAAGATCTCAAAAGAGGTGATGGCCAGTGATAGGACACAGGGCAATGGGTATAAGTTGAAATACAGGAAGTTCCATCTCCATGTGAGGAAGAACTTTCCTATGAGGGCAACAGCCCTGGAACAGGCTGCCCAGGGAGGTTGTGGAGTCTCTTGCTCTTGAGATCTTCCAAACCCACCTGGGTGCGGCTGGGTGCCCCATGCTCCAGGTGTCCCTGCTGGAGCAGAAGGTTGGTCTAGATGATCTCTAGAGGTCCCTTCCAACCTCAACCAAACTGTGACTCTGCGAAGACCTCTTGTGAGCCCCATCTCTCCTACTGCAAAGATTTAGGAGAGGTGAGAAACCAATCTAGCTAAGGGAACCTCCTGAAGCCTCCTTGAAAGGACATTGTGTTCCTTCTTCCACTAGATTTCCACCAATTTGTAGTGTTTCTGCAGTGATTGTGGGCTCCAGAACTCTGGGAGGCTTCCACTAAAGAAGGATACAGAGGATCTTGTTCATTTGCTTGGTCATGGGAATCATCCCCTGTGGCTGAATCACCACAAGAACCAGAAGGGAGCCAGAAGGGACTTCATTCAAAAGAGGGACTTTGCCTGCTGGACTTTCTCCTCCCAGCAAAACAGTAGCAACAACGACATTGACTTAAACCACAGCCTGCCAAGCGAGGACTATGGCCCCTTGGAAAGATTTAGGGGATTAAGCAGAGATTAGTAACACATGCATTAAGGGCTCGTGGTTCCCAAACAAGCTGGCTTAATTAAGCAAAGATTAAAGCTCGCTTCAGCGACACCGATCTCTTTCAGGATTCAAAGCGTCGAGTTATTTGGTAGAATTTCTTGCACTTGGCCGTGTTGCTCATTTAAGCCCTTGCCCTGCGTTGGAAGTAGTCATCTGGAGGATTCGAGGCAGCTTAGACATTTATGGAGCTATAAAACCTTAGGCCATAAATTGCACGTGATTAGGGTGCGTGTCACCATCGGTACTTCGTTAAAACGAAATGAAATAACAAAAAAAAAAAAAAAAAAAAAAGCTGCCTCATATTTTCATCTCTAAAATCCTAGAAAATAAGTGCTGTAAAACTACACAAAAATTGCCCTTATGTTCCAGTCAGTCAGCAGGCTTTGGGCGGGATAACGCACGGGCTCTGCAGCCACAACAGTAACTCAGCCAGGTGACACGGGCGACTTGGGAAAGGTTTCAGAGCTCGTCCAGGAGGCTCAGGAGATGGCCAAGCTGGCCAGGCTGTTGCAAGCCTTGAGGGATGCCTTTGCCAACTGTTGCATACCGTGTAAAATTAATTCCTTTCAGGAAAAAAAGGCAAAAAAAAAAAGCAAAAAATAAAATCACATTAGGCTGGATAATTCATGTTCTCCCATTCTCCCTCCTTGCACCTTCTATAGATGCTACTTTTAGGCCTCCTTGGTCTTCTCATCTTAGCCTAAGAGCCAGTCAGTGTAAAAAGTTGGTTTTATTAACCCTTATGCATGTGTTTGCAGCGCATTGCATCGTTTTGGAAGGGAAAGGAAATGGGTATTTTGGTTTTATATCTTAAAGCTAATTGTTTATACAGGTTTTGTGAGAGCATTTGAGAGGTGGGGCCAGGCTCTTCTTGGGGCCAAGCTCTTGTGGGTGGTGGCCAGTGGCAGGCCAAGGGGCCCTGGGGCCAAGCTGCAGCGCAGGCAGCTCCACGTGGCCGTGAGGAAGAGCTTGTTTGGTGGGAGGGTGCCCGAGCCCTGGCCCAGGCTGCCCAGGGAGGCTGCGGAGGCTCCTGCTCTGCAGATCTGCCAGCGCGCCGGGATGCGCCCGGGTGCCCCGTGCTCTGGGTGTCCCTGCTGGAGCAGGGGCTGCCCTGGGGGAGCCCTGGGGGTCCCTGCCAGCCTCAGCCATCCTGGGATTCATCATTGTGGGAGAGTTAGGACCTCCAGAAAAGCCGGAAGAGCGGCAGTTCATTGGAATCATCTGCTGGTCATCAACTTTGTCTGTGGCATTGAGGACTCTTGCTCAAAACTTCTTTACTCAGTGCAACAGGGGGACGGGTCTCTTTAACCGCAGCTTTGCAAGGTCCTTTGGAAAATTTAATTCCAGGGGCTCCCAGCCAATCGTTTTCCGTAAGAGAGAAAGGATATGAGTAGAAACGAGACGACCTCACATGGCCAAGAAGAAGTATGTCTTCTTGGCCCCTTTCTCCAGCCGTGCAGGAGGTCCCTGTGCACCACAAAGGTTCATCACAGCGATGAGTCATCTCACCTCACCCATGGGAAAGGCTCCTTGCTCCAGGCAGCTGCTTAGAGTGTGGCCACTGTTGGGAGCAGGACACTGGGAGGCAGACCTGTCTGCGACACCACGCTCAACCCCCTTAAAGAATATAAATCCATTTCTTTTCAAGTCTCTTTAGAACAAATTTTTTCCTTAAAGCAAGTATCCATCGAATTCCAAAGCTATTAGGAGGAGCAGAGTAGAAATAAGTCTTTGCATCTGGAGAATAAATAAAAATATATCCTTGCTCGTGCTAGAGCCTAACCCCGCTGCAAAGCCTCCTGTGCCCCGCAGCTGGTTCCTATCTGCTGCAGGGCAAGCAAAGGAGAAGCACAGCTGTATGGACACGGATGAGGAGATGGGGATTTCTCCAGCCTGGCCTGCTGGGACAGCTTTGAGGCAGAGGTGGTTGGGAGGTTTCTGCTGGAATTGTATCCTGCTGGAATATGTGTTTCCACTCAAACCGAGCTGTCCTGCACAATGGGGATGGCTCCGCCAGGATTTTATATGGAAATAAAAATTGAGGAGGGGAGGGGAGAAGGCACTGGAGTATCAGAATGTCCCATTCTGATAGCCTTGACATGGAAGTTTGCAGCTTGTAACCATTTTGGGCCATTTTTTAATTTTTTTTTTTTTGCATTATGGTGGAGCACGCTAAAGGTTGCTCCTGAGGCTGAGTGCTTCTGTTGACAGCACCTCCTTAGGAGTTTCCTTTTGCTGAGAATCTAAGTGCTTTTCTGTGCAGGTCCTCCCTTCATCCAAGCAGCTCCTCCGTCTCAGGAGGATGTGTTGTCTCAGGAGGATGTGTTCACTGACAGTGTTTGGCTGGAGGAGGATCTGTGCAGAATCTGGCTGGATGGAGAGGGAACCACGGATGGGATCTGAGAGGAGGAGTCTCCACTCATAACCTGCTTGTGCGTGAAGCAGAACGGTCCAGTGCCAAGGAACGGTATAAAACCCAGCCATGCATGGACAAAATGCACATGGAGAAATGCTAGAGTTGGGCAGGCCAAAACTTGGATAAATCATTGCTGGTTATCAGTAACAGATGCTGTTGGGGCCTCTCTACATGGTACACCAAGGACAACCACTATCAGAAGCGGTGCTTCAACATTAGCCCTGCAGAACTTAAGGTAGGAGAATGGGAGAAAAGGTAGGAGAAGGAGAATTGGCATGAGATGGGATGAACCTAGGTCATCCCCATTGATGGAGTAAGTGGCTTTTTCTCTTTATGCCTCCAGAGGACAATGGAGCTGGATGGTGACCTGCTGGAGAAAACAGGATCTGGCTGTTGGAGGATAATGCAGAGGATGGAGATCTCCAGGATTGTTGTGTGTGTTTGGTCAGTGCTAAACTCGCTGGAGAAGGCAACAAGTGCCTTGGAAGGGCATGAGGATGTGGAAAGTTGGCAGCTTTTGCTCCTTAGAAAAAGGCAGAATGAGAGCCAGGGGCTGGCAGCTGACGCTAGGGAAGTTCACATGTGAAACGGGACAAAATTAACTAGGTGAAGAATTAAACAAGGGAGCAAATTATTCCTGAAACGATGGTTTTCGGAGTTATGGGAATCACTATTTTTTCAGTGGAGCAAACAAACCAGAAAAACACCGAAACTTCCCACGTATTGGTTCAGCCTGAAGCTAAATGAAACTGCTAAAGGTGAAGGTTTAGTGTCCTCCTCTGAGACTGCAGAGCGAAAAACGGTAACTTCTCTCTTCGGGTAATCCGTGCGCTTGTGCAGAGCAGGATGACCACAGACCAGCTGTCCCCTCCATCTGAGGACACTCGCCCAGCGTCTCTCTTGGGACACCAGCGGCATCCTTGCGGTAAGGACTGGCTCAAGCAGGGCCAGCTGGTGCCAGCCTGCCCGGCGTGGCCAGCAGTGGGAGGCCAGGGGAAGCGGAGGAGGCAATATTTAGGATGCAGGAGGAACGAGGAGGCAGCAGCTGTGGGCTCTGGCTATAAAAAGGCTGGGAGCCGCCGCGGTGGGTTGGTCTCTGTCTTCTTGCTGCAGTTCTAAATATGTCTTTTGAGCCAAGATCGCAGGCAGGTCGGAGCTGTGATGACCACACTATAACGCTCCTTCCTTTGCCTTTCCATCTCCTAAGGAAGAAGGAAATCAGCCTCAAAATCTTGGGCTTGGAGTCTTATGGATTTTGGGGTTGACTGAAGGGATGCCATCTGGGGAATGTGGCCCATGTTCATGGCTTCCTCTCTTGCCATGGAGGAACACGTGTCTCAAAGAGAAGATCTTGACCGGCAGGCTCAGGATATGCGTTTTGGGTGGTTCTTGGTTTAGGCTGGAAATGAGCAGCTTCTCTGTGCTCACAGGTCACCTTTATTCCCAGCCAGAGGTCTGAGGCCTAGGACGATGACAACTGTGTTTGTACAATGCTGGATCTAATGGAAGAATCTTGCTGAGCTCAATTAGGGGTTGATTTCCCCCACTTTCATCGCAGGCATAGCTGTGAACCCAATCTCCTCGGCTCAGATTCCCTAAATCCATAGTATAGTCCTGAGCAGGAACAGACTAATGGTCCCATCTGCCCTAGCGTTCAACATCCAAGTGGATCCAAGCTCTTCCGTAGACTCCAGCATCTCCTACAGGTCAGCTCATGTCTTTGCCCAGCAGATCAGCTTTTTCTCTGTTCCTCTGACATTCTTACAACCACTTTGATGGATGTGGGTCCATAGTAAGAAGGTTCATTTTGCCCCCTAAAATACCCAGTCAATTTACCAGTGATGAAAACGCTGGTTTCAGGATGGCCAAGAGGATGGGAAGTCCCAGGGGAGACCTTGAGTGGGATTGAGTGGCCAGGGCAGGGAAGAAGGAGGACCAAGTCGCAATGGAGAGGGTGAGAAAGTCTTGTACAACATCAGTGCTGCCAAAGACAGCTGTCACTGAATAACTGAGGATGGAAGGACATGTGTGGAAGATGTTAGCTCACCTTTTGCTCAAAGAACCTTACTTAGATGGGCTGTCCCAAAGTTTTTTGCAGGTGAGGTTTGAAAATATTCAAGGATGAAGCGTCCCCTATCTTCTGCTTCATGCTCCAATGCATGACAACCTTCATGATTAACTTTCTCCCCCTAACCCCAGTCAATTTTCCCTTGCTGCTTCTTGCCCTTTGGCTGTGCATCTGCAGGAGGAGCCTGAGGAGTCTGGAGATGCCCTTACCCACCTTTGGAGAAGGTGCAGATAACCATGCAGATCCCTATGGAGTCCTAAAGGTAGATCCAGAGCTGTGCTGGTTAAGGCTGGACCTACCCTACGTTTGCAGGGTGAGGTAGGGTTGGTGCAGTGTCTTTACGCCAGCTCTTGGCATTAGGGAAAAGTGAAACCTTGGTGGCCAGCAGGTAAAGCAAGCGAAGGGACTGAGCCTTCCCACTGTGGAGATGCAAAAAGCAGCGTGTTCCTGTAAAAGTCAACGTGGGCATTGAGGCAAAAGACCAAAACCAGCAGAATTAGGTGTAAAAATGGCCAAGATATAATGCATTGATGATAGGGCTTTGGATGATGGTAAGGGAAGGATTGTGCCTTCTGCATAAAGTGCACCATAGGGAGGCACTTGGACTTCCCCAAAGTTCAATGTCTCTGCTTTTCCTAAGCTGAACCTCCCCTGAAAAGACAAAGTGAGGAAAATGCACTGTACACCAACTGTCAAATCCCAAGAACTACCCCAGCTGGACCCTGGCAGATCAGGTCACCCCTTGCTCTGCCTGGGGATGCAAAGGAAAAGGAGCTCTGCTCCTTTAAGCTTGCAGAAAGCCTCTTTATATTCAGGTGGAGGCCAGCCTTCCTGTGCTATAAAATTGCAGGCAGAGGCAGGGGCAGCAGCTGTTTTGCTTAGATCTTAGCCAGCCTCCAGTCTCATCATGGTAAGAGCATGCCATATATTTATCTTAGCCTCCCCTTAATGTATAGATTGTTTTCCAAGCGTACCGAGCCGAACGGATAGCTTGCTCTTTTCCTCTCCTTTCCTCTCGGGGCTGTTAATTCCAAGCGCTTTTCTGTAATTGCTGATTACCTTGCAGCTTATCGAATCGGTGTTTGCTCCTTATAAGGGAAAAGTGAGCGACTTGGTCGGATAAGGGAGATTTCGGTGGCCTCTCTCTGCGTTTTCCACGCTGGGGTTTGCAGCTCCTGGGATGGGACCGTGGAGTTGCAAAGGGCTCGACTCTTTTAATGCAAGTTGGGTTTAACTTTCCTGGGAGCCGGCGTATCTAGACGCGCAACAGCGTGGCGTATTAAACGTTAAACTTTGATATTTCTGGCACTTTTCCATGACTTTCGCACTTTTCCACTCTCGCCCTGCCCCAGGGGAGCTGGTGCAACTTGCAGAGACCTCAGGGTTTCTTCCTTAGGAGTGAGCTGCCATGTTGCCTTTGTCTGCTGCAATCCCTTGGGATTAGATATTAAAGGAATAAAGATTCCTTCCCCCTCTCTCCCGCTCTAGGTTTTCCAGTGCATCTTTGCACTAAGGAGTTTGCAGCTGGGAAACTTTAGTGGCTTGATCTGGTTGCTAAAAAAACCTGCAGCCCTGAATGCTGCTGGTTAATCTCGCTGAAACTTTTCTCAAGGAATAGCCCAACTGTCACCTTATTTTGAATGCAAAAGAGTAATTCTTTAGGAAAAAATCTGATGGTGTCCCTTTGCATGTTGCAAACGGGCGAAAACTTCAAAGTAGTTTTTGGCAAACCAGCTTTTGAACTCTTTTCTTTTTATCTGGGGCTTCGAGTGTCCGCCTCGGTGATAAAACAGTTAACCATTTCCATGGTATTTCCATTGGGAAAATCAGCTGGACAACAATAGGCTGCCTATAGCCAGAGTCTGCAAAATGCACTCTGTCTTGATACAAAATGCAAATGTTGGAGATTTAAGGGATTAAAAAAAAATAAAACCCTTCCAAGTGTATTTGGGAAGGGGGGAAAGCTGCATAGCGTGAGCCGTGCTTTCCTCCTGCTGTTCCTGCAGGCCCCCTTTGCTTTTCCCCCTATTTTTTTTCCATTCCCTCTGGGCTGGACGTGCCAGTGGCCCCTTGGAGCAGGTGCTGGGCCCGGGGAGCTGGGAGAGGACGGAGCAGCTGTCCCGGCGAGCGCCGTGGTGACCCTCGTGCTCCGTGGCCAGCAGCTATTGCAACCATTCTTTGCTGGGAGGGATGGGCAAATGGCAGGCAGCATTTCCCAAATAGTGCAAATATCAGCGTGGAGAGAGGGGACCTCCACGCCCAGCAGAACTCCAGGCCTGGGTCTGGATTAAGCGGCGCTTGGCCAGCTGGGACTGTGGGAGCTGGTGCCCATTGGCAGTGGCATGGAGCCTGCTCATCTGCAGGGTGTCTAGCTTTGCGGTGGGTAAACTGGACACACAGTGGTCATTTGGCTTGCTTGAATGGTGAGAAACGTCTTGACCCATCAATGCTTGGAGAGGGAAAGAGGGGAGAAGTTGTGTTACTTCCCTCTCCTGGTGCCTCCTGCTACTGCCATGGTGCCCAAGACCACGTCTAGCGTCGCTTTGATGGTAGACGCCCAGCTGAAGAGGGACAGGGTGGCTTTGGCAGGTCAGTTGTGCCTCAGGTTGTGGGCGTTGAGGACGTTTCAGGCATGAGACACCTGCTCGTTTGAGGTGGACTTCTTGGAGCTTGTTCATGGAGACCCCTGGCGCTGGGTAGACTGGGAGGGAACTGAAGCATGGGGCAAAAAGGAGTAGGATGAGTTGGTAGCAGCAGAGAGGAGACCTGAACCGAGCTGCCTCTCAATGCCCCAGTAAATGCCCTCCGTGCCAGGTGGGATCACCAGATGCCTCGGTTTGGGGACCCTGGGAGGCCACACTGCCGTGTGCATGGTTGGAACTGGGAGCCTCTGTTGTCGCTGCAGAGGTGCTTTGATCCCGGGGTGGTGGAAGTGGCAGAGGTACCAATTACCTCTGAGGGAAGCGTTCAGCCATCAAAAGTCCCCAGAGAGGCTCCAGAAGGCGTAGGCACCTCCAGCACTGCCCTGGAGGTAGTTACAGGCTCCTGGAGGGTGACCTGGTTAAAACGGGACTCCAAGCCTCTCCTCAGGAGCTGGCCTTGTTTGGGCCTCGGGCAAATACTCGTTTCCTGGTGTGACTCCCAGCTTGCCTGTGGGTTTCCCAGGTTCGGCTTCTCCCTGTTTGGTGCAGAGCTTTGCCCAGGGAGGCCTGAGCCGCCATCTCCTGAGGACCATCCCTGCGGGACAAGGCGGAGCACGAAGGAGCCGGCAGCGCTCAGCTGCTTCCCGCCTCGGCACCAAGCCCATCACCTCCTTCCTTCCTCCCGTTGGGTGGAAAAGCCCTTCCTGGGGATGCTGCGTGCGTGATTGGGCCGTGTCCAGCGGCCCCGCGGATCGGACGCTGATCCCAGCTCCAGCTCCTGGCTGGAAGTTTCCTGCTTCCCTAATCATCCGCCGGTAGCGACCGGCTCCAGCGAGAGCTGTGGGGGCCAGTGCTAAGTTGCAGGATGTCTAAAAATGTCCTTAACAAGCCGTTTCCCCTTCCAGAGGGAATGCATCTCCATCCACATCGGGCAGGCTGGCGTGCAGATGGGCAACGCCTGCTGGGAGCTGTACTGCCTGGAACACGGCATCCGGGCAGACGGGACCATTCCTGGCCCCAAGCTGGCAAAACCTGTGGAGCCGGAGTCCGAACAAGTGGATTCTTCTTTTGAGACCTTCTTCTGTGAGACAGCGTCTGGGAAGCACGTGCCCCGGGCCGTCTTCATAGACTTGGAGCCCACTGTCATTGGTAATAGTGGGGAAGACGGGGGTTGTGGCGTCTTCCTCCTTGGCTCCTGAGCCTCTTGTTGCTGCCTGTAGTGCCTGGCTTCTCTCTTTGCTCTGTTGAAACATCTCCAGCCATCAGAAGCTGGGTGGGTTTTGTAATTCCAAATGGACCTGTGAGTGATGGTGCCATTGCTCTTGCCACATAGTCTTGTCTTTGGCTGATCCCTCCATTTAGGAGGGACCTGATGTCTTGAGCAGAATCCTTACCAGGTGTCAAGCTTATTGGGTTTATTAAGCACAATTGGCTCTGGGCTGAATTATGTAGGTCTGTGACCTAATGTGGAGCTTCTGGCTTTAAAGCTACCCCTGAAGCACCTCTGGGTGTGTAGGTGCCACCAGTTCCATGGTTCTGTGGAAAATGGGTGTCTTGTTATTGCCAGCTTTCTACTTCCTCTTCCAAAGGGAGCGAAGCTGGACTTCATTAATGGTCTCTGTAAGCGTGACTTAATCATGGCATTTTAATTTGATTTGAAATATCTTCCTAGGAACCAAATTCTTTTGCTCAAAAACCTGGAAGAAATGACTCCCTGGCACCTGCTTCCATATTAACCTGCTCCTGCCTCCTAGGCTTCTCCTGTGGGTGAACGTGTCTGCTTCTATCTTGCTGTCTAGGATGTGTGACTCATTATTTCATTTAATGGAAGGAATGCAGACTTTTGTTTTGGTTCCACTTAATTTCTAGGCACTCAATCAAGGTATTAAACCGGGAATCTGAGTGAGCCAGCAGAATATGAAACGTATCCAATGTTGAGGCTGAGTGGATCTAATGACTCTTTGGAGGTGTCTATCAGCCTCAATGGCTGGGCAGAGCCCAGAGAAACTGCTCCTAATGCCTGTATTCATTAGATGTCTGGAGCTTGGTGGGATAAGTCCAGCTGAAATGTCAATACAGGAGGTATCCTGTCTCCTCTTCAGTATGCCATAGAGCAGGTGGTGGATGTAGGGCTCCCAGAAACCTCAAGATGCTCTCTAACAAGCAGAAGCCCAAATTACATATGATAAAGTTTCAGATCTTTATGAACTAAATAAGATTAGGATCTCAAGTTGGCAGCTGGGAGAAGGTGGAGGAGGTAATGAACTTGATAACCAGTCTGGACAGTGTTTTCCTTTTCCCTTCTATTACCTGCAGTCTAATTAACCGCGCCATGACCATCAATTTGTTTGTCATCTCATTTTGCATGAGTTCCTGAGGGATTTATGAGTTCTGTTAGCGTGGCAGAGTAACTGCTGTTCTCCATGACTGCTCCTTCTTGTAGATGAGATTCGGACTGGGACCTACCACGGGCTCTTCCACCCGGAGCAGCTCATCAGTGGCAAGGAAGATGCTGCCAACAACTATGCCCGTGGCCACTACACCATTGGGAAGGAGATCATTGACACCGTTCTCAGCAGAATTCGTAAAATGGTAAGAGGGTACAGAAGGCATTTTCCTTAAAATTGCCAATCAAGGATAATGCAATTAAATTTGGGGCTAATAACTGGATTGAAAAAAAAAGGGGGGCAGGGGGCAAAATTCTCCTCTCTGCTCAAGAACTGTTGCTGCCATCATTACAGACATTAGATTTGGGGTTTGGTAAAGAAATGAGTTCTTACAAAACTATTATATCTATGCTTAAAGCAACGATCATTGCGTATCAAAGTTGTGGGCTGGAGCAAGAAAACACTAGACCTAAAAGAAGGAAGAAAGGGACTTTTGACCATAGGGAAGCTACACTCCGATTATGCAAACTTAGATTTGCATCCATTAATTCTAAATGGATGATTGCTATCCAGGTTTCATAGGTGTGAAGTTAGTTTGTTGGGGGAAAGTCAGTGAAACGCATCAGGAGCATCACTTGGAGAACCAGGAATGAGAGGCTACCTCCCATCGCCTCTCAGGTGTTGGGAGATGAATTGAGCAGCTTGCCCAGAGATTCCATCTGGCCATGCACAACAACCTAGGCTAGCCCAAAGGAAGTCCTTTGGTTGATTGGCATATGTCTAAACTAAAGATGGTTAGTAGGGCAATTTAGTGAGTGAACCTACCCTCTGAAAGAGAATGGCTGGAGTTTGTGGCTTTGCTCACATGATTCTCTTCTGATTAATAAGTTCTCTGAACATATTTTGATTTTTTTTTCTGAAGTACTTTGGTTCCTTACTCCATTTTTTGACATTTTGACAATATATAAATTAATATGCATTATTCTGCTGCAGGCTGACCAGTGTAGTGGTCTCCAAGGGTTCCTGGTCTTCCACAGCTTTGGGGGAGGCACGGGCTCGGGCTTCACCTCCCTCCTCATGGAGCGGCTCTCTGTGGAGTACAGCAAGAAGTCCAAGCTGGAGTTCTCTGTGTACCCAGCCCCACAGGTCTCCACCGCTGTGGTGGAGCCCTACAACTCCATCCTCACCACCCACACCACCCTGGAGCACTCGGACTGCTCCTTCATGGTGGACAACGAGGCCATCTATGACATCTGCAACCGCAACCTGGACATTGAGCGGCCCACCTACACCAACCTCAACAGGCTGATTGGGCAGATWGTYTCWTCYRTCACTGCCTCGYTGAGRTTTRAYGGGGCCTTGAAYGTYGACYTGAYYGARTTCCARACCAACCTGGTGCCTTATCCACGGATCCACTTCCCGCTCACCACCTATGCTCCCATCATCTCGTCGGAGAAGGCCTACCACGAGCAGCTGTCGGTGCCGGAGATCACCAACGCTTGCTTTGAGTTCTCCAACCAGATGGTGAAATGCGACCCGCGCCGGGGCAAGTACATGGCCTGCTGCCTGCTGTACCGCGGCGACGTGGTGCCCAAGGACGTGAACGCGGCCATCGCCGCCATCAAAACGCGGCGCTCCATCCAGTTTGTGGACTGGTGCCCCACGGGCTTCAAGGTGGGCATCAACTACCAGCCGCCCACGGTGGTGCCSGGSGGSGACCTGGCCAAGGTGCAGCGCGCCGTGTGCATGCTGAGCAACACGACGGCCATCGCGGAGGCCTGGGCCCGCCTGGACCACAAGTTTGACCTGATGTACGCCAAGCGAGCCTTCGTGCACTGGTACGTGGGGGAGGGCATGGAGGAGGGCGAGTTCTCGGAGGCCAGGGAAGACCTGGCAGCCCTGGAGAAGGACTATGAAGAGGTTGGAAGGGACTCAGCTGATGGTGAAGAAGAAGAAGAAGCTGATGAGGATGAGTACTAACAAACTCCTGCCTCTTTTTGAAGAAGTGAAACCTCAGATCAAATAGATACTGTCATCCGACTAAACTGGTCCCAAGTGCCTGGAGGTGCCACAGGATTGTCCTGAACCGCAACGCTACTGTTTGACGTATTATTCCTTTCCTGCTTGCATAGTCTGCGTGCTCATTACGCACTTCCAGCATGGGTGTCTTGAGCTTTATCACACTGCTGCGTATCCAAGAGTGAAGCTGAATAGGTGCCTGGCTTTGGGTTGGGGTCATGTTCTGCTTGGGAAGAGGCTCCTGGTCATCCAGGGCAATGTTGCAAGCTGCCTGCTTTGGTTTAAGTGACAGATTTTTGCTCTGGCTCTTACTGCAAAAGCACCTTTTTAAATTAGGAGCGTACCAGCACACTTCTATGCAACTGTCTTTTGTATTTGAATAAAGACATTTTTTTTCTCTGAAGTCTCTGGCTTTAATCTAGATTTTTCTTTACAGTTCATCAGCACTTGCCCTTTCTCTAAGAGAGCATTTGAAGATGTGCTTCTGGCTAGGCCAACACTGAGGATCCCAAAGCAGCGCTATTGCTGTGAAGGAATTGTCCACTTTTGTGCAGGGTCTTGTCTGGCTCAAGCTAGGTGCTGTTTGTGGATGTCTGGATGCTAGTTTGGAGTGGGCAGGGCACCAAAGAATCCTTGAGGGTCGAAGGGAGCCCTGGAGATCATGGTGTCCAACCCCCTTGCATGAGGAGATCATTTAGAGTATGTTGTTCTGGATCATGTCCAGGTGGAATGTGAAGGGATTCTCCTTCCAGAGAAGGAGATTGATGCATTTGTCAGGAGCACCTTCCTGGTGGGTCTCTACCACCTTAGTGTTTCTGGTGAAGTCTGAAGGTGATGGCCTGGCTCTGCCTGAGTGGATCCTGGTGCCTAGGGCAGCAGAGTGGCTCTGAGCAGAGGCTCTTGTGGGCTCTACAGCTGCTAGGAACACAAAACCACCAGGTCCCTGCACATGGGGGCAGATGTTCACCAAGCAGTGTCATGGTCCAAGAAGGAAAAGCCATGAAATACCTGGTGCCATGATAGACTTATGAACACTCCCTTGCCCTCGGCAATGGGCAAGAGGCCCCAAAGCTCAGCTGAGACTCTGGGCTCTCCTCAGGGCAATGGCCTTAGAGGCAAAACTACAGCCCTCTGTCTACTCTTTATTCCAAGGCCCAGCCTGGATCTACCTGTGCTTGATGGCACATAAAGAGAAACAGAGAGAGACCTCTTGCTCTGGTCTTTTAAGATAAGGTGATGCTTTCAGGCTTCTGGAATCTCAAGAAGATGACCACCCTTTTCCCAGGTGCTTGGAGTGACACGGGAGATGTTCTCCAGGGTGATGCATTGGTTGGTGCCTGGGGATGGTTAGAGGGTTGTGAAGATGCAGCAGCATTAACGTGCCTGGGGGATGCTGGAAGGAGCCACAGCTCCTTGTTAGCTGCTGATTGCTTCAAAAGCCAGGAGGACTTTTTAACAGCAGGATCTGGAAGCAGGTTGAGTCTTAGGAACACCCCTTATGCTAAAACACGGGGCCTGTCCCACAGCTCACCTGGCTCTTGTGGCTCCCCTCTGGGGCTGCTCCTAGCAGATGCGTGGGAAGCAGCTCCTGCCCCATGCAATGGGTTCTGTCCTTCAACTCCAGTTCTGTAGTGGTGGATGCCATGGAGGCAAGGGTATACCTGGCATCCCTCCACCACAGGCCATGCTCAACCCAAAGCTGCTGGGCTGAGCACATCTCCTCTCGCCCACCCCAAGCAGTTGCCTTTCCAACCCCCTGATTCCTGGAGACCTGGCCAAGCCAGCTCCTGAGCTGCCAGCTGGCTGTGCCTACAGCATAGCCCATAGCACTGATGTTAACCCTCACAGGGCGATTGTCCCATTTGGGGCTGTTCATGACTCAACCACCCTTACTAGAGGTACAAGGACTTCTGGCTCTATCTCCATGCTCAACACACAGGGATCTTTCCAGTCATGGTCTCCAGAGCTGCCACCTTTCCATGGTGGCTCAAGTCTCCACAGGTGCCTGGAGCTGGAAGCCCTTGGTTAAATCCCCAGAAAATGTGAGTGCAGTAGAGTCTCCTCAGGGTGGACACGGAATGAGTATTGCTTGGAGGGAAGGAACGTGATCCCCGTGCTCTGGCAGCTTGGAAAGCCATCAGCACATTGCTGGGGCTGATGTAATTTAAACAATCATTTATTGCTGAACTCCATTCCTTTGGCACGTGCATCAGCGCAGCCCTGCTCCAGCACCTCCCACAAACACAACTTAGGGAGCCAAAGGAAAGGTTTTCCTTGGGAGAAGGGAAGAGTGATCCCTCCTTGATGGTCACAGAGGAGGCCTTGTCCCCTCTCCACATGGCAGAGCCTCCAGATCTGCTCCCCAAAGGAGGGCCTGCTGCAGCTGAACTTCTCCTGCCTGCTGCCACAGCAAGGCTGGACCTAGGGGTAAGCTCTGCAAACAGTGACACATGGGGCAGCCCACAGGAGCAGGGGTTTTGGAATGTCACTGTCATCCCCTCCAGGCTGAGCTTAGTGCAGTCATGCCCTAAGATAGAAGGGAAGCTGCTGCTCTTTCAAGAGCGTGAACAGAGGTTTCTGATGCTCATGAGATCCACCAGAGCCCTTCTAGCCCTTGTCTCCTGCAGGGAGGCAGGAACACACATGCTGCTCCAGCCCTGGACCAGAAAAGCTAGGCAACTGAAGGGCCAAGTTCCAGCCTAACTGAGCCTTGCTGTGCTCCTAGCCCAACACCTAAGCAGGGGAGGTACCCGCACAAGCTGTCTGCACCTGGCTGGAGCCTCTTGTTTCTGCTCTGGCTCCTCTTTATGCTGTAGAAAGTGTAGACATCTCATGGGGGTCTTCAACATCTGAAGCAGCCCTTTCCAGTGAGGTGTGCTCAAGTGCCACCACAAAGCTGCATTGGGAGGAACCAGTAGTCTCAAGGGAGACCCTCAGGAACATCTGGGGTCCAGAGAAGGGCAACCAGGATGATCAAGGGAATGGAACATCTCTCGTATGAAGAGAGGCTGAGTGAGCTGGGCCTGTTTTCTCTGGAGAAGAGACGGCTCAGAGGGGATATGATTAATATGTCTAAGTTCAGGAAGGGAGAATGCAGGGAGGAAGGGGACAAGCTGTTCTCACTGGTGGCCAGCGATAGGACGAGGGGTAATGGCCACAAGCTGAAACACAAGAAGTTCCGTCTCCAGGTGAGGAGCAACTTCTTTACTGTGAGGGTGACAGAGCAGTGGAACAGGCTGTCCAGGGAGGTTGTGGAGTCTCCTACTCTGGAGGTCTTTAAAACCCGCCTGGATGCCACCCTGTGCCACATGCTCTAGGTGGGCCTGCTTGAGCAGGAAGGTTGGACTAGATGATCTGTAGAGGTCCCTTCCAACCTTAAATATTATGTGAATCTGTGATTCTGTGAATCTTCTCTCTCTTATAGTCTCTACACCACCAACCACACCACTCTGCACAGCCCAGCTCCCGAGGCCAAGGGCAGCTCAAGGTGAGCCAGCCCCTGGGAGCTCTGTTCACCTTGGGAGACTGCCACCCCCAGGAGCCAGCTGAGTAATGGCAAGTGCAGACAGGCTTTAATTTATAAGGATCTCCCCCCCCAACCCTTGCCTCAGGTTGTTTAAACTTTCTTCCAGTTTAACCCAGAGCCAACACTGTCAGCCTTTCAATTACAGGCTGACATCAGATCCAGAGTCTCTGCTGCATCTCAGCCAGCTCACTTTCCTGGAGCACTTGCTGGGAAGGAGACTCCCAGATGGAGAAATAACCTGTTCCAGTTCACGGAGCAGACCTGCAAAAATTGAGTTAAACTCCCCTTTTTCAGCTCATTAGCCGTTTGCATGGATCCATGCATCCTGCCCTGGAGAAGTCCTACCTCAGGCTAATTGAGTAGCATAAGAAAAAAATTAATTAGGAGACCACTCCTTGCTTTAGAGCCGGAGCAAACTTGGCTATGGGTCATGGGATTTTACAGGGGGCTGACAGACAGCTCAAGGATTCAAATTCCCCTTTCCAGACTCCAATGAGACTTCCAGGCAGGCTGAGCCCCGGCAGCCCTACATGGATCGCTTTAGCAGGGCTCTGGGCAGGGAGGGGATGGGAGAAACCCGATCCCGCTCCCTGCTCTGTCTCAGAGCTGCCAGCTGCATGGAAAACCCAGAGCTGACAGCATGAGAGGCCAGGGGCAACCAGAACCCCAGCATGGGACAGGCCCTTGCTGCTCATTTTGACACTGGTTCCCCAGAGAAGAGGGGACACATCATGGGGAGCCACCCTAGATCACAGGATTCCTCCCAGTCCGGGACTATCTGCTCACAGACGGGTTGTTACAGCCACAGAGTGGTCAGAAAAGCCCAAGAGTTGGATTAAAGCAGTCAGCAAAATGTGAGAACCCCAAGGGTCAGGTTGGTGGAACACCAAGACAGGAGAAGTAGAGGCTTTGCTGGACACCATATATTTGACAAATTTTCATTTATACACACACAAGCAGTGAACCACAAGTCACTGCTGGCCAAGCCAGAGCTTCCAAGCCATATTTAGTTAAACAGAGCCTGCGATTCACTTCCCTGGAAGGAATCACAAAACCAGAATATCAGATGCTTTATAACCCAACTGCCTTTCCAGAGATAAAGACTTACTCCTCCTCCGCAAAGTCCCTTCCAACCTCTTCATAGTCCTTCTCCAGGGCTGCCAGGTCTTCCCTGGCCTCCGAGAACTCGCCCTCCTCCATGCCCTCCCCCACGTACCAGTGCACGAAGGCTCGCTTGGCGTACATCAGGTCAAACTTGTGGTCCAGGCGGGCCCAGGCCTCCGCGATGGCCGTCGTGTTGCTCAGCATGCACACGGCGCGCTGCACCTTGGCCAGGTCCCCGCCGGGCACCACCGTGGGCGGCTGGTAGTTGATGCCCACCTTGAAGCCCGTGGGGCACCAGTCCACAAACTGGATGGAGCGCCGCGTTTTGATGGCGGCGATGGCCGCGTTCACGTCCTTGGGCACCACGTCGCCGCGGTACAGCAGGCAGCAGGCCATGTACTTGCCCCGGCGCGGGTCGCATTTCACCATCTGGTTGGAGAACTCAAAGCAAGCGTTGGTGATCTCCGGCACCGACAGCTGCTCGTGGTAGGCCTTCTCCGACGAGATGATGGGAGCATAGGTGGTGAGTGGGAAGTGGATCCGTGGATAAGGCACCAGGTTGGTTTGGAACTCGGTCAGGTCAACGTTCAAGGCCCCGTCAAACCTCAGCGAGGCAGTGATGGAAGAGACAATCTGCCCAATCAGCCTGTTGAGGTTGGTGTAGGTGGGCCGCTCAATGTCCAGGTTGCGGTTGCAGATGTCATAGATGGCCTCATTGTCCACCATGAAGGAGCAGTCCGAGTGCTCCAGGGTGGTGTGGGTGGTGAGGATGGAGTTGTAGGGCTCTACCACAGCAGTGGAGACCTGTGGGGCTGGGTACACAGAGAACTCCAGCTTGGACTTCTTGCTGTACTCCACAGAGAGCCGCTCCATGAGGAGGGAGGTGAAGCCCGAGCCCGTGCCTCCCCCAAAGCTGTGGAAGACCAGGAACCCTTGGAGACCGTCACACTGGTCAGCCTGCAGCACCGAGGAAAGAACCGAGAGAACCACATTAGTGATCTTACTCCAGGCTCATTGCCTTTCTTAACCTTTAAGGGGGCCTAAGCGCTGGGCTCCTCCATCAGCTTTAAGACCATACTGCTCTCCTGCTTATATGCACCCTCCACTTCTCACCCGCTGCCATTTGTTAGAAGTAGACAGAAACCTGCCACCTCTTAGTGACCTTGGCTTTGGTGGGAGACGCCTGGTGCCCTTTCGGCCTAGGGGGCTTCCAGAATAATGAGCTAAGAGGAGGAAGAGCTGTAAAGCCACTAAGAGGGTCTATCTAGAGCAAGACTCTTAGTGCTGTCAGAACACTTCCAAAAGCCTGTCCTTGGGATTCCGCTCCAAGTCCAAATGCATGGGCATGAGAAAACTGAGAGGAGATATCAGCTAGGAACTGGGATGCCACATCACTTAGCTTGAACTAGGCACTTAGGCACCCCTTTCTTTTCCCTCAAGTCACAACCACTAAGTCGGTCTCTTCCCACCAAGGGCATCTCATCACTGTTGTCCCACTAGGGGTCATGGCCAACCCAACAGAATTCCATGCAGCTAAACCTATGCTGCCTCACTGGACAGCCATGGAAACCACAGCCACAAGGCAGCAGCAGCAGAGTCTCACGGGCATTGTTACCATTTTACGAGCCCTCTCAACAACAGGGTCAATGATCTCCTTCCCAATGGTGTAGTGGCCGCGGGCATAGTTGTTGGCAGCATCTTCCTTGCCACTGATGAGCTGCTCCGGGTGGAAGAGYGCGCGGTARCTGCCAGTCCTGATCTCATCTGCAAGAGGTTGTGAGCTCAGGAGCACCCCTGCCAGAACCACCACCCTCTCCCAAGAAACTTCCACTCATTTCAGAAAAAACCCTTTCCCATGGAAGCCAGGGACCTCCCAGGCAGTTCTCAGAGCCAACATCCCCATAGCAGGCCAGAAAGCTCCAGGAGCTCTAACAAGAGTCCTACAGACTTCTCATGCCTTACCAAGGACAGTGGGCTCCAGGTCAACAAAGATTGCTCTGGGCACATGCTTCCCCGAGCCACTCTCGCTGAAGAAGGTCCCAAAGGAAGAGTCCACCAGCCCCACGGATGCCTCAGAAGAGAGGATGCCATCTGGCTGGATCCCATGCTCCAAGCAATACAGCTCCCAGCACGAATTGCCCATCTGCACGCCAGCCTGGCCAATGTGGACAGAAATACACTCCCTCTGCATGGCAATAGGAGACACAAGGACGTTAGGAACGTGCCCACGCTAGAACCTCAGGCTCTGCTCACGGAGAACATGGCAGACACCACTGGAGCTCCCACAGGACAAGAGGAGCAGGACACAGGACAAGAGGAGCATTTGCAGAGCTTCGGGACAACAAGGACACTTCCCCCACAACAAGCACCCAGGAGCTGTAGAACTAGCAACAAGGGACRCTGCAGCTTCTCTGAGGGGCCAATGCTTCTGTCAAGGCAGGTACAGAGAGCCASGGAGTGCAGGAGGACCTGCTGCACCCCAGCACTGCCCTCGCTCYGCACAGCAGAGCTGCTCCCAGCACAGCCAGCAAGGCAAACCATGAAGAGCAGCCACCAAGAGCCAGGGAGGCTGCT
This sequence comes from Nothoprocta perdicaria, assembly GCF_003342845.1. Lineage (NCBI taxonomy): Eukaryota > Metazoa > Chordata > Aves > Tinamiformes > Tinamidae > Nothoprocta > Nothoprocta perdicaria. The sequence continues at coordinate 1,357 of NW_020455598.1, read as the reverse complement.
CCTGCGTGCCCCTTGCTCTGCCCATCCTGCCTTGGGCAGCAGCCAGGGCACACGGAGCCTGCCCAGGTGGAGCCTCCGGGACTCTCAGCTGGGCAGGGAGGGACTGGTGAATAAGGCCAGCTTTTTTGGCCTCATCTCTGCTTCCACCAAGAGCAGCTGTGCAGGAGCAGCCAGCTGGAGACAGGTAGAGGGGCTACCAGCAACAATGGGCAGAGACTGCTCAGTCACCTGCTCCATATGGGAGCCAGCAACTGTCCCATGGAGCTACTAGGCTTGAACCAAAGGAGGAGAGCCCTTTATTCAAGGCATAGCTAAGCTGAGAACTTCCTGAGACTAGAGACTGTTAGATTTTAGGGCTCAGAGAGACACTGGGCTAGGAGATACCCACCAAGAGTTGCATGGGACTTTTTCCTCTAGTCATTTAGGACGCTCTCACCTACAGGAAAGTTTAACTAGGAGAGCCTCATAGGCTTGGCCAAAGCTTACTCTGCCCTAGCTCCCAGTTTTTAAGCATGTGCTGGGCAGGACACCCCACCAGACACCCAGCACAGCCACTAAACTAAAGCACAMAAACACAAGGCAACATCCTCCACCACAGCAGAAGGTCCTGCCCCAAGGGTGGCCATTTGAGAGAGCAGCTCTGCACTAACCACCAAACATTCCTCTCCCTACTCAGGGAGCAGCCCTGCAGCCTGCTTAACAAACCCTCTACACCAGAGCCATGGGGCTGGTGACCTTGCTGCTGTAAGGGCAGGATGAGAAGTCCCACCTCTGCCTGGGATCACACACAACCTGCAAGCTCTTCAAAGGGAGCTTTGCAAGGGGCACACGCAGGTCTGGAAGGGCTTCAGCCTTTGCAGTGGGTCAGTCCTCCCCAGGCCAGGAGAGGCTGCTGAGCACCACGCTTGCAAGTCCAAACCAAGCTCCCCCCAGCACCAATGGGTGCTTGGTCACCCCAAGACACCTTTCTTGGGGTGCTTGGGGTGCTTGGTCACCCCAAGACACCTTTCTTCAGCCCTCACATGCTTCTCAGCTCCCTGCTTCTCCCCCCACCAAGCTGCAATAAAGAGAAAAAGCTGCTTCCAGTCTCACCCTCCTGCTRAGCTGCAAAGGACCAGCCAGGGCAGCTGGTGGTGCTCAGAGAAAACCCCCTCCTCAAGCCCCCACACCTCCTCACCATGACTGGGAACCACCTGAGCTCCTCAATGGAACCTCACCCCCTTCTTGGGGCATTTTATAGCAGCAGAGCTGGTCTCACCATTAAAGGGGCAGTGTCACCTCCTCCTGGCTCTTGCCCTTTCTCCTGTGCACACCTGGTAGCCAAGTCCTCTAACGTTTCTGCTCTTATGAGACAGCA
>NW_020455597.1:555924-569989 GCF_003342845.1 Nothoprocta perdicaria | reverse complement strand
TGATCAGGGAGCTCTGCTTCCTTCCTTGGCTCTGGCCAAAGGATATCCCTAGAAAGCTCAGAGCTCTTGTACAGCCCTCTCAAGACGATCCCCTTTTGGTCTCCCAGGCTGGCATGTGAAGTGCATGCAATGGGATTTCAGGGCAYTGGGGAGATGTGTTTAGGGAGAGGGAGTGCATGTGGAGGTGTTCTCCTTGCCCTCAGTGCGAGGAGAGGAGGGCCCTGAGAGGAAGAGGAAAAGCCACCTGCTCCACACATGTCTGAGAGGTGGGTGTCTGTGCTGACATTTCGGCTTTCTCAAGCATGGGACAGTTCGTACAGCACCAGAGCTACTGGCAAAAGGTGGGATTCACTTAGTGCATAGTGGTGGGAAAAGAATCCTTGAGCAGAATTTGTTGTGGCTCACTGAAGAGGGCTTTAATGTAGGTAGGGAGGGGAGGAGGATGAAAGCAGGATCACTAGGGATGAGCCTAGCGGCAGCATGGCCGTGTTGAGGGAGAGCTCAGGAACACAGCTGAAGAGCCTCTCCAGCAATGCACACAGCGTGGGTGGCCAGGAGGAGAAGCTAGAGGTGCCAGTGCATGAGGAAAACTGTGGCACAGATGCCTTCTCTGAAACTCGGTGGGTCCACTGTGTGGGCTGGAGCACTGCCGTGGATGGCWMTAGGCTCCTCAGAAGGTGCAGGTCAGGAAGGAAAAGACTAGGAAAGGACTGTTGGGAGAGGTGTTGTTGGAGGCCATTTGGGACACAGKGASCAGGAGCAGGCTGTTCCTATACGCTGAAAAACGAGTCAGGCYGCAAAAAGACMGGCCWGGCTGAATGRGGAACTATGGCTGAGGACTCCTGGAATAAAAAAGAGATCTTTCTTTCCTCCTTTGCAAGAAGGCTCTGGCAAGTGGGGAAGAGAACAAGGAGGWCRCTARGRWATGGAGWGAGGAAAYGAGAAAGGCAAAAGAYTGTCYGSAACTYGGTCTGGCTGCYRTTGTACWACACARTAAAYTGACTTTTGCTAATGCATTAAGAAGAGGAGGCACCAGAATAATCTCCACCRTTTCCTGAACGTGTTGGGGAACRTTCCWGCCAGCATGCATTCACCAAGGGCAAATGATGCTTGMCTAACCTGCATGACTTCTGGCATGGAGTGACTGGCTGCATAGATGAGGACAAAGTGGTGGATGTCGTCTATGTGGACTTGAGTAAAGCTTTTGGCACCGTCCCTCACAACATTTTCCTGAGCAAGGCTGGGAAGTGTGGGATAGATGAGTGGGTAGTGAAGTGGTTTAGGAAGCGGCTCGATGGAAGATCTCCGAGAGTGGTAATGAGTGGCGCAGAGTCCAGTTGGAGGCGTGGAGTTAGCAGTGTCCCCCAGGGGTGAGTCCTCGCTGCGGTCCTCTTCAACTTCTTCGTTAATGACCTGGATGAAGGCATGGAGTCCTCCCTTGGAGGGAGAGCAAAGCAGAATGGCTAGGGATGAGTCTAGGAGCAGCATGGCMGTGTTGAGGGAGAGCTCAGGAACACAATTGAAGAGCCTCTGCAGCAATGCACACAGCATGGGCAGGCAGGAGGAGAAGCTAGAGGAGCCAGTGCATCAGGAAAACTAGGGCATACACGCCCTCTCTGAAACGGGGTGGGACCCCTGTCCTGACTGGAGTGCTGCCCACATGCCTATAGGCTCTTAGAAGGGCTTGGCAAGGAAGGAAAGAATATGGCAGGACTGGTGGGAGAATCATAGAGTCATAGAATGCTTAAGGTTGGAAGGGACCTCAGAGGCCATCTAGCCCAACCCCAATGCTCACGCAGGGTCACCTACATCACGTGGAACAGGGCTGCGTCCAAGCAGGTTTTAAAGATCTCCAAAGAAGGAGACTCCACAACCTCCCTGGGCAGCCTGTTCCAGGACTCTGTCACCCTCACTGTCAAGAAGTGTTTCCTTACGTTCCTGTGGAACTTTTGGTTCCTCACCTTGTGGCCATTTCCTCTAGTCCTATCGCTGGCCACCACTGAAAAGAGGCTGGCCCCCTCCTCCTCACTGCCTCCCTTGAGGTATTTATACACACTGATSAGGTCCCCCCTCAGCCTTCTCTTCTCCAGGCTGAACAGGCCTGAACAGGCCTCCCTCAGCCTTTGCTCATAGGGCASATGTTCCAGGCCCCTGATCATCCTCGTAGCCGTGCGCTGGGCTCTCTCCAGCAGCTCCACATCCCTCTTGTCCTGGGGAGCACAGAACTGGACACAGGACTACAGATGTGGCCTCACCAGGGCTGTGTAGAGGGGCACGATCACCTCCCTCGACCTGCTGGAGACACTCTTCTTAGTGCACCCCAAAGTGCATGAAGTGCACAAAGTGCAAACAAGTGTTGTCTCAGTCCCTGCACAGGGAGCAGGAGCAGGCTGTCCCTATGTGCGCAAAGACGAGTGAGGCCAGCAAAAGATTGGCCTGGCTGAATGTGAAAGTATCCTTGAGGACTCATGGAATAAAAAGAGATSTTGTCCCYTTKGRARRARGRGGCTGGCAASTGGGGAAGAGAACAAGGACATCTCYAGSATATGGAGAGAGSAAASGAGAAAGGCAAAAGCTTGTYTGGAACTCAGWCTGGCCACCATTGTATAACACAACAAAAAGACTTCTGCTAAYACATTAAGAAGASGAGGGAGCAGAAGAAACTCCTCCATTTACTGAATGTGTTGGCAACATGGCCCCCAAGGATGAGGAGAAGGCTGAGGTGCTTCCTGCCTTCTTTGCCTTAGTCTTGAACAGCCAGAGCAGCGGTCCTCAGGGCACTGGGCCCCTTGAGCTGGGGAACACCTTTGGAGAACGGAAGAAATCCCTCCTTATTCATGAGGAAACTCTCACTAACCTCATATTGCACCGAGATCATCTCAAGTCTAGGGGGCCAGATAGGATGTAACCCAAGGTTCTAACGGAGCAGATGGAAGTGTTTGCCAAGCTGCTCTCCATCATGTAGGAGCAGTGCTGCTGAAGAGGAGAGGTCCCAGATGCCTGGAGACTTGCCAAYGTGATGCCCAYCTACAAGAAGGATCAGACGGAGGATTCATGGAACTACAGGCCTCTCAGGCTAACCTGGGAATAAGGGAAAGGGAAAAGAAGAGCTCGAGCCACCAGGAGACACTTGCAGCACTGAAAGAGTAAGGCTCCCAGGGGCTCCAAGCAATTTCTCAGCCATCCTGGGCGGTCAGACCCCCTTGCTCTGCTTGCCTGCCCTGATGTCCCCCAAGCCACCCGATCWTTTGCACTCCCCCCACATCACAGCCCCTTCTCATTTTGCCCATGGAAGTCTCTTATTTTACCCATGGAAGTCCATCATTTTGCCCATAGAAGTTTCTCATGCCATCCTTTGCAAGTCCTTTTTAAACTGTATTTTTATATACAAATAGGCAACCCAGAGGGGAAGAGAGGTAAACCGAAAGCAGAATGCAACTTGATAGAAATCAAATGAGCAAATTAGTGACCCTCTGCCTGACAAAGACACGGAATGGCTWAATCCCGAGGGCTGCACACGATGTTGCCGACTTTGGGAACTTGGTTGTCTCTGCTGGCAATCATTAGTGTTGTTATGTACAACTGACCCTCTAAAAATAGCCCTGTTCAACTCAGAGCTGCAAAAATCTGCATGCAATGCCTCTGTGGTGTCCTGCCTCATYAGTCCCTGTGCGCATCAAAGAGGGATTTTGTCTCACTCCTCCTAAAATATTTTACCTGTCTTCATCAGCATAGGCAATCTACTCAGTTACCATCTTGAAGTAGGTTAGTTTAGGAGGAGAAGCCAGATGCCTTTGTCAATACAGGCTTTAGTTTAATTAAACGTAAGTGTTAAAAATAGAAATGGCCAGATATTTGTATCACAAGTCCTTACTCAAAAACTTGCAGCATTCGTAGTTCTGCTTACTGCAAACATTTCCAGTACATTTCAAACATTATTTGAGGCTATGCCATTGCTTCTCAAAAGTGTTCAGCAATAAATGTTAAATGCATTCCTGACCAGAACATTTGAAGATAACTCTTTGGGGTCAGTCAAGTATAAGTCACAAAAGCCAATTAAATGCAGGAAGAGGTACTTACACATGTTGCTAAAGGGTGTTTGAGAGGGAAAATAGACCAATGTAAAACTAAAAACAGCCACTGATTCTTATGTAATGTTACCTAGTGGTCATTTCTTCCAAGAAAACATTAGAGCTGTCCCTTTCTGCTTCATAAATGGCCTTATTGGAAGGACACTTTACAGCCACTGCAAGATTTTTAAGTACTGCTCATTATCATTGCTGTAAACTTGACTGAAAGGATCAGCCTTAACTTTCTCCCGTGGCAGCACAAATGGTTTTGCCAGAGACCTGCTAGCAGTGCTATGACAAATACAACACCTTGCTAATCTTGTTCTTTTTTTYTTTTTCTAATAGAGACTACACTGAAAACGAACCACCACTTGTAGCAAGTGCACATCAGTACTCCAAAATGCAGCCACAGCAATTAAAACAACTACCAGGGTTTCTACACACAGAGCAATTTCCAGGCACTCGGATGAATGCTGCTGATGTGCACTTTGAAAGGCTGAGTCCTTTCTAGAAGGGGACTTCCAAGAAAGCTTTGTGGATACTTTCCTTTTTTTCTTTTTTCTTTTTTCTTTTTTTTTCTTACTTGAAGCACTCCCTCGTTCTGAAGAAGTTCTCAGGAAGTTGCCCATTTTCCTGGCTTCTGCAATTCAATTTTCAGTTCGCATGCAGGTGCTAGACTTGCAAACTTTTAGTAAGCTGTATTTGATCCTATGATGCGTAAGGAAAAACAAACTACAAGGCTTTGCACAGTAACTAGTGCACCAGCATTTTCTCTACCAAGCCGAAAGCTGAACTTGCACTGTCTCTATATGCAGCTCTTTTGTGTTTGCTTTCCACAACTGCTGAAATATGCAGAAAAATTGTGGCCATATCTTCAAATTTAAGACATTGCTTGTTTTATTACATAACCTGCAGCCTCTATTCTTTTGAATATAAGCAAGGAAATGTGATGCATGAGAAAGAAATTTCCGCATGTGACACATTTGTTTCATCACTGCTGGCCAGTTCCTTCAGGCAGGGGCTGGAAGAAGCRCCAGAGCTTCGCAGCCTTCCTCCCACCTCAAGGGCTTTTGGAGTGAGCCCTAGGGGCCTTCTCTTGCTCTGCTGAAATCCTAGGTGGGATTTGCAGCTCTGGAGAGAAATGAGGAGAATGGGCTCCTCTCCTTGAGAGATTTGGATGCTCCCGGATCCTGCCCTGCCATGGCTATCTGAGCCCTAGGGAACTGGTCAGATTGAACCATAGAATTTCAAATGATGCGGAGAAGCAGAGTGCATACCCAGTCTTCCTAGAGTGTGACTTTGGTGGGAYTGAATTGGAGCTTTCTTTGCAGAGAGTTGTTTCATTTGCTCAAATCAACATGTTGCACATGCGTAAATCATCATTAAATAMCCAAGGCCTACATTTCTCAACAAGTTTTATGCAGAGCATCTGCACTGTCATTGAAATGCAGAAAAAAAAAAAAAAAAGTCGTGTTTGAGATATGTTTACAGATGTTAGCTAGAATTACTTATAGAATAATTCCTTGCAATATAAAAATGATTTTAGCACAAATAGGTGCCATGGGCTATATAGCAGCTGACTGGGGCATCAGGGGTATACTGGCCGACCACAAGGCAGGTCGACGGCAGGCAACACTGAATGATCTGAYGTTAATTCTAAATTCTAATATTTACCTATTTTGATTGGTAGAATAGCCATGCCTGTGAGAATGATGGTCAAAATACTATCAACATCTAATAGGAAGAAGTTTGCACTTTCGCAATCAAGTGAAGAAATTACTTTGTGAAGATCAGGAAGGATAATTATCATAGAGCTTACTTAGCAGTGCTCAGAAATCCTTCAGTTGCCCACGGAGGACTGGTGATGAGGTGTCAAGTAAAAGGAAGTGATTATGAAAATAATTCTGTTGAAGTTTCTGAGAACAAGATTATTGAAAAAAAATGTGTTGCTGAGAAATATGGAAATACAAAAAGCAAGGTTGCTGCTGCAGAAGCAATAAAAATGTGCAGCTTTACCATACCCAGTAATTGCTATGGTTCTCAATCATAACAGCATATTAAGTCATTAAATCTTTGTAAGGTCATTCATAGCTAAAATGACATTTATTGTTAGAAAAAAATGGTGTATTGTCAACATGGGAGCTACTCTTTTAATTGATAAAACAAGAAAATGGCTAGCTGAGAACATTTTTTGTAACAATTTCAAACCATGGAAATACCAAAATGCTGCAGGAAGTTTTCATTGCTAAACATTACTCCTTGGTTTGATTTCTTTAATTAAGCAATGACAACAGTATCACAAATATTTGAAATGGGAATTTCAATTAAATTGATTAAACTTTGACAATGCACCACCTAATGCATCACCTAATGGTAATATTAGTGTTAATTTGGGGCAACTTGGCCACAGATCGACCCCAAATGAAAACTGAGTATTTCCTTCAGTAGGTTAATTGTTTCATATAGTCTGTAACCCAATAAAGAATGCCAGAAAGAAATTGTAAATTGATCCTGGATGTTGTAATCAAATTCCTTTACCTGTCAAAGAAATTATAAAATAATCCAAAATATTTCAGCTGCTATCTAGATTACGTGTGAATATTAAGCATATTTACAAAGACAGATTATTTCTCTAGTCAGCAGTTGAAAACCATCAGCATGTTTTCCAGCTAATAGCTATTTATTGTTGAACATCAGGTGATACCAGAAGAGTTGCAATACTTTATTTCTTAAATATTGTAGATATTGAAAGGATATAGAAACAAATTAAATGGCTGCCTACAATTTGTATTTCACACCTACTTCAGGTATCTGAAGCAGTGAATAATGGTCCTTGCTCTTTCAGTTGCTCCAAACTGTGGTATCTATTAAATCCATTACTACTGAGGGCTGCAGTGAGAAAAAAAAAAAATGTAAAGTGTGGATGAATTAACCCAGATTATAGTCACCAGCTAAACATTGGCTCTTTTAAGGCTTAATTTCCAGTTAAAGTTGATTTCGAATGTTCATATGCAGTTGACACTTGTATTTYATACTTGAGGTCAGCAGAGGTACCCGGGCAGGAGAACGCATGCTCTTCCATGAAAAACCTTGTTTCTGTGGAACAGCCAGGGAACAGCTCCTTGTCTCTTATTTTCTGTGGGTGCCCCTTGCTTGCAACGCAGGCAGATGCTCAAGAAGAAGCGGGAGGCGACAGCGATGCGAGAAGGGGACGGGAGGATTTGGAGACACCATCGAGGCCAACACGAGCTGGACACAGGACCAGGGAGCCTCTCCTGCTGCCCAGCCCAACAAAGATCATTTCTTATTTCTCCTTCAAGCTAAGTAAGGAGTAAACACAAAGAGAGTTACCGGGATGAACCGGGAGTGTGTAACATTGCCGAGTTCAGCACGCTTAAGTCAAGAGCAGGCAGAAATGGAACTTGCTGAGCTGAGCTGAACTCAGTGCCCTTGCACATATGCATTATGAAATAGTATTTATTCACAGAAACTTGGATTAGCTGTAGAAACTCAGATTGTCCCTGGAAAACTCCTGCTTTATTCCATATAAAGAATGGATGGCCCTACTAGAACAGGGAGGTTTTTTTATCTTTCTTTTTACGTCAGACTGTGTTGTTACTTGAAGGATTTTTTCCCTTTTTGTTTTATTTGTAGAGAAAACCTGTATTACAGCACTCCCACAGAGACAATGTGGTACATTAAGTGACACAGACAATGTTCTTCACTTCTAAGTCTATATGTTTACCTGCAGGGATTGTATTTAAATCATTGTGAAGATGGCTATTTATGGAATAGGCACTTCCCAGCAGAAGGGTTGCCTGCACTTTTCACAACCAGGACTGAACAGAAAATCATGCTGTATAGCTAGAGATCAATCCGAGTAAACCCTGTCCCTAAGCAGTAGATGCTGGAGCAGACAGATTTGCTAGGCACGATACCATTGCAAATTCACTGGGGACAAAAAGAGGAAAGGATGGGAGAAATAAGAGGAAGTTAAGCCGATCTCCTCTGCCATCTCCTCATGAGAAATTCATACTTCGATTGTAAGCATTGCACTCAAGCAGCCAGGAAAATATCACCAGCACGAATAGTGCTTTCAGCACGCTGCTCACGATCAATCGATTCAGCTATGGAAAAACAAATAAACAAAAGACCTTTTGTAAACTACTTGATTTTGTCTATTGAAACAACATGTTTATCAAGTTGCAGCCTGCCCTAAGAGAGATCCCTCAAGCAATTAGCCACGGGGAGCTTCTCTTGTTTGCTCAGTTCCACATGGTAGCGAGACTGCTCCGTGATAGCTATTGACCTTCACAAGGACATTCCTGCTCTGGCCTAGAAAGGCTTCCTACCAACAGCATTTGTGTACAGCTTCTGTATCGCTTTTGAGCCATTCCCATATCACTCCTCCTTCCCTGCTGCTCTCAGCATTGTCTCCGACAGCCTCGAGCCCCCTTTTCCGACACGGCTGGAGGAGGGCAGCTGAGGGCAAAGCCTTTTCTGCAGAGATTCCCATGACTAATGCTGATTCTCCAGGCGGCTGCGCTAGGATGCAGCAGGCTCCGCAGCTCCTTTTTCTACTTGCTCATATCAGTGTGCATGGGCTCCTGGGGTGACCAGTCACACAGACATTAATCAAAATACTGGCACTGGCAAGACTGCACGTGGGTTTGTATCTTGTCTTACCAGCTAGTAACCTTCATGGATGCAAAGCTGTGAAACCTCCAGGGAAGAGAGGAAATTATTATAATTACTTTTAGTATGTTTCTGTCCTTGCTGTACTGCCTGCTCTAAAGATCAGCCRTAGCTGCTGGAACAATCCACGCGCACAGGTTTGATCAGGCCCGCAGACCATAATTGGTTATGTAAGCATGACACAATTTTCTGGGGCAAAAAATAGAACAAGTTCCGCATCTCATTATGTAGCCAGAGCTTCGAACAAAATGCAGGCTGAAGGTTGACTAAATGTGGTGCCWTGTTGGTTAGAACAGGACCCAAGGGCGTTTGGATGTGATGGTGGTGGTCACTTCGTCCCGGCGCGTGCTGTGGCTAACTTAGAGGAGAGACAGACAGTGATTTAAACAGAAAAGAACATGTCTTCACTTTTTACTGGATACTTTTGTGCTGCCAAAACTGCTTAATATCTAAATAGTTTGCCCAAGTATGAAATACCTTTTTTTTTTTCCTGAGCATAGGAAAGTGGCTGAAGCCAAATCAATGTAGAGTAGAGCTCCAACAAAGCATGGTACACTGATAYTGGGTAGAAGTTTCATGGTTATTTAGGGTATTATAATATCCAGTTCCAAGCAAGAATGACTTTTGTTGCTGTTGCTGTATTTCCTCCTGGTGAAAAGGTAGTAACATTTTCTGGAGATTTTGCCAAGAGCTCTTCTGTTCTTCTGTTACATGCAGGCTGGACTACTCTAACATGCTCTGCCAGCTTTAATACTGGTAGAATCCAATATTAAAAGACCAGATTTGTAACAGTCACATATTCTCTGAGCCCTGGCAATTTAAAGTTTTATTTCAAAAATCTATTTTTAATCCAAGTTCCATTTTTCAGATAGTTAAATGTGGAAAACTGTTATCCTTCTTAGCCAAGAGATAATTTTGCTTTTTTACCTTTCCACTGTCTAAAAAAATATTAAAGTTCTATTTTACTAAGTGAATTCACAGTGTCCCCAATAAACCCAAAGTGATTTCCACAGTGACTCCTTAGATGTTCTCAAGATACATACGATTTGGTGCGCTACCTAAAAAACATCTTTGCACTGTGTTTTATTAACCAGGAAGGACTTGGTGACCTCTTGCCATGCAGGAATCACTAATCTTTTAATATAAATCTTCCACACAGGTGGTTTTCTGTCTGTGCTGTGTGTGGTATCTCAGCGGGGATCACGATCTCTCCACCCTGGGGCTCTTTCCAACGGACAAGATGCCCCTGTAGCTCTGTGAGAGCAGTTCACCCCAGACAGCATCACCCAATCCCACCACCCTGCCAGCACAGAGGCCCTACATCAAAGATCCCATGGTCAAGGGGGCTCATCACCTTCTCCTCTTTTCAGGAGGAAACCTCTGGGTTTGTTTCCTACAGACCAGGAAGCAGAGTAGCAACTTTCCTGATCCCAAGCATGGTTACGAATGCCCCAGCAGTCACTGGCTCCTGTCAGAAATCGTTCTCTGGRACTCCTCTCATGAGAGCTGGTGAGAACAATTCAGAGCAGCTCCTTCCAAGCAACTCCTTCCAAGCAGACCTGTAGCACATACTCAGCATGACCATACTGGGCTAGCTGGAAGCATCCACGGCAGGTCTGAACCCTACCTGAAGCTCAGCGTTTCCCTCGAAGCACAGGCAAACCTTCAGGGGTTGCATACAGCCTCTTTGCCAGCTCAGCTGCATGCACGTTTATCTAAACAGGAACTTTTACTGTTCCTGCTCCAAGCTGGTGGTTTTAAAATATTATCCAGATTTGGGAATATACATCTATTAGTCTTTCTGGAACAGGCTTAGAGGTGTTTCTCAACAAACAGACTCTGTTGCTGTCTTAAAAATTGTGGGCATTATATCTACAGACACATTATCTCTTTCTTGGTTTGGTTCCACAGCGCTTGGCCCTAATAATTTGTTTGCTTTGATCTCCCTGCAGCCAGTGAAAAGAACCTTGRGCAAATAAACTGACACTTTCATAATACACAAAATAAAAGTGTTATTTCTTTCATTCTCCAAAGGACAAACAAGCCTTATGGCTCCCAGAAGCAGCAGAAGAGATTGTCTCCAAGCACAAATGTAACCGAAAGGCACGTCCTGACAGCGGTGCGCAGGGTAGCGTGTGAGAAGCAGGCCCCCAAAGCATCCCAAACACAAGGCATAAAACAAGCCAAGATGTGAGCGCCTCAGCCCCTGCAACACTTGTCTGTTGTGTTTATCTGCCTTCACAGTGAACAGATCGAAATGCCTACCCTTAAAGGGAAGTCGCTATTTTAAGTACTTAATTTGGCAGCAGAAGGATGGGAATTTCTACCAAACATGTTCGCTGTAATGCAAAAGCTTCAGAAAGAAGCAAAAGAAAAGAGTTCATTTCCCTTGTGCCAAGTGATAGCCAGGAAGACTGTTAGCCTTGCATGTCATGACACTCTGCCCGCCTGTCCTTGTCACTGGCAGCAGCTCCTTTTCCAGTGAGGTATCAAAAGCAAATGGTGCTGTTTCCTGTAGGCAGCATGTAGCTCTCCGACTGGAGCCTTTATGCCATTGTTTCCTTTGGATGCCTTTAATCTGAACACTGTAAAAACTGGCATGATAGGATCTGCCCAGAAGAGAGAGGTATTGATGCCCTACAAAAGACGACCAAGGTGTTACCCATTTCCTTCTACTAAATTGATTTACATTATGAGACTGACTTACGTCATTTACACTATTTATATCATATATATGAAGATGGCATCATTGTGATAAATCAGCAGTGAAATGCAGTAATTGGTACTATTCTATTAATTGATTAGCATTCTAATCTCCTCAGCAGGGGTTAAGTCAAGTTCTTAAGAGGAGTCCTTTTGTGAACCAGGCATACATCTGAGTGAATCAAGAACGTTATTATGCTTGCATTAAAGCAACAGAAACTGTATAAAATACTGCTAACAGTATTAAAAAAAAAAAACACACCACGATATACACAAGGCTCCACTTGATGCACTGCAGATGTACCTCTAATTAACCATGGAAACAAACCGCAGCCTGTAGGAACATTTAAGGGAACCACTTCAAAAGGAGAAGGCACGACAGATGCTGCCCCTGTCGGACGAAGCCCAGCCCGGTTCCAAAGGTGGCCACAGGGTTTGGGGGAGCGGGGGGCACTCTATCCGGCGGAGGCTTCGCGCTTTGCCTCCGTGGGGCAGAATCTTGGCCTCCAGCTCCTCCCAGTTCTGTGGGGCAGCATCTTGGCCTTCCGCTCCTCSTGGCTCTGTGGGGCAGCATCTCGGCCTCCCATCCTCCCACTCCTGCCTCCACAGAGCAGCATCTCAGCCTCCCGCCCTCCCGCTGCCGGCTCCGCAGGGACGGCCTTGCCCCAGTGCCAGGGGCAGAGCAGCGGGCAGGGCGCAGCTCTGCCCACGCGGGGCTGGCAGGAGGCCAGCGCGCAGCTTGGCCGCTGCGCCCGCTCCGCCCCGAGGACTCCTGGRGGCATCGGCAGCCCCGGCAGGGCTCCGCGCGCTCCATCCCCTCTGCCACAAGAGCGGGACCACCAGGCCGGAGCGCGGCCGTGCAACGCGGCGCCTCCCCAGGCGGCACCACAGGCGGCCGGCGCCGCTGAGCTAGCAGAGCTTTCACATCCCCGTGGCGGCATTTAAAGGGAATACAAACACACAAATCCTCTCCCTCTTTTTTTTTTTTTTTTTTTTTTCCCCCTTCTGCTTTTGGAGCTGAACCATATCCACATTTCTGTGTGGGAGCCTGTCTTTGATCCCATTTACAGGAGGCAGCTATCTTGAGGAGTGTGTTGGGAAGCAACAACTGTTGAGCTCCCTGGTGAAATCCCATCTGTTGTCTTCAGCAGCTCTTACTTTGGCGGCTGAACTAGATAATGTTTCTCTGGCAGCAGCTGTAATTTTCCAAGTGTTTGCCTGGTGCAAAGTCAGAACTTGATTAGAAAGGGACAAGCAGGAATATTATTCTGCTCTCTCCCTCCTGTTTTGCAGGGTGTTTTGAACTATGTTGCTAGCGGTCAGATAGTGCAGAGTCTCTAAGTTTGGGGYTTTGCTCTGTGCTCAGACCATGAAGGGCAGCGTGTTGATGTTAGTGACGGGTTCGGAAACAGGGAAGCCTTTCTGGGTGCTGTTATTACTCCATACGCCTTTAGCATGCTGTACTATGTTAGTGTATGGTGGAAGCTACACCAACAGAAGCGGATGATAATGTCTCARTATAATAGAGTGTTAACTTGACTTCCAATAAATTACTTATAAGAAAGTATATTACATGAAAATGGATGTATGTATTGGAGTTTTGGGGATTTGGCRGGAAAACAAACCAGGAAACCAACCTCGAAAACTAACATAACCTGCCTCTTCTCAGTGGTTAAGAGGAAGTTCCTTCAGGTCGAAGGAAACCACTTGGAGTTATTCACTTAATGGGCTTTTCTGAAGCAATTCCCTGGCAGTAACCTTTTCGAGACACAATACAAATGCAAAGCACTCCTATCTAAAGTAGGGTCAGATCAACGCTTCCTCGTTGTCGTCACATGGGATTGTGTGTGTGACAAGATGGGAGGACCAACTTTTAATCAGACGCCTGTTCCAGACCTCAATCCTCACTATGAAACACTTGTGAACATGAGCTGCAGCGGAGGCACTACCTGTGCTCCAAGGGAAGCGCACGAGTGGGGTCTACATGAGCAGGGACTAATTTGGACATCTTAATTTTAGAGTTGAGGGGAGATGCCTGAAGATTTGATACTTCAGCGCACCAGCTACATTATTATTATTATTTATTTATTTTGAAATCAGTCAAGCCAGAGCTCTTCGCACTTACGAAGGCCACACAGAGGTCTCAAGCGCCCGAGTCCTCGGGCCACTGCCCCGGGCAGCAGCCTCGAAACCATCCAGCCCGCAGCGCGTCCCGCTCGGCAGCGTCCAGCCCTGCCCTCAGCATCCCGAGAAACCCTCACGAGCGGCGCCGGGATTCTAGGAAGCGTAAAAACCACCAGGTAAAGAGCAAGGCTCTTGCACAACGCTCCCGGCGCCATAAAGTTACACAACCAGCGGCTGCTTCCACTCGCCCCGCACCAACCGAGCCCCACGGCTCTGATGCCGGAGGGCCGGCACGGCCGCGTCCCTCCCCGCGGGGCGCTCAAGCCGCCCCGCCGCCGTTAGCGCCCGCTCGGCGCCAGGAGGGACACGGAGCCCCCGCCATGGCGGAGGGGCCACGGGCGCAGCGGGAGGCGCCCGTTGGGCGGCGCCACGGCCGGGGCCGGGGCCGGTGCGGGGCAGGGCGCGGAGGGCGG
>NW_020455597.1:535065-555763 GCF_003342845.1 Nothoprocta perdicaria | reverse complement strand
GAGGACGGGCGGGACTGGCCCTACAGGTAGGGCTGGGCTGGGCTGGGCTGGGCGCGCGGGCAGGGCTGAGCGCGGCCCCGGCTGCCGCCACCTGCCCGCGCCGGCGGAGCCCGAAACGCGCGTTTCGTAACTTTCCGGGGCGCTCGGAAAGTGCCGCCGTGAACGAGGGAGCCGCCGCGGGAAAACTCCGCTTCTGGCGGGCACCTTCTTTGCTCTTCCACTCCCCGCCTCCTTTTTTTTTTTTTTTTTTTTTTTTTTTTTTTCCCCGGGAACCGTGAAGATCGAGGGTCGAGGAGAAGCCTCGGTGGAGGAAGCAGCTTCTAAAGCAGGGGGGACCCGGGGCAGAGCGGCCCCCCCTGCCTTGGCTGGGGAGCCGCTGCCCAGGGCGCCCGGCCGCCTCAGAGCCGCGCTTACCGGCTCCTTGGGGTTTTTTTTCCCCTCATTTTTCCTCAAAAGCGGAGCTGAGCGTGCTGTTAATCCGTGTTTACTGCCCGAACGGCCGCAGCGGCGGCGCTTGGGCGCAGACGCGCGCGGGGAACGGGAGCGGCCGATTCCCCGCGCGCCTCCCGTGCCTCCCCGTCCCTGCGAACGGCTCCGGGGCTCGCGCCGGGCGGCCACGGACACCGGGGGGCTCTTCTTGCTCCCGTGGTGTCACTTTACGGGCTGGATTTTGCAGCCTTCCGCGCCCAATTCCCGCTTTCCCTGCCAGCCGCCGTGATCCCGGTGCTCCCGGGCGCCGCTGCCGTTGGCCCGGGCTGCGCCCAGGCCGCCCCCGGGYCGAAACGGGGTGCCCCACGAGCCCTCCTGCCCACGCAGACCCCCTTGCCCCCCCCACGGGCTCCAGCTCGTGGAAACTGCCCCGGGACGTTGCCCCAAACCCGCCTTGCCAGGCGCCGYGCCCGGCTTGAGCTGTCCCGAACCCTTAAACCCGCCCAAAACTCGCGTTCGGTTCCTCGGTGTCTCGGGCAACGCTGAAGGAAAAAAATAAGTTCAYGTAAATACAAATTGATAAAAATTTTCAGTAGAATCTGTGCAGAAAGTAGGTGAATGCAAAGGGTTTCGTCTTTTTTTCCACCCCCAAACTCTGAATACTTTCAAAAAGCTCATCTCGAAAAGAGCTGCTTTTAAAAGTAATGTAACTCCATGGAAGTTGTTGCTTTGCWGTGGTTTTTGAGCTAAACCTTTACAACGTGAGCTCCCATCTCCCGAGCTCCTTTGGAATCAGCGTTTAGGCCAGTTTTCTGTGSGACAGATCTGGGCTCCAGAAACTCGCAGTGTCTAAGAGCTGTGAAATCAGCCAGGCTGCCAGCACTGTGCAGGGCCATTCATTTACTTGACCCATTCAGATACCCTGTTTGGAGGCCAACAGCTTTTGTTGGGAGGAGGGAGTCTTGAACTGCTTTTAAATAACTTTCAGTTGATATTTCTAAAGCTTTTTTTTTTTTTAAATAACTTTCAGTTGATATTTCTAAAGCTTTTTTTTTTTTTTTTTTTTTTTTTAACTGTGGGTATGTAGAAACTATATATATATATTTTTTTTGTAGGGTTGATCCATACGGGTTTGAAAGGCCAGAAGACTTTGATTATGCATCCTATGAAGCATTTTTTTCCAGGTACCTAGTGGTGCTCACCAGAAGAGCAATAAAATGGTCCAAGCTCTTAAAAGGGCATAACGGAATACAGAAGAGTTTAAAAGGTGAGCTATATGTTTGTTTATAGCTAATAACACGTGACATTGGAGCCACAACAAATCATATTTAAATATATGTGCGTTCTTCTTCAAATGAAAAACAGTAGTGCAAACAGTAGTAGCATGTAAACAAATAGGCAGTTGTTTTGGGAATCATTGATTTGATTTACGGCTTACAAAGAAGTAATCCTGTTTGGCATACCTTGCAATATCTTATTACATCCATAAAATAGATGGATTATACTTTCAAAGTGTCAGTCTGTAGCAGTTTGCCGCATTTTATTCTGCGCTCCGCTTGCTTTAGAAGGCCTGGGATGGTGCAGAAAACTCTGGGACCACAGAGGTCAGGACCTTAGGGCTCTACTAACAGATCTGACTCCTCATACTCCTTCTGAAAAAGGATTTWAAAAATTGCTTTTCATTTCGCAGCTAAGGGGATGTGTGCAAAGAACTAGCAACATGGCGTGCCTCACAAATGGAAGAAAGTAAAATGAATTCAGGAGCTAGTGCAACGTTGAAGGAAATGCTGACGGAGCTGCTAATGCCCAGTTCAAAGAGCAGGAGAACTTGTAATATTTTAGCTTGCAAAAGAGCCAGGAAAGAAGAAGAAAGAGAGTTAGAAGGTGGCAGGGAATCTTGTGAGACTGAAAGGTGTTTTTGTACCTTTTCTGGATTGCTTATTTAAGCATCTAAGTTTTACCCTTTGCTCTTGATGATGTATCTTGTTGCTTCTTCTTGGGAACCTTTTTGAGTTGGGCAGAGTTCTCAGTGAGGCTGTTAAAGAAAAGAACAAGTAAAACTAAGAAACAGCTCATGAGACTGTCTATAGTGTAGATGAATATTCAGAACTGTGCTTCAGGTATAGGCTTTGGGTGCTAGTTCTGCTAGTTAGTTTTCTTGTCAGTAAGAAAAATGATAAATAGCGTTAAATGGAGCAGTGTATTTAGTAGAAAGAGGTTGATTTTGAGCTTGAAGAACACCATAAAATGCAGGTTTGGACTATAACTGCTGGGTCTACACTGCTATTGGAAAGTAGCAACTTTTACTCCCTTCTTTTTCTTCCAAATGCAAAGAAGTCTCTGTTCTGGACATTAAGCTTTGTTGCAGTGCTAACTGYGTAGTTCTTTTAAGTTAGTGAGGGCTTTGAGATTCTGTGGAATTTAATGTTCTAGTTGTTAAAAAAAAAAAACAAAAAAAAAAACCCAAACAAAAAAAAACCCTTGTGTTTTGATTCGTCTCCTTGCCTTGTTAAAGCAAAGGGTGTCGCTTGCAACCCGCAGCAATTCTGATTTGGCCACAGCTGTTTTGCGTAGCCTCTTTCAGCATTAGACACAGAGCYCTGCAGAGATACAAGCAGAGCAAACGCCTCTGGGCTTATTTCAGAGCCAAACCTTCAGTTAAATCTCTCAAGTTGTCCCTCAAACGTYGCTGTCAGTGAAGGGTCCTGCTGCCCAGGAGCCAATTAACACCATTACCACTGTGTTAATCCTCTGTGACAGGCTATGGTATCTTCCCCCGAGCTCCCCTCGCAGAAGTCTGCTGCTGTTTGGGCATTGCAGGGTGCAGTAGATAGGTGGACACAGGCCGCAAATCATGTCTGTAGCAGCAGCATCCTCCACATTTGACCCTAGGATCTCCAACAGCCTCCTGCCATAAACAGCGTAAAGCCTCATTCAGCAAGTTAAACACCATTTTAGAGCATGTTCCGTGCTTTAGGTGTCCCTGCTGGAGCAGGGAGGCTGGACTRGATGATTTCCAGAAGTCCCTTCCAACCTCAACCGTTCTGTAATTCTGTGATTATTGACTTCTGCTTTTAACTTTTACTCCGATTCATACACCATGCATTTTCATGTGTATGTGTGATCTGTCACGTGTAATTAGAAGGAGAATGACTGGAATGCAGTAGAGTTGAGGAACYACAGTCTAAATGTAAAACGAAGGTGGCCACAGTGAGCGTCTGTTCCTTGCTATAGCGTTGACTGAGACCTGTGAGGAGGAGAGCAGCAGCTTCACCAGTGCAGCCTGATCCAGACCCTTGCCCCGTGGTATCCGTATGGAGGTTGAAGCCGGGGCACACTCGCGTGGAATTACTTAAGCAGTTGCTTGGGCAAGTTGTCTCCTGTAAAAGGTGATCCCGTGGCGGTTTCCTCAGGGATCCGTGAGGATGGAGAGCCTTCAGGGTTGCTCGCCGAGCGCCCCTCTCGCAGGACGCGTTGCTGTTGCTCCRAAGCTTTGCTCAGAGCTCGCGCTGCTCTTCCCAATAACATCCGCTCYGTTGCGAGTGGACGAGAAGCTACAACTCACAAGTGTATTTGAATTCCCACTGGGAATTCTCCCGCGGGTCCCCCAGCTACTTCTGCAACCTGTGCCCCTTTTCCCGGTGCCATGGGGCCCTTCCCGGGAGCGAGCTGCCGTGCCAGTGGGGCTGCTTGGGCATGGCATCCCGGCAGCCCCGTCTTGGCATGTGCCACGTGCCAGAGCTCGTCACAGGGAGCAGGGAGGCCAGACACTGATTTTCCGGGCTGGARATGTGGCTCAATCACGTGCTGCTGCGTTTTGCCTTGAGTCCAGTGTGGTGTGTGTACACATATATAATTCTCCTCTATTACGAGGGAAAATAATGAGGCTACTCCTGAGCAACAGCAATTAAGCAGCATATCCTGTTGTTCCGGATCCTTCTGGAAGGGTGGGTGGCAGGAGTTTTGGTTGACAGGTCCTTTCTCTCCTTTCCAGACTCCTTATTTTTGACTTTTTTTGGTACTTCCCCCCGCTCCCTCTCCCCCTGTTACTTTCAGCACCTCCCTCACACGTGGGAAGTGTTTGGTCGCTTGCCTTGGCGCYCTCTCCCCCTCTCCTGAGCGCCTCTGTTTTTCGCTTTCCCCCTTGAGCTGCCTTCTTTGCGGGACCAGGAGACAGGTGGTTTGCAGGTGGGCAGCAAGCTGTCTGCCAGAGTTACCCAAAAGAGCTGAATTCTGACCCAAAGTGCGCTGCGAAAGGGGACTTGGCAAGTGAGCTAGTCTGAACTGACAAGTCACTGAAAGTGTCTTCTTGTCTTGGAGGCTGATAAAATACAGCGAAAGGCAAAAAGTAGAAGTACTGGAAAATGATCCTAGCTAGAAGATTCCTGTTTCAGTGTGGGGGGAAAATGGAGCATCTTAGAAAGTCCACAYCCACTGTTGAAATTCTGTGTTTAAAGTGAACATATACTGCACAGAAAATTGGCTTTCTTTCTTCTGTGGTATATTCATAAAATAAAACATGCAATTTCCGGTAGATGTGSTGTTTTCAGCTCTGCTGTAGAATTTATTTTTCCTAGGGTTTAAGAGAGTTTTTGTTTTTAAATGGGGAATTGCCACATGATTTAGTATGCATGTGGTAAGACTACTTACCATATAACAAGGAAGAAAAATATATTAACATTATTTTTCTTTCTTGAGGGTAACATGGTGTTGGAGGTGTAGGAAAACATATATTTTAATTGCAGGTTTTCTGATTTTTTAAGATGATGTTGCTGTTTTGTGTGCAGATTTTGGCAGGTAGGGTAATGACACAAGGAGAAGCTCCCTCTGAAGACACTGAGGTCTAGTCCAAACACGGGGTGGATTTGCATGGCTGAGGGCAGAGGCGAGCTTGTGGAGCTGGGCCTGCATGGTCACTTAGGGCACAGCCAGGCTCAGGCTGTCCATGTCACAGGAACACACAGTGCTCCAGGAGAGCAGTGAGGACAAGTTCTGCTGCCCTCTGCTCCCCCGGGCTCAGTGTCAAGGCTCTCTTGCATTTAGTGTGTGTTGAGGATGCTCGTCACGCTTTCAGACTTGTTCCAGAAAAGCAGAACATCAGGATTATATGTTTGAGTGTGCTAATGTGATAATTCATCCAATAAGAATATTTTTAGTGGCATTCCCAGGCTCATCCAAACAGCTCTTCCCCTTGGTGTACCCAGGAGAGGGTTCCTCAGATGTATTTCTGCWTTTGCTTGGCCTGTCTATAGGATTTCTTGAGTGTTAGAATTCCAGATGGGTTATAAAGATGAATTGAGGGCTGTTGAAGCCCATGAACACTTCTAAACTACTTCCAGACCATCTGAAAGAAGAGTGTAGCTAAGGTTACTTTCCTGTTGGAACGGTAGAGACTATTCCTGATGGGAACACTAAATAGGAACTGCACTGAAGGCCAGGTGATTATCACAGCAGTGAAGGGTAGGGGCGTTTGCCTTGTCTGAGAGACCAAGTGAGGGAGTTAAGAGGTGGATGAAACGCACTTTGGAGGTRCACGGATCTCCCTGTTCACTGGAGAAGGTGGTTTTTGATACTTAAGGTATAGGCAGGTAAAATAGGGATGAAAATCAGGAAAATGACTGGTTGAGTTGTAAACTCTGGTTTCACTCTGCCAATTTTCAGGCAAACTMCCTTTGATTTAGGCATCACTTAGCTTAAGTTACTGATCTTTGCGACCGGATAAAACTCGATTGGATGATGATTTATTTTGTATGCACAAGGTCACTCATTTGAATCCTGTGGTATTAATCAATGCTATCAACGTCTCTTCCCTGAATTCAGTTTCATGTATTTAGTAAGAAATGCCCAATTCCTTTGTCATTTATTTCTCTAGCACCGAGTAGCACTGATTTACACCCCTGATACCCCGATGAGCAGCAGCAGCAGCAGCATTGGGTCCTCATGTATATTTTTCATTCCTTTCCCAGTACGATGTTGCTTTGGCTGTCATTAGCCTGAGGCTTCTTCCTGCAGTCATGCATCCTACTAACTAATTTACACTGACGTATGCACCAATAATAAATAAATAACTTTGATGAATAAGATACCTGAGATGCAAATTGCTCACGATTTGAAAGAACTTCCCTAGTTGTTGTAGGGGAAAAATCATCTGCTGCTCTGCCAGATCTTTGGTTCTTCAGGGAGCTCGTGCGGATGGTAGCCACAAGTGCTCAAGAGCTAAAAAGGTGCTTCTGTTCCTACCCTACTGTAATTTCAGTGATGAAATCCTGGAGTTATGTCAACAGAGCCAGTTATGCTAGTGTACAGCCTCGCAATCAGAAAGTGGTATCATTTTAGAAGCCACTAGAAATGTAAAGAAAGAAGAAAARCAACTCCAGATCCTTCCTGCATGAAAAAGGGCAAAGACCAATGAGAAGTCTTTGGTKGTTATCTCCATCCGTAAAGACACTGGAAAGATGGAAGAGGGAATCAAAATCCTAWCATGGGAATAGAAGAGGGAGGAAAGTCTGGTCCTGGGAAGTGGTGTGAAGGTTCTGGGTAGCAAGAGCTTAGGAGCCTAGAATGGACCATATAGCTGAGGGAGAAATGCTCATCCTAAACTTCATTATAGGGGAGGGAAAGCACAGTAAGCTCCATTCAGTAGTTTTTCTGTGACTTCTCAGCTTTGTCTTATTCCCTTTCAAAAGTAAAAAATTCAGCGTGCAATGTGTTCTAAAAAGAAAAACTTGTTGTTTTGCAGTGAAGAGATATATCAGGAAAGGCATCCCCAATGAACACCGTGCATTGGTCTGGATGATTGTGAGTGGGGCTCAAGCCAACATGGAGCAAAACCCTGGATACTACCACAGACTGCTTGAGGGAGAGAAAAATGACAAGCTGGTTGAAGCAATCAAAACAGGTTATTGTCCTTACATTGATATTCATGTTTTACTGTCSTGTGCTCTTAAATGTTAAAGATCAAGTTATGTCATGGAAAACTGAGGCTGTTGTAGTAGTGATTTAAATGCAGAATTAACGTATAAATTAGATTAGCCATAAGCTCTTTAACAGTACAGCTCTTTCCAGGTTCATCTTGTGGTCAGAAAATACTAAGGAAGGCTAGAAATGATTTGGAAAACAATTGGAAAAAGAAAGAGCATGCTCTTATATCACCTCCTGAGTGATCACCGCCATACCATGAGAGGTGCCTTTGGGTCTGGTTCTCCCTAGAGCAGCAGGGACGGCTGAAGATGTGGAATGGTGCCCATACAAGACAGATGAGTTAAAGTGGGATTGCAGCGTGGGAAGCAGTCTGCTGAGGAGAAGCTCCTAAGAGACATGCATGGATGAGAAGTGCTGTAAACAGGGTGGACAAGTGAGGGTGACAGAGCCCTGGAACAGGCTGCCAAGAGAGGTTGTGGAGTCTCCTTCTTTGGAGATCCTCAAAATCCCCTTGGACACAACCCTGTGCCGTGTACTCCAGGTGACCCTGCGTGTGCAGGGGGGTTGGACTGGATGATCTCTAAAGGTCCCTTCCAACCTTAAGGATTGTGTGATTCTATGAACGAGAAGTAAATGTTAGTTTTTCTTCTTGCATAAGAACCAAAGGCGYGGAAGGAGATTCACCACGCTGGAGGTTTAGAGCAGAGTGTCGCTGACCTGTGTGGCACTTGTTGCTGGAGGGTGCTGCAGAGGCCATAGCATAAACCTGGCCAGAAAGAATTTAACAGATTGAAGGGTGGGGAAATTACACAGGATGATCATAGTGATATGGGTGTAACCTCTGACTCATGAAGTCCTAACCACTGAATGTAAATCCCTGAAAGAGGAGGAGCAGAGAAGAGGAAACAGCTCTCCTCTCCTCCTCCAGTTTCTTGCTCTCTACCTGAGAGCGTTGGCCAGTGGCCAATGTTGGTGGTGGGTGTTGGGGACAACCAAAACTTGGCCTGCTGGGTGTTCTTAGAAGAAGGCAATAGGGGAGGGCAATAAGGAAGAAGTTTGATGTAACCTGTATTTGTCCTGAACCGTTTCAACTTACTGTAGCAGAATTTTTGTGAAGAAGTTAATCTTGGTGCGATGGCCCAACTTGGGAGTTGGAGGTGGCTGTGCTTGGGGCCAGCACAACGCTGTGGGGCTTCACTAAGAAGGCAAGTGCAGTTGTTGCCACCTTTCCCCCCTTGAAAAAGCTGGGTGCTTGAAGTGAGGGCTTGGCTCATGTTAGTTGTAGTTGTGTAATCATCTGAACTCTGAATATTTTTTGGTTTAGGTCAAATTTATTTCTTTCTTCTCAAACCAAACAGCAGCAGCAACGTGGGCTTTGGGGATTGCACGCCTTAGTAAGGTTTTTTGGAACACAAATTCCCATGTTCCTGCAAATGGGAAGGCTAGGCAGAGATTTCCAGACTCCTGCCCTGCTCCGAGATAGGAAGAGCCGAGCTCTGATTTGATGAGCAGCAGAGGGAACTACTAAGATGAGTTTCCCTGGCAGTGACTCAGGGAAGGAGAAGGCTCTGCACTCTTGACAAGAGGGCAGTTACTGCAAGAGGGCTTGCAAACAATTTCCACTCCACTTCTAGACAGAAACATCAAGGATCATATCAGGACAGCAGGGGGATTTTCACACAGGTGATACTAAGAAAATAATTATTGGGAGGAAGGAAAAATAATGGAAGATGATGTGAATTATGGAGGGAATGATGTTTTAGAAGAGCTAAAGAAGGATGGAATGAGAGAATAAATGCTTAAGGGTAGCGCAGATTTTGTGTATAGTTAACGTAGTGCTTCTCTTAACCGTGCAGATTTATACTGGGCTTTAGCTGAGTGTCATTTCAGTGTAGATTTTGGTTTAACATTGGGGGCATTTCTGCTCATGTTGTTTTCCCATCGCTTTGGTTGGTAATCACAGGGAATAAATCAAGATGTGGAACCTGGCTACCATTCACTTTGTATGTGCAGCTTTCAAAAATGTCAGGCAACTGTGTCTTATTTAGTCCTATAGTCTAGCTGTAAAGTAATGCTGTGGTGCAACAAGAAAACATCAGCCAAGCTTCGTTTTTATGGGGTTAATTAAAGGCATTCTTTCAAATGCAATTTAAAGCCTGCATAAGAGCCCGTGGTGTCTTGTTTTGTTTTGTTTTCGCATGCTCAGAAGCTTTAAACAATTTTTATGTACATTTTAAACTTTTTTTCAATATGGGAATGTTTTCAATGGGGCAGCAGTTAAATAGGRCAGGTAAACTGCAGAGAAATGTTGTTATCTTCTTTTAAAAATCCAGTTAGTAGTAGCAACAAAAGCTTCAGTTAAATCTAAACTGGCCTTTGACCTTTTTTGCTCTTTAACTTGCTGATGTTTAACTGGTGGACTTTATTGCTGTCCTTGTGTTTTATATAGCACTCAGTGTTTCAATGTATTACTTTTTTTCCCCCTTTTCTTTTAAAAGATAAATGAAAGGAGATGGGACAAAATGCTTACAGAAGGCAGGTGCATAAAATTTAGTGGAAATTTTCTTAGCAAAGCTTTTTTTTTTTAATAATAAATGTGCACATATGTGTGCAGACAGATTATTTACACACACACACACCCCTAATCTCTTCGTGCAGTGCAAAAGCCAAAATGTGGATGATTTGTTCATACAAGGAGATTTGGGCTGGTCCCCAGTACCTCCCAGATCCTTGGGCCTAAGCTATGCAGACTGGACAGCAATAGCAGAGTCTTAGTTTAGTTTCTAATAAACTGAGAAAAGTAATTCAAACRGTAGCTGTTGACACTCTCGTTGGAGACAGTGAGAATGTCATGATCAAAGCCTTGCAAGTTTTCTCTGAAGTAGTTAAGCTAGACCTTGCTTAGTCTTCTCCCTGCCACATGAGCCAAAGGAAGAACTGAAGGAGGAAAGTGTACAGTGATACTCCCTCCAAATATTTTCCCAGTTTCCAGTTCTCTCTGGCTTAGGGAATTCCTCCATAAAATGCAGCATGTTTGTATTTAATAGCCCCAGATGGGGGAAAAAGATCACAAAAAAAAAAAATTGCTTCTTTCTCACCTGCTGGTTATGATTTTGCAGACCTTTGTGCTCCCAGCTCACCCAGAAGCATCTCCTCCCCAGGCAAGGAGCTGTAGCCGACCTTGTCCTTGGGCAGGTGGTAGCAATTTCATGCCTGTGATCTTCCTCGCTGCCAGTCGCTGCATTTGGCCAGTTCTGATACCGCCCTTGGGTGATGAGAAGCCCAGGATTGTGCAGTAGTTAAGAGGTAGGGTGCCTCTCAAATTTATAGTGTCAGTTGGTTTGCTTGTTTTAAAGCGGATTCTGCTCTTTGCTGGATACCAAAAAAAAAAAAAAAAAASCATTTTGCATGCTTAGAGGAGCAGAAGCAAGTTACAGATGTAGCAGCAGCTAGATAAATACCAAAAGCACAGTGCTACATGCACGTTGTTAAACTACTTGTGTAATTTACTGAGCATTATATCTGGGAGTAGGGAGGCTCCTGGGTATGAAGACAAGTACAGAGAGGGTAGAAGAGCAAGATAAAGAACCCCTGAGTTAGGGGTACACCTGGCTGCTGAAGTACCCTGGGTTTGGAAAGCACAAGTACATGGTACAAAAACATCTACTGCATATTTAAATTGCATTGCTCCAGAAATAACATCTGCAATTCCAGGTAGCAAAAGAGATGTCTGTATCTTGAACTGAGAATAATGTGGTTTTCTGCCCACATTTTTATGACTGCTTAAGAGGTAGAAATGTTGCAGCCATGTGAAGAGAAAGAAGCCGTCTCCTCTAGGACGCTGTGCAGAGAAATGGAGAGGAAAGGGGCTGCAGGGCCAGCGTGGGTTTCTGTTTCACAGTCACGTTGCCCTGCCCTCTCACAGCACTGAAGGTCAGGCAGAAAAACAAACACTGCTGGGATTCATGTTTTATAGCAAAGGAGTAGCTGGGCTCTTCCTTCTGTGGCCTTCCTCCTTCCTGATCCCATACTCCTGTACGTTATTTGGTTATAGTGCACGGATCTGCACACAACCACAAGATGGAGGGTTTGGGGGTTTATCCAGTGGCACAAAGTGCCGTGCTCTTTAACTGRACAACTTGTTTTTAAAAACTTTCAACCTCTGCAACTTGCATTCCTGTGGAACAGGGACCTGTGTTGGAACTGAGGGAGGCTGATGGGCAGCAGGTCAGCGAGTGGGCTGCACGGAGCAGGAGGAGGAGGTGTGGAGATGTCTCTGCTGGAATATTGCAGAGGGGAGCAGGATGAGCAGCTCCTCTTGCCTGCTCCTACCATTTGCCTCAGATCCTTTCTGGCAGCTTTCTAGTAGCAGTGGGAAAACGTATCATTCTGTGAGTGCTGGCTTAATATGATAACTTTGCTTGTCTTGTGAGCAGAGGGGCAGCAGACCTGGCGGGCGAGGAGGGACGTGCAAGTGGGGGGACGGAGAGGAAGGGAGACCCCCTGGCCTTGGTGCTCTCAAGATGCTGATCTTTGTTAAAGCCCCTTTCCTCAGGCTCAAATGCCTGCACTAAACGTGAAGTACAAAATCCTTCRTGAAGCTAGCAACGACTTCCCCTGCCTTCTCAGAAAAAGGCGCAGGGTAATCGGAGAGCAGCCTGAAGCTGCTGCTGTTAACAGCAGGCCTTCCCCGGGCTGCAGGGTCAGGATGAGCCCAGTGTGATCAGCCTTTTTAGCCTTTGCTCTGTACGTGATGATCTCTTCCTGCTCCCCCCACGGGCTCTGCACGGCTGAAGGGAAGAGCCAGGAGTGAAATGTCAGCGTTAATCTTTCCTGTAACATCCAGCATATACCTTACTGAGCAACAGCTTGTCCTCGGTATGCAGATACTGTGCTGCTCTTCCTGTCAAGAGGAAGACAAGCAGATTTCTTCAGCCTCTAACTCTCTGGCGGGCGCTCAAGTGCTTTTAAAAACTGTGTTTTTCCCTGTGTTGTTCTCAAAAGTCACGAGAGGTGAATTGAAACCGCCTTCTGCCCTCCYGTTTCTGTAAATGATTTATTGACTTAAGAGGGAAGAGATGGTGATTAGTATGGTGGCTGGACTTTCTCGTGGCTTTGAGGGGCTTGCTTAGTTGCTTACAGCTCAGCTTCGTGTCAAAGATACAACAGACTTCTTCCTTTACACAGGAAGAGCAGATAAGACCCGATATCTCTCAGGACACAAACAACTGTGTAACAAAGCTGACTGTGTTAAAGTTTAAAAACAAACCAAAAAGTTCTTATATTGTTAAATAGAACCAAAATAACTGTTCGTGTTTCATGAATAGGTCTTGAGTTTTGGAGATGATGGCAGTGCAATGGGTTTTTTAATGGGATTTTTCTCCCCTGCCCTAGATGTGTAAAAATCACATATGCAAGTCAGGTCTAGTCACCCTGGGTTTCCTCTTTATGGAGTGAAACAGACCAATTTAATTCTGCCTCCTTTTTATCTAACAACCAAAGGACATTTTGGGTGTCTGGCCCAAACCTGTGTGCCCACCTTCTAGATGTTTCAGTCAGGAGAAGTTTGGGTCTGGGAGCAGTGACTGCTTTGGGACATCAGCAGATGTCTTGCTTGTTTAGGATTGCACATGAAGCATGTGGGATGTGTATTGCTATGTGAACTTCAAAAATAAGTCTGCTTCTGTGTGATCTTATATAAATGAAGAAACGGGTTGTGTCTCAGTCGCATCCAGGGGAAGAAATCTTCAAAAAAATAAAGTAGTTTCAAGGAGCTAGGATTAGTTGCAGGAACAGGACTTATTTTAAATTTCTCGGGACTGTTCYGTAGGAGTTCACCAAAGGATAGGGCAGTTGAAAGCTCACTTGCTTTGTTAGGAAAATCTGTGCTTTCCCAGAGCTGCAGCTCATGTATCAGCACTTGGCTAGGTAAATTTGGTTGGTGGTGTTTCCATCAGTACAACGGGCTGGTTTGCTGTCATTTAAGCCTTCACAAATGGACCTTAGAGAAAGTCCAGTCTGTAGGAGCATCTCCTTAGGCCTGCTTAAAATTGATTTCTGTACCCTATTAGGATTTCTGTATCCTATTAGGATTAGTCTTTCTAGAAGTAGATTATCCCGSAATGTAAGATGGCCTTTTAGCCAATAAAGGAGGTCAAGCTCTTTCTTAAAATTCATCCATCAACACCACGGTGTCATGAACTCCGGTGGAGCTTCAGCAGCACTTCAGGAAAGTTGCCAAGATTGGTTGGGAAGGTGAAGGAGGCATTGGCGGTTAATTTTGGTCTTCTCTTTTTCCTTTTCTCCAGACATGAACAGAACATTTCCAGATAATGTCAAATTCCGCAAAACTGCAGATCCCTGTTTGCAGCATACGCTCTACAACGTGCTGGTAGCGTATGGGCATCATAATAAAGCAGTGGGATACTGCCAGGTATGTAGTCAGTGTTTCCTGATCAGTGCTGCCTTTCATCAATGGTAATTGCTTGCTTTTCCTCCATTTGAGTTTACAGTTTTAGATGGTAAAGCTGATGAAAGAGAACAAAATTGGATTCATAAACTTTTTTTGGGTTTTTTTTTTTTTTTTGCCCCAGTGACATTTTAAAAACAGAAATAATCACTATCTGCAGGTTGCCCTTGCTGTGTACAAGGGATTATCATATCTCTGCTTCCTTTGTTTTCACTGAACATTTTTGGAAGAACAGGGAAACCAGAGCTCCTGTGACCCCTCCTAGGATCTTAGCTAGTTTGGGGGGGGATGTTTGTGGAGGGGGGCGTGTTGGGAGCCTTTGTTTGGTGGCATCTCGACGTCTTGACAGTGAAGTAAGAAGAAAAATTACTTGAAATTCCACCTGATGCAGCTTAGATGGCAGCTAAAAAAAGGTGCTGTYGGCATTTCCAAACTGTGAAATTTCTTTTGGGGACACAAAGAAGATACTAGTGGACTCATGGCAATCAGTCGGGAAAGAAAAAGGCCGTTTTATGGATCAAGCAGAAGCAGGAACTGCTATGAGCAAAGTCTGTTCTCGGTTCCTGTAAAGCCCTCCCCTCTCTCCTCCCTTTTCTCACCAAAGGCACATGTGCTTAYGTGGACCTGGGGCCAGTTAAGGAAGTTACTCCAATAAATACATCTRCCCCTGAGTTAGAATGAATTCGTTTATTGAAAGCTGGATAGTAGGTGACTTGCAAGGACTTAGACCTTGACTGAACTTGATAAAGCAAATTTTTGGGGGTCATGCTAACCAATTTTAGCACCAAGATTCTTTGAGATACGAAAGTAATATATGCCTTTTTTTTTTTTTCCTGTTTTATGAGGCCTTTGTATATAGGGAGTTGGACTCACAAACATATACACAGCTTCTAAACCATGGTAGCTTCTGCCTGAAATACATGTCCAATTTTTATTAAAAAGTGTTATTTGTTTTCTCACTGGGCTTATGAACAGACCCCAAGGGGGAATGCAAGAAGTTGGCCAGGAGAGCCTTGTGTGCAGTTCTTTTGACCTCAGGTCCCCTCGGGGGCTGCACGTTATCTTTTGTGGCTAAATAGCTGTATAGCCTGAGAGCTCCTCTGGGCACTAGGAAATTCAAAGTGGAGGCATTTTGTAGCGTTTTGCAGAGTTTTTAGCGAGCAGGGCCCCTGAGCGCCCGTGGGGCTCGCGGCGCGCCGGGCCCCGGCTGCGAGCGCCGGGCCCTGCCGTGTCGCGCTGCCGTGGGGCCGCAGCTGCCTGCCCCAGCGTGAGCAGCGGACGTGGAGCGCCGTGGGTGTTTGCCAGGGAAGCAGCCCGTTGTGCTTGCCGTGCCCAGAGCCTGATAGCCCCGGTCACGGTGGAGGCGACGGGTGGAAAGGCAGCCTGGCAGCCTCCGCCGCAGCCACYGGCAGGGACGAGATGTTGGGGAAGAGGCCGTGTCCCCACAGTGTGGTGGGTCCTGCTGCGGCGGGCGGKCGGGTAGAAGGTGCTGAAGGCAGGACATGAGGCTCTGGGTTAGAGAGGGGCGTGCAGCTTCCCCTGTCTCCCCAGGGCAGGGGCTTGTGGCAGCGTCTGTCTTGCGCCGGCGCTCGCTGGCGGCCCAGCCCGTGGGGACGCTGCGGAGCCGGCACCTTAGGCAGTGCCAGGGAGGCAGAGCTCGGGAGAGGGCAGGGAGGAGACCAGAGAAAGGCGTGAAACCAAAGGAGGTGCTGTGACCGATGCTGTCTGTGCGATAGCCTGTATACATGTACAGGTAACTCTCCTAGCGGGGAGGGCAGCTTGCATGTTCTGCATCGTGCTGCGGCTGATGCTTGTTCACATGTCAGCTTGTTCACGATGGGGCAAAATAATCTTCAGGAACTCCCTGAGGAAGCCGAGGAGAGCAAAGYGGGTAAATCAGCAGCCCTGCCCTCCCTCTGCAGGGCCATGAGAAACGAGAGCGCTTCCCRGGAGCTCTCCGGGGCAGCGTGTTACAGGGAATAGCCACGGGCAGCTCTGTGTGGGGCCGCTCTGGTCCGGGGCCTCCATACAGGTTAAGCAAGTTGTGCCACTGGGATTTGACTGGGTAGGAATTGGGCACTTTTCACACTTCTTGTATCTTTTAAAAATTACTTTCCCTGGCTGTTTCCCTGTCATCTTTACACTGAAAGGAAGGGGCTCCAGTGGCCAGAGTGATTTGCAAGTGGAGTGCTGCAGATGCTAAGGGAAAACAGTGCTGTGTGTGCAGCCCTGTGATGAGCTGAGCAGCAGCWGCTCATAAAACCTGTAACCGTTTGCTGAGGGGCCTTTGGAGGGGCCTTGTGCTGCTGCAGCTGCACCCACCACCAGCAAGTGTGCAGTGTTTGTCATGCACACGGGAGATATCTGTGCTGTGGTGCTAGGCAAACGGGTCACCTGTTGTATCAGGAGAGTTGGAATTTAAAAAATAAAATTACCACTGTCCTGAATTTTATTTTATCTCTGTGAGCTTTCTTAATAGTTTCTGCTAGCTGTCATCCTGCAGGTTTTACAGCTTACTCAATCAGTGGCTCTTAATGACTAGTTTTCACTTAAAATACCCTCTTGTAGGTAGCAGTTCCTTTTGGTATTACAAACTTTGGGGACACGCAATACTTCAGAGCGCTAACCCAAAGGAACAGAAACACTCAGCTTATAACTCTTTAACTGTTTGCATCTTAAAACTTTTTCTGTTTCAGGGCATGAATTTCATAGCTGGATACTTGATTCTTATTACAAAGAACGAAGAGGAATCCTTTTGGTTGTTGGATGCTCTTCTTGGAAGAATATTGCCTGGTATGCTAAAAATTTATAGTTATGTTTGCACATAGGAGCTTGGCTTTGATTTTTTCTTTACATTCATCCCTTTATTAGTTTTTAGTTTTAGGAGATAAAATGGACTTTCATGGGATGAATATTTTCTGTGGATCTGTATTTAAGGCGGCCTGCTTTATAATCAGATTTTAGCCTTGATTCAGTGGTTTGTAAAGATGTTGGTCGGTGGCTCGTTTCTCCCTCCCTCCCTAGCTGCAGCTGCTGGGTAAGTTTCTTCCTGTGCCGGTATCTTGCTGGGGAACCGGCCTRGGGAAGCAGTCACAGATCTGGCACTTCTGCTCCAGGAGTGTGAGAGGCCAGTGAAGCAGGGATCCCAGAGCAGGACRAAGGTGGGAGACGTGCCACAGCTCAAGCAGCGACCCGGATGAGTGGCCTTTCCTTGGAGGCAAAGGGCAAGGCAGTGCTAGCAGCTCCAGCTCTGCGTGGGGACCTTGCACACTGAACCCAGCGTGATTGTGCAGCACGGCAAACAAACCTCAGAATCCCTGTCTGTGTCCACGTGTGAAGGTTTTGTCAAAGCTCTGTTGTTATTCGTGGTGGCCTAGACAGACTGGTAAATATAGTTTAGAGGGCAATTCTGCCCCCACCAAGGTAGACAGCATCTACATCTGCTTCATTCAGTAGCACTCCAGGCTCCCGTGCCTGGATCTCTGGGTACACAAGGGGAGCTCATAGACTGAACTCTGTCCTGTGTGCAAGCTGATTCTGGCCACCTGTGTGAGATAATTCAAAATGAGAAGCAGACCTTAGGCACAGCTGCTCTACACACCTCTAAACATCCGTGGAGATGTCCTGCCTTAGGATTTACAGAGGAAGAATGGGTTGTTGTGACTTCCTCTGAGTACTGTAAAGGACTGACTGTGCTTACAAACTCAAGGTAGAACCATACTCAAAATGGAAGACTAATTT
This sequence comes from Nothoprocta perdicaria, assembly GCF_003342845.1. Classification (NCBI taxonomy): domain Eukaryota; kingdom Metazoa; phylum Chordata; class Aves; order Tinamiformes; family Tinamidae; genus Nothoprocta; species Nothoprocta perdicaria. Next base: position 538,203 of record NW_020455597.1, on the reverse strand, counting down.
TTGTATGAAGAACCTTTGAAAATCCTGTTTGGCCTAGTTTTGCTTTTTGAACAGTTTTTATGTTTGTTTGGGGTTTTGTTTTGTTTGGTTGTTTTTGTTTTGGCAAGCAGTTGGAGTCTGAACACAGTATTACAGCCTCAACAAAGAGGCTTGTCAAAAGCCTCCACMCTGATGCTTGATACTTGCCTTTCTTTCTCTTCTTGCTTGAGAACAAGAGAGAGACTTTGAGAAAGAAGAGAAAAATCACTGAAGGAATTTTCTAATGCTTTTGAAGGACTGAGAAATTTGTGTTTGCACTGAATACATCATGCAAGAACTCATTTCTGCCTTCTGCATGAACAGAATGGTTCCACGTAGATCACAAATTGCAAAAGTAGAGGCAGGCGGGGAACAATGTAACACGTTKATCTGCAAACGTTTCAGGTTTTATGGCTCTGAAGTTTACTTTTGAACTACAAAAAAAAATAGCTTGAAGAATTGAACTTTGTCTGTTGCTTTTATTCRGCCTTGAGAGCCCCAAGCTGTGCAAACAGGTAGGAAGGAGAGTGAAGGCTGCTGTGTGGCCTGTCACAGGCTGAAATCAGTGGATGTCTTTGCGTTGACATCACTGTGTGGGGGATAAGAGTGAAAGGCAAGTTTGATYGCAAAATGATGCGTGGCAACTTTTGCTGTTCATCTTGATAATCTTATATTTTATCTGGGGCAAGGCAGTAGTTTCAGAAATGCTTATTTGCTATTTTTGGCAAGGGCTTACTTTAATTAGGTTGTCATGATTTCCTATCCTGCTYGTACCCGTTGCTGATGTCTAAATGACAGAAATTGCTCTGATTTTTCCATTCTTATTTGTTGCCTCTCTCTTACACATTGATGATGAGAAGAAACTCATATTACAAAAAGTAATTGCTGTGGATGATGTGCATCTGTTTCAATTTTACTTCTATATATGTTATATAAATATATTTACAGCTTCTTTATAGTTGTATTTTTACTACCCGGCAGCAAGGATCTCGTTACAGATTTTACTCTGGATTCAGCACATCCAAGAAGGGCWCTGAGCTGAAGTGCTGCAGTTAGAAGCCTGGATGCCTAAGTTTTCATTATCAGAAAACTTGTTGCTGCTGTTGTTTTCCTCAATTTTTTTGATAATTCTTKATCATTATGGTGGTGATTCTTTCTTTCTTGTAATTCTTACCTCTAGATGATGCTTTAATAGCTCACTTATAAAACACCCAGCATGATGGATAAAATAAYTGGCATAATTTCAGCCAAGTAAAGTGCACGGGGTGCTCTGCAGAGGCATGGGTAGCAGTCACACTTCACGTTGTTGCTAACAGTTTGTTTAGCCTGCAGTTTTTTGAGGTTTTTCTTCAATTTCATTCCTGATATTCTGCCCTTGATGCGTTTGCATTTCGATCTGTGTGTTTTCTCCTTTCATCCCAATGGATGTGCCTCCAGGACGTGCCCGCTTTTTGGAGCGTGTCCCGTCGCTGACACTTAAATCCATTGTAAATTAGGATAATGTAGTAGAGAGGAGTAGAGAACGGTTCCATGGCATCCCTAGGAACACTTTCTTCCTCAGCCCACCCACTAAATAGTTGTTGCACCCAAAGGGGGTTAGTGCAGGTGTTGCTACAAGCCGGGTGTTGGTGTATGGAGGGAGCAGAGGTGGGTGTTGGTGTATGGAAGGGGATGGAGGGGTGGGTGGTGGTGTGTGGAGGGTGGTGTTGGTGTGTGGAAGGGGTTGGAGGTGGGTGGTGGTGTGTGTATGGAGGGGGGTGTTGGTGTGTATGGAGGGGGGTGTTGGTGTGTATGGAGGGGGGTGTTGGTGTATGGAGGGGGGTGTTGGTGTATGGAGGGGGGTGCAGGTGGGTGTTGGTATATGGAAGGGGGTGCAGGTGGGTGTTGGTGTGTGGGGGGGGATGTTGGTGTATGGAAGGGGGTGCAGGTGGGTGTTGGTGTGTGGGGGGGGATGTTGGTGTATGGAAGGGGATGTTGGTGTATGGAAGGTTTGCATATTTGTGATTAAGTGCAGAGTTCAAGAGAAGAGAGGCTTGAGGGCCAATGTGAATTCACATTAGCATTGCAGGGATGCCTGAATGCAACAGGATAAATCCCATCTCCTCCCGGCAGGAGCTCTCGGGGTGAGAGCAGCGGGGTTTGTGGAGCTGCAGTCGGATCAGTTACTGGGATTGCTCTCACTGAAAGCCCTGCGTAGAGGCTGGCTTGTGCAGTGGTTAACAGTGACCGTCCAGTTCCTGAACTAGCCTGTTCTTGGCCAGTTTTACATGCCTTTATTCTGGAGCCACCACTGCCCTTCTGCAAAACGTCTCCCTTTTATTTGCCCGTCACGTATTTGCAGGGTCCGGACACATGATTTCTCAGTCTTTTTATACTCCTAGGCCGCTTCAGTCAAACTGTTTTCTTGTATTTAGGTCTGTGTTCCTTTTTTTAGCCCAGTAATTATCTTGTGTGCTTGTTCCCATTTGAATTGATGTTTTTTTGGCCATGTGATCAAAATATCCTTTTTTCCCCCCTTTCTGCTGTGCATTGCACAGTGTCATTATTTCTCTCAGGCCACAGTGTTTTATTTGAGGCCAAAATGTTTTATTGCTGGTGACTCTGTGCTTTGGCTCTGTGACCTCAGGACATGCATTGCTCCTCTGCATGCAATACCTTGGTTCCCTGGCATTGCTCACAAATTGTTTTTTTCCCCACCATTTGCAGCAACTCGTAGCACCTTTTGGCTGAACTCTATTTGCACGTTCTTGCCCTCCTCTTTTTCAGTATCTCTCGTACTGCAGCCCTCCAGGTAATCCAGCCCTTTGGCTGTGTTACATCCTTGTCATCTGCGGCAGGGCCCTTCCGCATTAACAAAATCAGCTCTTCCTTTTTGTCTCCAAGGTTGTTAATAAAAATTATATATAAAGTTGAGCCTACGAGTGTTCCTCTAGGGTCAGTCTACCAATCTTCCTTCAGCCTGCTATTTTTTTTACTTTTTTACTTTTTTACTTTTTTACTTTTTTACTTTTTTACTTTTTTACTTTTTTACTCTTTTACTCTTTTACTCTTTTACTCTTTTACTCTTTTACTCTTTTACTCTTTTACTCTTTTACTCTTTTACTCTTTTACTCTTTTACT
>NW_020455597.1:520017-534560 GCF_003342845.1 Nothoprocta perdicaria | reverse complement strand
TTTAGCCTTATGTACTGCCTTGTTTATCAGTAATTAAAAATAAAAACAAGAGTTTTGAAGGATGGAACTGTCACGAACAGTAGGGTTGGTTAAGATGGACTAACGGGCATTATCCGCAAGGGCAAGAGGTGCAGTGCAAGATACCACTTCGGTGTGTAAGCCACTCCCAGTCAAGACAAATTTCTGCATATTCAGATAATCTGTAACTAACACATTTCTGGTTTCGAGCTCTCAGTTGTAGAGGCCATGGACTGGCAGATGTTGTGTTGTGTTGTGTAGAAGATGGGGCTTAGGACGAGAAATACGCCCGCCTGAACTGAAAAATAAATTCTGCATCCACGTCTTGTACTTCCACTAATTAATGCTACGACTTTCCTTCAAGACCCTCCTACAGCCTTGCAGGTTGGAAGGGAGCAGTAGCTCGCGAAATGCAAAATACTGTCTGTGAAACGTTTCCTTTTACACTGCCTGCTTGTGGTTGCAGTTAAGCCTGTATTCACATCGCTCTGGTGGTTCAGCGTGTTTTAATGCCTCCGTGGCGAGCTGGGGAAGTTCTCRGTGCAGAACTGCCTTAGCAGCTGCAGCTTTCCCAGCCTCCCGCTCCGAAGGGGAGCGGAAATTTGCCTCACACGGAGCCCTTTGTTGAGCTGCACGGGCAGGAGAGGCTGCTCGACCTGAATAGCAATAGCGGGCGGCTGAGTTTGCCGCTGGAGGAGGCACTGAGCCGGGAGCCTGTCCGGCCGCACGGACACCCGAGCAGCCCTGTGCCCCCTTTGCAAAGGCAGCGGCTGCTCCCCAAGCTTTCCACCGCACGTGAGGCTGCAACACAGTCAAACAGCAGGCTTTTACTGAATGAATATCCAGCAGACCCAGAAAATCCAGAGAGAGGAAACGATTCCTGGCTGGTGGGAAGCGCGGGACCCGGCCTGGGGCGTTGGAAGTGACTCGTGGTTGGGTAGGGGCTGAGTGCGGTGGCCTCCTCCGCTGGAAGCGGAGCACAGGGGTCATCGTGTGTATATTTAGAAGCCTTGAGAAGCCTGAAATGCTTATGACTTACAAATCTCATCTGCTGAAGGATTTTGAGCAGGCAGGARATAAGGAGCGGGTGTTTTTCTTCCTCGCTATGATGAGTGCGTTTATGCTTTTGGAATAATGTTACTTCCTATATATATCTTAAACCCTCCCCACCCCCCCAATGGCAAGTCTTATTAATAAAAGAACAGCCTTGTCTTGCATAAGACAAGAACAGACACATTCTTGGCCTTAATCTGGTGTGGAATATTGCTAGATTTTGGCTATCCTCCAGAAAGAACCAAACCCTTTTAACAGCGCTGAGGAATACTCAATTTCAATTTAAATCGTAGCACCCGTTTGATTTGTATCTTAGTCCCCGGTTCCGTAGTTTGCCTTGGAGCTTCCTAGAGAATTTCATCATACGCTCAAAGCAGTCRCGGTGTTAAATGCCAAAGCTCGGGAATCAACCGTGGATGGGCCGTTGGAYGTGCTGTGCGAGCAGCCTGTGGAGCTGGGCAGCGGCCTGGTGGATCTCCCCCCGTTGCCTCTCCAGCAGAGCCCTTTGGCTAGGGAGTATCTGTGGGAAGAGCCCGCAAGGACTCGGTCTGGAGGAGAGCTGGTTTCACATACTTTTTACTGGAATTTTTCTAGTTCTGACTCGTGGCAATTGCTTCTTTCTAAGCCTGTCTTTCCTGGGCTGGAAAGCCCATAAGGACTTCCCTAAGGGTGATTTCTCTCGAAGGGCTCAAGTTTCCTTCTTATTTTCCTTGGATAACTTAAGCAGATAGAAAAGTTCCTTGCAGAGCTCAGTGTTTCAAGAGCTGCTTGCAACTTATTCCTTCACCTCCTTTCCAGGTTTCCAGCTTCTTACCTTAAGTGCAAGTGTCAGGATGGAATGCATTTGTCTGACCTCAGTTTTGCTGGTGTCAGACACAGCAGTGACATGTTCCCTCCTTCCGTRGATTGGATATCGAAGCATTGCACGGGCTTTTCCAAAGCTAACACCTGCATAATCTTTTTACATCACATTTTTGTTTTAAGATTCTGCAAACCTGTTTATTTTGCTCTACTGCATATCGAAGTATTTTATTTTTGTTTAATATGACATGCTATGAAGAAGTGCTGACAGGAGGCTTTGAAGTCATTTCAAAGTAAGTGGTAGTGTGATGCATGTACATAGCTGGCTACGTAAAGCGTGTGCTCATGGAAGGATATGTGGGTTTGGAGTAAAGGAAATCACTTTCTTCATGTTATGTGCAGTCCAGGGGGAAATTTTGCCTTCCAAAATGTATCAGAAATCACTGTCAGTTTAGGGCGAGAGAGATTTTGGGAAGTCCAGGTTTGTGGAGGACCTGCACTGGTTAGTTTATACTATTTATATTTATTTATTTATTTACGTAGTTATTTATTTAGAAGACTTGAACAATTCACCAAGTTTACAGTTTATGGCAGGTAGAAAGGCTCATCATGCCTCCTAGAATYGAAGACGTTTTTGCTTCAAGATGAAATTCTCCGGTCAGCTTCCTCAAGCTTGACGTCAGAGGATTGGGGATTGCCTTCCCTTTCCTGGGAAGGCAGGTGTCCTTCTCCAGGTGCTGGGCTGGAATGGTCCCTGTCTGTTCAGCTTGTGGCTTGGAGCTTCTTGCTCCTGACCGTGGCTTTGAAGTGATGGCTGGGAAGGTGCCGTGGCCTGACTGAAGCCTTCTTGTGAGGAGCTGCAGAAACGACGTGCTGTGGGCTTCCTTGTAAGTGTGAGCTGGTGCGAGTGCTTTATTTCGTYCTGAGGTGTTGGGCATGTTTTTCTYGGTCATCAATGATGCCATTTATTTTGTCAGTGGATTGATAAAATAGTCTTTCGTCCTACTCCCGTATGGGAGTATCAGGTTATCCTAATTCAGCTGAAACGGTCATTAGGATTGCAAATTCCTGAAAGAAGTTTTGTCTTCATAACAAAAGCAATTGGGGCAACTTTCTGTGTTTATTAGTGAATCCCCGTCCCTTCGGGGCAGTGCAGATGGAGTAGGGAGCCGCGCTTTGGTTCCAGTGGTGGCTCTAGTTCAAGTTCGGTACCTGAGAACAGAAACAGAGGGTCGGCTTGACTTGATAAAGGAAAAGGAATTATGGCTTGGGCCGGTTTTGCATTTTGCTGTGTTCCCTGGAGTATGAGAAACCTGGGCTTTAAAAACAGCAGCGCAGGAGCTGAGCCTGCTGTTTAGCCACGTGTCAGCCGGGCATCTCCTCGGCCGGGATACCTGCAGCGGTCGCTTTGGGCAGATCCTGTGAGAAGAGCCATCGGTGCTCTGGGCTTTCCGCTTTTCCTGCTGGGATTTTCTGCTTTCCTGCCCAGCAGATGCTGGCCAGCTCTTCCGTCGGGTTCACGATGGAGGTTCTTGCAAGACCTGTGGCACCTTTCTGCTCTGCTCGTGCRGAGGAGCCAACGCTGCTCTGCCTTCCTGGGCAAAGGGGGCTCAGAGTCACCCCTGAGGAGAGAAGGGGGCTAAAAAATAGCACAGGAAGAGGCGAGTGGGGTTTGAGCTCTGTGAAGGTGCAAAGGCTCCGCTCCCGAAACCCGGCCTCGCTTCCAGCACAACCAAACTGGGGAAACTCCCGCCAGGCCTGCTGCGTGCGGCTCGGAACTGCGCTCAGGGGCTGGGCATSTCTGGAACGGAAGGCTTTGTGCTGCCAAGGTTATCAAAAAAACACACCCTTGTTCAGTAACATGCAGACAGGTAGGTTTTTAGGGCAAAGGATTCGGCACGGGGTTTTGCCGCAAGAGTAGGTGGTGGGACCTGCTTCTGCTTGGACATAAAGGGTGGAACCCGTTGCTTTTCATGAACGCAGCCCATGTCTGGTCACGGCAGCCGCTGCTTTAACTTTTCAGCATCCAGCCCTGCTGTGTTCCTTGTATATGTATTTTAATATATATATATAATATATATTTGTTGTTGTTGTTCTGGATTCCAGTAAGGTCTACCTGCAGAAAGCCGTGTGCACCCACAGCGAGGAGCTGGTTTCRAGCATGCTGGTGTATATTGCTCTCTGGTGTAAATTGCATGTACAATTTCTGCTTTCTTTATCCGGGGAAGAGAGCAGAAAACCCCAACGGAATGGAAAGGGGCGCTCCCGCCCGGTGCCGGGCGCAGGGTGAGGAGCGCCCGGCTCCCACCCGTGCTCTGGGGCTGGCACCGACCCCCTGCAGCAAATGCAGCCTCTGGCACCCGTGGCTGCCAYGAGTGCTGTGAACGCGGTGTTGCTGTGAACAGAGCACTGCAAATAACCTCTGACTGGGAGGAAAAGTAGCCCAGCCCCTTTTGGTTTGCTGACATACATCAGGCTTGGGAGATCTGTCACTCGCTTTGTCCCAGATAGGCAGCAGCCCATACAGGCTCTTAAAATCACAGTCAGAAACGCTGGGGGCTGCTGCAGAGCGAAGGTCTTGCCTGTGTTTCTGCAATACTGAGAATTCAGATCATCCGCCTGCCCGTAGGAGTATTTATATTTAATCCTGGCATATGCACAACAGGCTCGGAGGCTTCTTTAACTTCTGCAGCTCTGGCTTGCGAGGTAATTTAGGGCCGTAAGAGTATGGCCTCTTAAACTTTTTATTTTTGGAAGCCCTTAATCTGTTTGTAAGTGAGAACAAGGTCGRGCAGTCCTTAAAGCCTTTATCCCGTATTTCCTGCAAATCCCATCAGGGCTCGGGAGCCCAAGCAGTTATATCTCAGCCCTGGATGTGGCAGGGGCCGGCTCAGAGAGGGGCCGGCTGCCGTGACACGGAGACACGGAAATGCGTTTGAAAACCAAGCACCTCTTCCCAGGTCCCGGGCCGGGTTTCGGGCTCGGTGCCGGGGTGAGCGGGGACGTTGCRCGCGCTGGTGCTCGGGGCTGCTGCTCCTTCCCGTCTGCTCCTCGCCTCCAGAGCCTCCTGTGGTCGTCGCACCCACGGCAGGAGCTGCCGGATCCCGAGGGCCCCCTTTGCTTCCTAGTTGGTTCCTTTCTCAGCGGGTGAGCGTGACAGGCTGGGAGGGGAGACTGCCCCGAGGCCCCACAGCGCCGTAGCTGCTCTGTGTTTCCGTGGGGTGTTGAGGGGGCAAAGCAGCGGACAGGGATTGCACTTACATAATTGGATGCATGTCTTTAAGTACAGTATATGCATAATACATAAAATTATGTATTAAAAATGACTCAGCTGCCAGTTGCTTAACGCAGCTTGTTTCCCACTGCGAACCGGCCCGTGCCTCCCGGGATGCCTCTGGGGGCTCTGCCCGGCTCTCGGCGTTGGCAGAAGGTCCTCAGGCTGCTTGCCCGGGCTCCGGGCCGCACGTTCCCGCTCCGCTGATCCGGGAGCCGCCACTCCGGGAACTGCGGGAGCCGTTCCCCGGGAACGGGATGGCTAAAGGGGCTGCAGTCCCCTCTGCAACACAGCACGCAGAGGAGTGTWGAGCTGCTCTGCTGGCTTCACTGCAAGGATTAAACTGCGATGTACGGCAAGCCTTGGACGTCTTCTGAGACCCCCGTGACACAGGGAGGGTTTTAAAATCATTTCAGAGCCGAGACTKTGCTCTTTCTGATTGCTTCGTGTGTCGGCGCTGTGTGTTTGGGAGCCTTGGCAGAGCCCAGCCCAGAGCAGCCAGATCTGCAGCGCGGCCGGGTCAGAGGAGGAGGAGGGGAGGCAGGGAAAGGTGCTCGTGTGGTCGGGTATTTCTTTCAGTAAATCACGTTACTCATTCGGGTCAGCAGAGCACTAATGACCCCCCCATGACTGGCTTCCCAGCACTGGAGTCTCAGCTCCGGCTTCAGTGGTTCTGTGGACGTCAAGCCCTGCATTCCCTAACTCCCCAGCTGTGGATCGTGGCAGGTGGAGGTCTCATTTCTGTGAATAACTCTCGGATAAATTCCGACAGGTTTGTGTGCACTGAACTCCTCAGGATGGTCATAATTTTATCTTTAAGGCTACCTAGGTTATCTTTAATTAAGGAGGAAAGAACCGTTAAAAAGTTCGAAAGGTAGTTTGGTAGTCATGAGCTATGTAATATTTTGATTCAAGGGATCAGCCTCGATCAGAGTTTTTTCTAGATTAATTTACTTCCATGGTGCTTGGGATTCATCTGCTTCCAATGACTTTATCTGTTCAGGCGTCCAGGCCTTTCTCACTTTTGTGGAAAATGCTGCCTGTTTATTGCAGTGTGGGGTTCCTCTCTCCCAGATTATTACAGCCCCGCGATGACYGGCCTGAAGACTGACCAGGAGGTTCTCGGAGAGCTCGTGAAGATGAAGGTTCCCGCGGTGGCGGAGCTCCTGGAGAGGCACGGAGTCATGTGGACCCTGGTGGTGTCGCGCTGGTTCATCTGCTTGTTCATCGACATCCTCCCTGTCGAGGTGACACACGATAAAGCTGTTCTCRTCTACATGTGTGATCACTAATTTGTAACACCTGAACGTAATAATTCACAAGTGCAYGTTGAGAGCTGCCCTCTGAACTCTCTCTTCTCTTGCAGACTGTGCTCCGCATTTGGGACTGTTTATTCTATGAGGGGTCAAAGATTCTCTTCCGCGTGGCCTTGACGTTGATTAAGCAGCACCAAGCTTTTATTCTGGAAGCCACGAATTTCCCTGACATTTGTGATAAATTTAAGGAGATCACCAAGGGGACGTTTGTAACGGAGTGTCACACTTTCATGCAGGTAACTTCCCCGCAGCTTTTCATCATTGTGAATTAAAAGCAAGACGGAAATGCCTTGTTCCATCAAAACTGAGTACAGATTTGAGAAACAACTGCTGGAATCACTGAAAGGATGACAAATCTTTCTTACATTAGAAACTGAGAAACTCTATTAAAAAAAAAAAGGAGTTTCTTAGGTATTTTAAAGGATGATTATCCAACTCCCTCTATAGCAATCCAGTCATATTATCTGTCATATGAGGAAGGAAGATCCTGCTGTTTTCACCAGTTTTGAGTAGCCTGCCTGACAAGAAGGTAACTTCAGGGAGTGCTTTCAGTAAAGCCTGGGTTCTGCGCCCTTTTCGGGTGAATTGTAACACATCAGTGCAGACTAAGCACAAAGTGGGTTTTAAACTTGCACYGATAGATATTCACCGTAACCAAAGGTGACACATTAGGTTTAGTCAAGGAACAAGAAGGGAAGAGCCACTTCTTGYCTCCACTCGGAAGAAACAGGAACTACCCTGCGAGAACCTGTTCAGAGGCCACTACGGTTGCTCATYCTTGCATGTGTATTTTTCCCTGTTTTGTCCCCTCTGTTTAGTTAGTTACCACTTTACATGCTAGGTTTGCTAAAACCTGCTCTTAAGTGAGCTTAGCTGAGCCCTTGGGCTGGAAACCAGCTTTTGCAGAGTGTAAGGTAAGAGCGGGCAGGGGTTGGGAGCTGCTGCTCTGCCCTGTAGCCACGGAGCGAGGTGAAGAGCAGCGGTTGCTGCTCAGTGCAGCTGTTAATGCTGGGACTGCCTGTTCTGCTGGTGGCCTTTGGAGACCTGGGGCAGGATTTGGCCTCCCATCCGAAGCCCTCGTTGTGCCTGACGCCTCTCCTCTTCCACAGAAAATATTCACGGAGCCGGGCAGCTTGTCCATGGCCACAATCAGCAGGCTCCGGGAGAGCTGCGGTGAGAGGCTGCTTGCTCAGGGATAACTCACCAGGCTCTAAGGACACGTTGACACATTCCTCTCCTTGCACTGACTACAAGCACACTTGAAGCTTTCCGTGAGTTGACTGACATGTGACCAATTCTTTTTTTCCCCTGCCTTTTAAGTGTTGTTAAGTTTGTACTGTATGTCAGACTTGCTACTGGAAACTGGTGGTTTATTTTGTGTCTTTTTCTTGGATTAAAAAGTGTTTTCCGAGTAGAATGTGACTGGTGTCAGGATACTCCTTCTAAAAATAGTCCCTGTCCTTGTCTCTTCAGGGCATTTTGCAATGCTAGAGAAAACAGGTGTATGGAATTACATATCCTTCCTCCTGTATTAACTGTGACGCCTATATCATTTGTACAAAATAAATAATTTAATTTGTCAAAAGCTGTTTTCTTGGGGTTGAAAGGGAAATACCTGATCCTAATCCTGGGCCGTGGTGAACTACAGTACCAGTCTCTGGATGTGACTGTCACTACTCGGCTGGAATCCAAGCGTTTCCTTCTTTTTTTTCCTCCCCACTGTTGTCCTGGAGGGAGCTCCCTCACTCTGGAGAAGGTCAGGTCAAGCACTTGCCCAGCTGACCGTTATCTTTCTTTAGTGGTGCTTAACTCCATCCAGCTTGCAGTGGCAACAGGTAAAGGTGCAGGGAAGCAAAGCCGACATTTCTGTGCTCACACCTCATATTTTTAAGGTTGTTTAAGGTTTGCCAGCTCTGTAGCTCTGAGATCATCACAACTTAAGCAGTTGTTTGACCCAAATCTAGAAGCAGTGCTTCCTACCGTGCTGGAGAGCGGTGTTGTGGAGATGCTGTGTTTCTAGTTGAGGTTGCACTCGCCATCGAGCCGCCCTGGAAAGGCCGCCCCCTACCAGGAGTCAGGATGCAAAGCTCCATCCCGGCAAGCCCCGTCCTGGCAAGCGCCATCCTGGCAAAGCTGCATCCCAGCAAGTCTCATCCTGGCAAAGCTGCGTCCCGAGAGGCGCTGCCGGCTCCCCGGCTCGTGCCCTCTCGCGGCCGGAGGCTCCTGCCGGGCAGGGCTGCTGCCCAGCAGCTCTCGGCCCGCACAGGCTCCCACGTTAACTGGGAGCACTGCGCGACGTCTCAGCTACCGCCCTCCTCGACAGGCTCTGCCCCAGCCCTTCCCCTCCCAGGGCAGCTCACCTTTAGGCACAGCAGTCTCTTCCATTCCACGTGGGGAAGGCTGGATTTTTCCCAGGTGCTGGGAGGATGCAGTCTCTCTGGTGAAGACAACAGGTTAGTAACTTGCACATGGTCAAAGGTGCATGGAGAATAGAAGTGTTTCTCAAGCACAGCTCCCCCGGGGTGGCTTTGGAGCCCACATAAGTCCAGGGCCAGGGTTTCTAGACAGCTCTCCATCCCCATGTTCCAGAAGGAGACGGGATTAGAAGGGGATGCACAGCTGAGCCCGAGCCCATCCCAGCACACAGGGCTGCATAGTTATCACAGGCTGCTTGTTTTTACCCTAAGCAGTGGTGAAAATGGCTTTTAAAGTAACACTAGGTCTTCCTCCATATAGTACTGGGCTAGGCCAGGCTTGACACTAAATAACAGCACTTCTTCCTCAAATACTGAATTTTTAGGAGATGCAGCCCTGCCAGGCAGGGGGACTTGGTGCACCAGCACAAAAGGGGCTGCCGTCGCTCCTGCCGGGAAGGCACTGGGCAGTGCCCGGCCCTAGGGCAGCCCGTGGGGCTCTGCTGCCCTCCCTGGTGACTCTCCCCATGGGGCCCTCTCTGGGGCAGCGCGGGCRGGTTCTGCTTTGGGGCCAGGACCCGAGTCCCACAGTCCCTGGAGCAGCTCCCAGCGCTCCCGGAACGCGCCGCTCAATGGGACAGGCCAATGCTGATGTTCCTCAGCTGGCTGCAGTTCAGTGACAGCTACAGTTACACTTCCAGTTACTGACAGRGAAGCAGCTTTACCTTTTTATAGGCAGAAAGTACAAAAATGAACATTCCCTTCCCCAAACTGTAACACCTACAAGCCCGTTTTGGGGAGACACACACATTAGCTTCACCCCTTGAGTTGCCCCGGGAGAAGAGTGAAGCGCTAGTTTAACATAAGCTCAGGCTAAGGACTAGCTGAAGCTGCAGAACTAGGGACAAAACAGGACGTTAGCACTCACCAAAGAGTCAGGTCTTTGTTAAAAGAATGAGCAGACATATTAAGACATACAGAAAAAAAAAAAGTGTCTTTATTAGCATTGTTACAGGCAATGCATACATAAGAACTGATCCTTAAAGTGTACAACCCCCAGCCAAGTTTGAAGCAAGAGAATCAGCAGATTGAGATCTATATTGTACACGTGTGCAGTAACAGGATCTCTCTGGACCTTCCAACAGAAGAGACTGAAATCACTTTACAAAAAAAAYGTAAATAAAAATAACACCCATTTTAAAAAAGTACCAGCTCCTACCAAGCTGGCAGAGCATCAAAAATATCAAACAAGGGAGTTGTCCAATCATCAAGAGTTCCTATAAGGTTCGAGTATTGCCCTGTTCCCACCCTGCATATGCCAGGCTCTGTGTTTAAAGCTTAGTAAAAAATACACACCTAAGAGACAAGGTGGAGTCGAGATTGCAGAGTTCAATGTTGTCAGTTGTTACTAGTTGTCTTTAAATATGTTACCAGTCTAATTAAAGTCATCGCTGGATGGCAGCAGCACCGAGAACGCTGTTTTTCCCTTTGTTAAAGAGTTCTGAAGTTGAGTCAATGTGTGTTAGCAACAGCCCTGGCTGGAACCTGCAGCTGACATCACCTCAGGCCACTTCCAARAAAGCACCCTTAAAAACTTGGAGCTTGGTTCTAAGTGGGTAAATATTTAAACTAGTTAGCAAAATTAAATACCAGAATTTTCAGTTATTTTTGTGCATAGTTAAATGCTGCAAGATGATTTCACATTTAATAAAGCAGACTTTGAGAAGAAGCAATTTGCAAGAAAAGGTGTTTCCTTAAAACAATCTTAGCTCAGGGAAAATGTTACTACTTTTTTTTTTTTTTTGCTTCTTGCAACTGCTTTTTTTTTTTTTTTTTTTTATATCTACACTGGATCTGAGTGCAAGTCATTAAATTGTCTGATATCCAGCGTGGCTCCTCTTCCTACCAATCAAGTAAGCAATCAGGACAATGAGAACAAGGCCAGCAAGGGCTGCACCAACTATTATTGGGATCAGCATGTTGTTTTCATCCAGTTGGCATTCCTCCACTGAAAAGAGACAATAAAAAAGGACACATTAGGCACTAATCCACCCGCAGATGGGCATAGCTCAAGTTTCCACCCTAAGCACATAGATAAAATCAGCTTGAGTTGAACTTCCAGCTTGGCTTAGCCAGCAGCAAAAAGGAAGTGGAATTTGGTAGCTGTGGTCATTCCGGAGCAAGTCTTTCCAGTGTTACTTGTTGCATGTGCAATGCAGAGAGTTCTCACCGTTTCCTTCACGTGTCTGTGGTGCTGCCCTGCACAGAGCTGYGGTTTGTGCATCCCAGCACCTCCCTCCCTTGGTCCTGCTGCCCTTGACGGCAGCTGCAAAGGAGTGTGCAAACCAAAGCAGCTGGAGGGTTCCCACATCCTTGCCCCTCCATATAACTGCCCGGGAAAACTGGGAGAAAAAAATTAATGCCCGTCATCTTTAACGCTTCCCTAGACTAGGAAGTGCTGCTCGATTCCAAGCTTTTCATATTCTTCAGGAGCTTCCCCTCCAACACGTTACCAGCTCCTGCACCACCTGTAYAGGGCGTGTGGAGGCAGAGCACAGCTCCGAAGAGCTGCCTTTGTAGAATTCAGTGAAATTGTGATTAAAATATTTTATGCTACTATCAAAGCATAAGTTGCAAATCTTTGGTACATTTCACAGGGCTAGACCTCTTACCTGCCCCAAATTTGTCTCCATCAATCTTGAAAACCTGTATCTGGACATTGAAGACGTTGAGAAAGGCCGTGTCCGAGACCTGGAGGTTCTCCTCGGCGCTGCACCTGTAGGAGTTCCCCACGGAAGCTCTCAGCTCGCTCATGCTGTTGTTGGACGCTTCGAACTCCGGCTCTGTGCAAAGCAAAGTCTGATCAGAGAACCCCGAGGCACAGGTGCAAGCTCACAGGGCTTTGATTTTAAGACCACTCATGCCCTGTAAGGCAGGCAATATTTCTAAGCATATTTTCATAGTCTTCCACAGCGAGATGCTGCAGGTTCCTTACCTTTCGCTTCCGAAGGCAGAATCGTGCTCACATTCACACCTTGCAGGAAGAACTTTTCAGCACTTGCATTCTTTAAAAGACAGACCAAGAGTTGTCATTCAGCAAAACTGATGTACAACAGGAGCTGCTAAGAGGAGAGCTCAATTCTGCGTGCGGTTACAGAAGGGCTTTCCAAGCACAGTCCTTAACTGAAACGGCAGCAGCCCACAGAGCAGCCCAGTGACCTTCCGAGACAGCAGCTCCAGCCTTGGAGCTTCTCTCCTCCCGCTGCTCCAGAGAAGGTTAYGGGGCAGGGGAAGCAGCGACGGCCACGGTCAGACCCGACCTCCTGGCCCAGGTGAGTGTTGGGGGGCAGGACAGGTCTCGGGGGGCTGGATGCTGCGGTGCTGGCGCTGCCGCAGCCCAGGGTGACAGATGCACAAAGTCCCCTCACGGTGGCACAGGGGGGTGATCCTGTCTGCTCCGATGTGTATTAAACACAGCCAGGAACTCCCTGGCATCGGTGCTTGGCAGTGCCAGGCTGCTAGTGCTGCACCAGCGCCGGGCCCTCGGAAACTGGGATCAAAGAGAATTTAAACCCAATCCCTCAGTTCTGCCACGAGACGAGACGCCTGTGTCATGGGCTACATTCTGCTATGGCAGATTGGCTCACATAAAACATAAAGCCTGCATAAAAAGCTGTGAAGAGTGAGCAATGCAATCCTGTAAGTAATTTCCTTTGACTCATCAGAAATTCCCTTTGCAGACAACGTTTRTGAAGATACATATATTTTCCTTCCAGTTACTCACATGTTAAAACCCTTACATGCCAGTATTAAAGCAAAGAGATGATTCCCTCTTCCTGTAGSTAAATCTCTTGCTCTCGGACTTGGCCCAATTAACTTCTCCCCATCAAAAGCACTGCAGACCCTGCAGGCTTTCTCTTACCAGTGCAAAGTGGAAAATAAGTCTTGTTTTCTGAAAAGTCAACATCAGCAGGGCAGACGTGTTGCTGCACGTCCCAGAGGTGGTCGTGTTGCGTGGTACAAAATTGAGCAGGTCTAGGCCCATCTGCAAGAGAAGGGCAGGGGTTAGGGGTTGCATGGAACTCAGGGTGCTGCACGAGCCGGCTGCCCCACGGCACYGGGGCCCCTCGCCACAGGTGGCACTTCCTAGGATCCCAGAATCCGTAAGGTTGGAGGGGACCTCCAGAGATCACCTAGTCCAACCCCCTTCACACGCAGGGACACCCAGGGCACAGGGYGGCATCCAGGCGGGTTTTGAGGACATCCAGAGAAGGAGACTCCACAGCCTCCCTGGGCAGCCTGTTCMAGGGCTCTGTCACCCTCACTGTCAATAAATTCTCAAGTTCCTGGGGAACTTTTGGTGCTTCAGTTTGCGGCCATTCCCTCAGCCCCAGGAACCTGCCCCCTTCCCCATCCCTGCCACTCCCAGGAACACGAGGCAAACATCAGGAACCACCACCATGGAGGCAACAGGCCGTGCAGCCCTGCCGGGGCGGGGGAGAAGCTACCGTGCCAACCCCCCCGTCACCAGCATCCCATCCTGCAGGTCCCCTGCATTTGGCACCTCTAGCWTCACCCACCCGACGTCGCCCTAGAGTCACAGGCTACAGTTACTTGCACAGCAGTGACATGGAAAACACTGGCAGGTCTTTGGGGTTAAGCGCCCCGTGAGTCTGGAAAACCCATTTACCCCCTCCTCGCTGGTCACTAGGCTGCGAATCAGCTGCTCCAGCGGCGCGGGAGCGTGACACGGCGGGAAGCGGCTCCGGGAATTTCCCCGCTGAGGTGGCTCTAACGCCCTTCCCAGCAGAGGCGGCCAGCGAGCGGCAGGGCCAGCACGAGGGCTTGGCTGGGCCTTGGCCACGGCCGCGTGCGCACGCGTCGCGCCGAGCGCTCCAGCCCTGCCGCGCTCCCCTCCAGCACGCGCCAGCACGGACCCTGAACCAGCCCCAAAGGAGCAGCCGTAGCTGCTCCGGGCAAGCCACAGGACGGGAAAAGAGCCTGGGGGAGCCCCAGGCCCCTCCACATCACGGGAGAGCTCAGACGTTTCTTCAGCTTCCTACCGAGCGCCTATTTGCATCGACGGTGGAAGGAAATAACCTCTGCTRGGGCCAGATTTTGCCTTTGTCACATCTCTCTGGACAAGTTCCTGTCTCTAGGTAACACTTAAAAACCCATCTAGGTGACACCTGATACAGAATTGGCACATTCTGACYGTTTCACTGCTTTTGGAATAGTCAAATCGACTCGCAGCATCTGTCAGGTAAGTTTAATACTCCCACTGTAATCTTCAAAAACATTACAGAATCTTTACTACAAAACTACTACAAAATCAAAAAAGATCTTCACAAAGAAAAATCTTCAGTGGTAACTTGGCAAGGCAAAAGAACCGCGTCTGAACAGTCACTGACCTCATCCAAGTGAAAATCTGAACGCAGCACAACGGATGAGCRCTGCAAAGATTCAGGATTTTGCGCTAAGCAGCCTGCAATAATGTAGGCAAGTTCTCCCCAAAGAAGAAATGCGATGGCTTTGCAGAGCACCCCCCCGTACCTTTTCATCCTTTCTCAGGTAGGTGACGTTGAGCTGCAGCCCCATGGAGGCGAGCACGCAGGTGCCGCTGGCGCCGCTCACGTTGTAGCTGCCGACGGCGGGGCTCGGCGGCGC
>NW_020455597.1:508968-519942 GCF_003342845.1 Nothoprocta perdicaria | reverse complement strand
GGCCGCCTCGGCGTCGTGCTCGCCGCCGCCGCCGTCGTGCTCGGCAGGTCTTCGGCGCACTCCGTCTCTGCAGGGAGGCGGGTACAGGCGGTCACCAAACAGAACTGAATTACACAGAAATCCCGCTGTTGTGAATCCTCMAGGGGAGGAGGAGGCAGCTTTACATAGCTTCTCCTGACAGCAGATCCCAAGCAGCAACAGGAAAGATCTTGTTAAAAAGGGTGGTTTTTACGAAACTCCTAAAACCTAACATGAAAACGCCGCCTATGCTGCTGTTTTACAGACAKTCATGCACCATATGTGCTTCCATTCATTTCCTGCCGTCCTGCTCCCCCATGGAATCAGGAGGAGCACAACAATGCCTCGTGGCCAGAGCCACTGCCTTCCCGCTCTCTGTCCAGAGCCRGGACAGCCTCAGCCCTCCGGGCACGCGTGTGCCAGAGGGAGGCAGAACGTGGGGATGTCTCCACACAAGTGAGACCCCCTTCCCTCCCTGTCCAGCTGAGCACCCACCTCCAAGGCAGCAGCAGGAGGAAGAACGGGGGCCCTGAGCTGCCTGCCAGAGCAGACASCCCCGGCTCCGGGATCCCGGCCTGCGCCGGGGCCCCACGAGGCGCCTGCCCTGGTGCCCAAGCCAATGCCAAGGGCCACGGCAGCGCTCAGGGCRGCAGCAACACTGGCTCCCATGCGGCAAGCCAAGACCACGGCCCTGTTTCAGGAATAGAAGCTTAGGAGTCCTTCCAAGGATGGCAGGAATTACAGCAATGAGGTAGTACCGCAATAGATTGCCTCATTTTCACAGTAGGAAAGATCCTTCTCCTTGCAGATGCTAGATACATCATATAGGGAGATGAATGATATATAACCTCCACGCCCAAGCAGTGACTTTAGATTAAGAGTGAGAGAAAGGAGCTCTCCTTTAAACACCAGCCAATCACACCTGCTGAACAGACTCCAATGCAGCACTTCCCTATTCCCGCTCCACTCCTGGAAGGTGGAGGATGGGAGATGAATGAGGCAGGGAGRGAGAGCCTCTAATGAGGACACTTCCACACCTGAAGTTTATGAGTCCCTGCCAAGAAGACAGGGCAAGTCTGGAGAGGAGTGGAAAGGAGGATCCATTCTGGATCCACCTGGGATCCAGATGGGGATAAAGAGAGAAGAAGGATAAAGCAACAATTATGGAGTTACTTGAATAAATGTAGTAAGAAAAAGCAATAAAAAGAGAGATAGCTGATTGTGCAGTAGGAATAAAGATCTGAGTGCAGTCCCAAGATGATAATAAAAGATAACAATAAAAAAAAAAAAGGAAAACATTAATATAAAAAAATAAGCTAGGCAGTAGGGATGTGGAAATGAAAAGAAAACAAAGGCCTTGAACTTGGGCCAAGCAGTGCCTGGCCCTGGATCACATGAAGTCATGTGTCTTTTGTAGGGTTTTAATACTTTCAAGACACAGTGATAACGTCGGATGAAGGGAAAAAAAAAAGAAAAAAGGCAGCAGTGAGGAAGTGATCCTGACAATTTAAGCCACTCCAGATGAGAATGGAGAGAATGTAGGAAGTAGGAACAGAAAATCAGTCAAATGCTGATAAATTTTTGTTGCATAAGAAAATGAAGTAACACCCTCCCAAAATAATGCAATACTTTTTTTAATGAAAAAAAAAMCATGCAAGAGCAGGTTAATAAGTGGTGTTGAAAGGAAAATTATTAGAAAGGAGATTCCACTGAAAATACATCTCTTTTTTTTTTTCCTCCCTCGATGAATGGTATMGGTACAAGATCAAGGCTCACAAAAAGGTTGCTGATAATGGAGCTGGACCAAGACTGACTTAAAAGAGGAACATTTAGACGACTAAAGAAAAACAGATTTCTTTTCTAAACAGCCAATTGGTGTCTACATTTCTTCTGCACACTCCAGTACTCTGATTAGAAAAGACCAACCAAGAAACTAATTCACACCAGTATGTGAGCCAKCAGTGAAAGGCACCACAGAAATATCCCTTTTGGGATTATGACGCATCAGGTAGCTACTGTATTTCCTGGAGAGATCGGGCAAAGGATAGGGACCCCTCCAGACGGCATTTTTTACTCCCAGTGAGTTCAGATCTAGCAGTCATGGGACTGATTTCAATTCAACAGATGTTCTCTTCATACAGAGCTTCCTGTATGAACTACCTGTTCATACAGGGCTACCAGGCTAAAAATGCCAAGCTCTACATTTCTCTCAGAAGACRGAAGACTTCCTATTCAGACCAATAACTGATGGAAGAGCCTGATGTTCCCTGGGTGAGCGAGAAAAAGTCCTGTAAACAGGACAGTGCTGCTGGGAGAGCAGGGAGGGTGCCCACTCCATGGGAACAGTCTGTCACCTAAACATGATAGCAGAGAAAATCCGAGGCGCTTTTTCAGGATAAAAATTTTGTGATTGAGGCTGATAGAAAAGATAATGTCTTAAAATTTTGCAAAACATTCTGCACAAAGAGGCATGTAGGTACTCCCTACAAGTCAGTCCTCTATTGTCCCCCACTGTTATCACCAGCTTTCCCTAGAGAATGCAGGAACCAGTTCTGRGCTCCCCAGTACAGGAGGGATGTGGAGCTCCTGGAGGGGGTCCAGCAGAGAGCGACAAAGATGGTTAAGAGACTGGAGCATCTCTCGTATGAGGAGAGACTGAGTGAACTGGGCCTGTTTAGCCTGGAGAAGAGAAGGCTGAGAGAGGATTGGATCAACACGTACAAATACCTGAAAGGTAAATGTAGRGAGGAAGGGGCCAAGCTCTTCTCAGTGGTGGCCAGTGACAGGACAAGGGGCAACGGGTACAAGGCGAAACAYAGGCAGTTCCATCTGCATGTGAGGAGGAACTTCTTCACTATGAGGGTGACAGAGCAGTGGAACAGGCTGCCCAGGGAGGCTGTGGAGTCTCCTTCTCTGGAGATCTTCCAAACCCGTCTGGATGCCGCCCTGTGMCCCGTGCTCTGGGTGTCCCTGCTGGAGCAGGGGGTTGGACTGGATGGTCTCTAGGAATCCCTTCCAACCTCAACCATTCTGGGATTCTGTGAACCAGTTTCAACAGCTTCGGGAGGAGGGTACTTCTAAGTGATCGGACCCTCCTCAAACRAGGATTTAGGCCACCTGCCTGGCTGACCTACTGTAGCACACATCTACACTCTTATTCGTGAATGGAAAGAAAGAACTCTAGTGCTTGTACAAAACCCATGGACATAGTGTCTTTAGCAAAGGATGCTGACACCCMTACAGAGAAAAGCTCCAGCAAATCCACTAACAGCTTCAACAGATGCCATGACACAGCTGTCAGAGCTTCCCATCCAGTCCGTACGTACCTAGATATCACTTGTCAGGACTTAAAAAAATAAAGTATMATTGAAAATGATGCTGGCTTACAAAGTGCATTTTTCGTCACAAGATACCTACTGTTTATACTGAGAGTGCCATTTGCCACGTAGGCTTCTAAAGTAACATTGCTGAAGGTGATGTTCACATTCTTCATGCTGATGTGCTTGGAGTTGACACATCTGTATTTCGTGCCCATATCTGCCTGAATATCAGATTTATGTAATACTTTCATCACTTTGCCTGTAAGAGAATCACAYGGCGTTAGAATCAACAGTATCTACGGAAACAAAGCAGTACTGCATCTGGAAGGGGTAAACATGGAAAGAATACCAGGTTTTCATTTTACCTTCAGTCGAATTATGGAATAAAGTTTTATCTGACAGATTGTAGTGGAAAATTATCTCTTCAACTCGGTACTGGCTTGCACTCTTCATGAAAAACAGGCTTAACGAATGTCCTGCTCCAAAGCCCAACGCCAGAATTGCTCGAGATGTGTTTTGTTTGCCACACGTGCTTCGCTGCAGTACCGTGGCATTTTGTGGAAGGAAAAAGTGTGCAACCTGAGGGGTAGAGAACAAAACGAGTAGGTGGGATGATACAGCAGCCATTCCTTACTGCTCTCAAAGAGCCAACACTCACACAGCCTGTGAGCCGTCTATTTATACACATGCATCCACTCTCCCAATAAATAGCACGGCGCTGGTGCTCAGATTTCTAAGGATCTCGGTCCCTGTGAAATTTGAGGACAAAACAGAACCCGCCTGCAGCACYGCTTAGAGCCCGCTCCCCTAAACCMGTGCTAGGAATTTGCAGAGACATCTGTACTAGACAAATCAAACATGGCAAACTCTGAATAGAGGTGCAAAATGAGGGGATTTCATCTTTGTTTCTTGCAATACAACTGAGCGAGCATTACAGCAGTGCCCAGCACAGCCTGCGTGGTTTGGCTCCAATTCCTCACGTTCAATACGTATCGACCAGTAACTCGGCACCTGACACCAAACAAYGTTTAGTGCAAAGTTAGTGTTCGGGGTTTACAAGGAACTGCCACAGCCACAGGATGAAGCAGCCCCCTTTGAGTGTAAACTTGTACCAGGAGTAGCAGCACAGRCGTGCACTATGTCATGTGGCTCCCAGATCAGAGAAATTCCACCCAGTAGCTGTACCAGTAACAAAGCAGTAGGGCTTTTTCTCCTTTTAATCTCATATTAAAACATACTACTGCAATGAGATTATAAAAAATCCAAAATTCCTATTCAGGAGGAGAGATACCGAAAATATTAAATTGAGAAGCAGAGTAAATGGAAGTAAGATTTTTTTTATTTTTTTCCTTAATAGGATTTGCTGTTATACTGACTTTTGCTGTTAAGCTGCACGCACAGGTCTGCAGATACTGAAACAGGCAGAGACCCACATAAAAGAGCTACAGATTTCAGGCAAATTTAAAAGCTACCCACCAGCAGCCATTTAATTTTAGGTTTAGTCCTACATAAGTAACTGCAATGATAAGTTTACCTGAAGGAGGCTGGTAGCATTTTTTCTTTGTAGTGCTTTCCCAATAACAGACATTTTAGCTGTCAACACAACTGAACTTTTGTGACCGAATTGCCACATATTTCATGYACTTATTATTATTTGGAACGGCTTCAGGCAGCCTTAGTCCGGTTAATTAAGAGGAAGCATGGATAATAAAGGAAATACAGAAGCAACCTGGCCAGAAGGAGGAGTTGGTTGGGGCAGCTGTTTTTCAAGCCTGTGTATTTGCTGAAAGCCTCAGCTGCACCCTGGCAGTAACATCTAAAACACAGGTCAAGAAGCAGCCGGGAGGCTCTCCTCTCCCCTCACCTCTCTCTGCTCAGTGCTGTTGTATTCCACCGAGAAGGCCACTGACATGTCCGCAAAGATGCAGACGTTGCCGCTCGAGTCCTTCACCTCGAACGMAGCAGCAGCCTGTAGAAAGCCTGCAAAGGGAGACAAGTAGATATGTTCACACCAGGTTTTATTTTGGACGCCAAGCAGAGACACAGGCACGTACAGCTCCGCAGCCTGCGGCCATGTCCCGAATGGCACAGTTCAATGTGGAAACCTGGCTGCCCTCTGCTAGCCTCAGCATCACTCCCAGACACATTTAACACCAGGGAGCGCCTAAAAGACCAAAGCACCCAAACCAAATCCACTGCCGCGCTCGCTCACTGCAGGAAAGACCGGCCGAGAGGCAGAGCTGCCGTTAACGGCTGCCGTTAACGGCTGCTTAACGGCTGCTCAGGGCCCCAGCACCCAGCGCTCACAGGCTCCGCGCGGCAGCAAAGTCACCCCACAGCACTCGCATTTATAAGGGCATTTTCTTTAATTTTCTGATTACAGCTTTTTTTTTTTTTGCCTTTTTTTTTTTTTGCAGCCTTCTTTTCCAACCACACATCCCTGAAGCAAACCCCGCTCATGAGCCTGCACTCCTTCTATGCTGCTCTTCCACGAGCCTGCATTTGCAGCCACCTTACAACCTTAGAGAAAACTCAGTTCATCTCAAGCAAATAAGTGCCAAGGAGCCAAGCAGGCTGATCCGTCCCACTGCTGATACTGCGGATCACCTGTCATCGAGCTCTTAAATGGTTATCAAAAGTGAGCCCCAAATTAAAAAAAAATAATTTTTTTTTTGTTAAACCATGGTGTGTGCAAGTGGATTATGGCAATTCTGAGGGAAAAAGTGGGACTTCTGTGAGCAGGACTCAGGTAGCTGGCACTTTAGCCATAGGAACACATGCAGCTTTCTGGCTGGCAAGTTAGGACTTTGTCCTGACAAGAGAACTAGATCCTGCCGAAGTACCAAAGGTGACCGGACATTTCATACACTTTACCCACTTGTTTAAAGAGTCTAGACTCAAAAGCTAAGACAGGCACAAAAAGAAATTGCTTAAGAACAAACAGTGTAGAAAAAAATGATTATTCCAAAGCAAAATTGTCTTCAGGCTTTACGTCAAGTTTATCCCTCTCAYGAAAGTGCATGTAGTCACAAAGAAAATCATCTCCACTGCAACTCAGTGCAGTACTAGAAATAACCAAGGCTCTTCCGCATGGAAGTTTCAATTTGCAGTGTTCTCTTCAAGTTGAATTCACATCTGCAACTTATTTGTTTTACCCAAGTGCTTGTTTTCTCAAGAATAGAGCTGCTTATGCTTTCTTGAAGAAAAAGGCAGAGACAAACCACGTGAAGACAAGGTTGCTGACTTGAGAGCACACAAGGCCTGTCCATTCTAGGTTATTCAAGAGAAAAACCAAAGGAAGACGTGAAGGTACCAAATAGAAGACAGATRCTGGGAAAGAAGAGCAGACAAGTCACCTTTGGAAAGCAGAACAAGAATGAGGTGTCCAAACAGTAGCTACATGATACTCAACACAATGTTAAATCCACACCGTGACATGAATCCAGGTTTTTGGTGTGGAACACCTCCGGCCTCCTGGCTTTATGCTTRTTTAAATGCTCTTGCTATTAAGCTGCTGGCACCTGCGGGATCACTATCTGCTCCACAGCAGTGCCCTGGATTCACAGAGCTGGACTTCCCAAATGCAGAAAGTTTGAGATGTTGAAATGGATCCATTCTGCTGGAAATAGTGCCATAGATAGCTAGTCATCATCTAAAGTATGCTAGCATAACAGAAACCTCACTTAGTCCAGGTGCTTCCCTGTAATCCAGGAGATTCCTTTAAAAGGCTACTTTTACATCATCTTCAATATAAAATATAATTACAATAAATAAAAAAATAATTAGAACCTCTCCTTTTAAACTTCATTTCTTAAATCATCTTGTCACGAAAGAATGTAGGTGGAACTAACTGCATGAGGAGCAGCAAGGAAAGCTAGCTGCTTATTTATATCAAAAACTTAATACACACTGAAATAATAAAGCATGTCAAAGAAAAAGATGATCTTTGTCATATAACAACTTGCGTTAAATTGATTTACCACACAGCATTAAACTTGGTTTAAGTGGAAACCCTCCAGGACAACCAATGGCCCAAGCCTGAGCCCTGACTCTTCTGAACAGGGTTTGCAGCCCGCCAGGATGTCTCAACCTCAGGGACATGGCAGGTTTCACACTGTTTAGTACTTACATTCTCTTACATCAGTCAAGCATATCCACCTGGGGTCACAGCAGAGTCTACCTGGGCACAAAGTTCATATCATTAAGTAGTTTAAGTGACAGGGCTATGTTAYGGACTGGACTATTTGCATGTGTGCTGCAAACAACTAGAATGCTAGGAAAAGCCTGCAGYGCAGCCCATGATTTCCATTCAGCAGCCTGAAGCTGAGGGATGCTTGTTAGCAGGCTCCACCACACATCCGTATCCACACTGCTGCAGCCAGTGTTTTATTACTGCCCTGCACCTCTGCCAAGGTGTTTTGGCACTTGTTAGTGTGTACACAGTGATCTATGTGGCACTGATCCATGGAGGTAACAAAAAAAATGCTTATTGCTATCTAAATAAGGTATATTTTTCATAGTACATCTCCAAGATGTACAACAAGATCTCCAGTAATTTACTCATCTCAATGGTTCCAGTGAAGCCTGTCAACTCACTGTTATTTTTTTGTGAATAAATCGGTGACTTCGGTGCTTCAGGCTCTAAAGATTTATGCCAGAGATAGGGAAGAAGAGCCCACCGAGGAGGAATTAATTCCCTGTCCTCTAATCACTTCTCTTCTAACATGAGTACCGCTTGCAGAGAGATTCCTGGTACAAGCCCTTTCTCAGAAGAAAAAGGCAAGATCACTTGCTGAGGATTCAGGACCTGCACTACCTTGACAGTGCAGAAAAAAAGTATATTTTTTTTCTTTTAAAAAACWGTACTTCCTACTTATTAACACTTGTGCTTTTAGGAAAAGAAAAGCAAAGAAAGCAAAAGATCTCTTTAAAGCCTTTACATATGAACCACTTTGTTTGAGGCAGGATAATCATAATATTGCAAGTGTTTTACCTGTCATCAGTGGAGTCAGGAACCTGAAGAGAGGGGAATATCTGAAAAGCACACGAGGAAGCTGGACTGGCTCTGACTTCTGTCTGACACCTTGAACATGCGTGGAGGAGTGAAAAGGGGCAGCAGCTTTGCTCGAGGATGAGCAAGGGCCCTTCAGGAGGGAAGGGAAGGGAACCGGCTACACTGCATGTGCCAGTGCCGCCTCCCTGGCCAAGGGGCACGGACAAATTCGCGCAGCYGCCCTCACGCTCCACTCTTCATACGGCTGGTTTAAGCTCACAGGGTGAACCACTTGCATAGTTCACTTAGAAAAAACCATTTTGCAATTCAGGCTCACAGCAGGAGTGGCTCCCGCCTGTATGAAACCGCTCACACAGGTAGGAAAGCATCAGGAAGGCACAGCCACTCAGAGGTGCTGCCCCTAGGGCTTGGCCAGGTAACTGCACAGTTGCATCGAGTCCAATCACATGGAAACGTCTCCATGGCTCGTCACGTAGAGGAAGCAAGTCCAGGGCAGGTCCACACAGCTGACGACACGAGCCCGTGTGGGGCTCTGAAGAGCTCTCAACCAGCATCGCGAGGCCCGTTTCCAGCAGCCCCACGAGCAGCCTTTGCACTTGCCCCGTGCAGCTGCACCCCTGCATGCGGCTGGGGCACCCTTCCAGGCTGCTGGCAGCCGGGCACAGCCTTGGAGGCAGGAACACTGTGCTGACAGCGTGGGGAAAGCCAACAGGAAAACAGATATTAAACCAACCGCCTCAGGATGCCACTCTCCTAGTCCAGGCAAGACAAGRGGAGGCCTCATGGCTCGCAAGGCAAGTGAAGACTTTCCTTGCAAAATGACAGTTTGCAACTGCCCCTATTGCAAACTGTAACTTCTGGCGAGTAAGAAGCAGCAAAGTAAAGGCTTGATGAAGAGAAACSAGGCGCGCCAAAGGAGCCATTGGACAAGCGCCTGCCGCTCGCCCTGAAGCACATGTGAAGCTGCAGCACTCCCGTGTCGGGGTGTCCCTGATGCTCCGACACGGGCAGTTGCAGGAGAGGCAGTGAGGGCAGCCAGGAGCACTGTCAGGACATGGAACGCTAATGAAGTCACCCTCGGTGTGAAAGGAACAGCAGGTTGCCTTCAAGTCAGTCAAAAAGGACAGGAAAGTGTGGCTTACCAATTTAAAAATATTTATGTTTTTATTAAATACACGCCTAAAATATTAGGCATGTCATTTGGAAAGATAATAAAGTATCTGAACAGCTAATGGGTCTACGGTCAAGCTGAATAGAAAAAAATACCAAGAAGTCAATGATGGCACTAATCTTTCTCAAAGAATTTCCAAATAATCATGTGGGACCCAAGAGGGAAACAGTTAAGCTGGTGCAGTTGAGCTGGAACAAGGAGTGGGATGGTGCCTTTGCAGTCCTAGAAAAATGCTTTCCTTTAAGAAATACTGAGAAATCCTGAAGAATTTCCTTAAGAAATACAGAGGCTTCAGTAGTCAACTTCTCAATAAAATACCTATCCTCTCCTGTCAGCAGGGTTCTTCCCCCTCAATCCTAGAGTACATTCTCCAATTTACCACCCAAAACTCATTAGGAATTGCCCTATTCCCCACAGAACAATCTAGAAACAYGTTCTGTCAGTCCAGACAGGAACCATGGGAGCCTATCTCAAAAGCAGCAGGTCAGGGAACATAAAAAGTTCTTACTCTGCAAGAAAGAAGCTGCTTTAAAAGCCCCAAAATGCTGCAAAAGTCAAAGCCCAGTAGCCTATCACAGGATGACAGACTTCACACAGTCTCAAGTTTTCTACCTTAGTTTCAATGCACGCCAAGAAACTATGAGGCAAAACCAATGCTGCAGGCAGCAGAAAGCAGCAGCACTTCATAAGAGAGTATTTCAAGTGTCACACAACGTACAAGCAATTATATATTTATGAAAACTGCCTTATACCCAGTCACAGGCAGTTCTATATAACTAGCAATCCCCATATTAAGAAAAAACAAAATTATTCACTGTCTGGAAATTATTATCTAAGCCTCCCCTCCCCATCCCTGCAAACTACTGTTTTAAAGACCCATTTATGCCCGTTATCAGGGCAGTTCTAATCAGCACATCCAATGCAACTACTGGCTCAGCTTAAAAGTCCCCTTTAGACCAGAGTTGTGCAACAGAACCACGTGGATTCTGAGTCAACAGCGCTGAAACGGCAYCGCGCTGCCTTCCCAAACTCATTTTCCTTTCCCAAGTCTCAGATACTCCATTTACTTAGTGATATCAACTCTAAATTTTGGGAGATGTTTCCTCGGAAACGCCTGTATTTCAGTAGGGAGCGGGCACGTGCTGCTGTATCCCACCGGAGAGCACAGGCACCTCTGCTGGCTTTGGCACACGGTACCACCGACACTTCCAGGMCTTCCTGGCAGAGGAGCATGGTCTTCCTCTGTATTTCAAAAGCAGCAGCTAAATTGGAGGGAAAAGCACTTCAGCTCCCACTCCCCTCTCCCCAGTATTTACCGCTGTATTGCCTAGAACGTTTGCTCGCAGGAGCATTTTATATTTCTGAGGAAATGCAGCAGGAAAAGCGTAGCTCTGGCACACGGAATACTCCGCTCCCGAGCTTGCTGCCCTATGTGAGAAACAAACACGAGT
>NW_020455597.1:508023-508731 GCF_003342845.1 Nothoprocta perdicaria | reverse complement strand
TCCTGGGGCCTCCCGGGACCCCCGAGCTGCCCTCATCCCTGCTCGGGGGCTGCGGCCGGAGGGCAGAGGCGCCGCCGCCGCCCCAGGGCTTCAGCCCCTGCTCTCGCGGCCTCCCCACGCAGTCGCACGCCAGCAGCGGCTCTCCCCGCGCCACGGGCACGGCACCTGCCTGCGCTGAGCGACACCAAACTGCAGCCTCACGTTAGGCTGATAAATATTGGCTCGAACAGCACAGGGCCCTGAGGTGAGGGGATGCAGCTAGTGCTGTCACAGAGCGACCCACGGGAAGAGAAGCCACCCCCGCCGGGGGCTGGAAGGGGACGAGGCCACGGGGGACGCGTCTGGGCTGCCGGGGAAGCCGGGCACCCCCGGGCCCCACCGCCCCGCGCAGCCCCCGCCTGCACGGGCCGCCCCCGGGGCTCCGGCCCACGCGCGGCTCCGGCCCGCGCACAGCGGAGCCCCCGCCGGCCCCGGGAGGGCCTTGCGGCCGCCGCGCTGCGCAGCCTCCACACAATTATTATTATTATTATTATTATCATCACCACCATTATTATCAACAAATGGGGCTCTGCGCCTCGCCTCCGCCGCCCGCCAACCGCCCCAACGGCCGCCGGCGGTGACCGGCGCACGCACCTCCCCCTCCCCGCGGGCCCGCAGTGCCCCCCGCGCCGTTACCGACGATGGCGGCGGCGGCGAGCAGCCCCCGCG
>NW_020455597.1:463752-507732 GCF_003342845.1 Nothoprocta perdicaria | reverse complement strand
CGTCACCGCCCCGCCCGGCCGCTCGCACGTGACCCGCCCGCGGAGCGAAGCGGAGACCCCGGCGATGGGGGAGGGGGCGGCGCGGGGAAGTCTCGCGAGAGCGGCGGGGGGCGGGGGGCGTTCGTGGCGGCCGTTGCGGCCGTTGCGGCCGTTGCGCCCTGGAGCGGTGCGGCCCTGTCACAGCCGGCCCGGCCCGGCCGTTGCGCGCACGTAAATAGCGCCTATGTAAACACGGCCCCGGAGCGCCTATAGCTGCCTGTAGGCACTCGAGCGGGTGCGTGTGGCGCCTCTGGCGCGCCATAGGGGTGTGTGCGTGTACATACGTGTGTGCACCGTGTGTGCTGGGAGTGCGGCCTGTGTAACGTGTGTGTGGTGTGTATAACCGTGTGTGCTGGGGGTGCGGTGTGTATGATGTGTGTTACGTGTGTGTGGGTGCTGGGTATGTGATGTACATAATGTGTGTGTGGTATATGGGGTGTATAATGTGTGGTGTGCAGTGTGTATAACGTGTATATAATGTTTGTGYGCCGGGTATGTGGTGTGTATAGTGTGTGTGTGACATGTATGCAGTGTGCATAACGTGTGTGTGCTGGGTATGTGGTGTGGATAAGGTGTGTTACATGTGTGTGGGTGCTGCATATGTGATGTATATAACTGTGGTATATGGTGTGTACAATGTGTGTTTGTGTGGTGTGCAGTGTGTATATAATGTGTGTCGGGTATGTGGTGTGTACAGTGTGTGTGAGACATACACTGTGTATAATGTGTGTGTGCTGGGTATGTGGTGTGTATAACGTGGGTATGTTTAGGGTTTGTGGTGTGTATAACATGTTACATGTGAGTGTTTGCTGGGTATGTGATGTATATAATGTGTGTGTGTATGGTGTGTATAATGTGTGTGTGGTGTGCAGTGTGTATAACACGTGTATATAATGTGTGTGTGCTGGGTACGTGGTGTGTATAGTGTGTGTGACATGCAGTGTGTGTGCTGGGTATGTGGTGTGTATAACATAGGTATGTTTAGGGTTTGTGGTGTGTATAACGTGTTACATGTGTGTGGTATGTGGTGTGTATAATGTGTGTTTGTGTGGCGTGTATAACACGTGCGTGTGCCAGGTGTGTGGTGTGTGCAGCACGTGTGTTGTATGAGTGTGTGTGGGTATGTGGTGTGCATTGTGCGTGTTGTGTATGCAGTGTGTATAACTTGTGTGCGTGTGTGCTGCGTATGTAGTGTATGTAACGCGTGTGTTTGGGGTATGTGGTGTGTATAACACATGCTGCATGTGTGTGTGCAGGGTAGGCAGTGTGTATAACGTGCCAGGTATTTGGTGTGTATAACACGTGTGGTATGCAGTGTGTACGTCACACGTGTTGCACCCGTGCGCGTGTGCCAGGCACGCGGTGTGTCTGACACACCCATTGCACACGTGTGTGCTGGGTGGGTGCAGTGTACAACACACGTGTTGCACGTGTGCGTGCACACCAGCCCGTGGGCGTTTGTGGTTGTCGCCACAGCGGTGGCGGGGCCCGCGGCCCGGCGAAGGCTGCGCTGCCGAGAGCAGGGCCGGTCACTGCGGCCCCCRGGCCGCGCTGGAGCCGGGCATGGGGCGCCCTTGGCTGGACCTTAAACCCCCTGGAATCGGCGCTCCGCAGTTAAATCCCCTGGAATTGGCGCTCCGCAGTTAAAGCCCCGGAATCGGGGCTCCTTTGGGGCCAGTTTCCTGCCGCTGAGTGTAAAGGCAGCAAAGGGGGGAGCACAGGCGCCTTGCTTAGGTTAGAACTTGCAGTCATACGGGCAACATTGTGGTTGTGTGGGGGAAAGTGTTGTATGGGTAAAGCTACGTAAAGTAGCTTCTGATGTTCTCGCGTGTTTTTATACACAGCAGTTTTGAGAAACCACTATTTTTTGAGAAAACTAGGGGAAAAATGGGTAAGTAATGGGTAAGTTTGTCTATATTATCACTATCAGCATTGTCAGATGTTAACACAGCAAGGGGGATGCAGAGCCCGGGCGTATGATGCTGCGTAATTCAATTCTCCCTCTTACCTCTGCTGCTAAGGGTATATCCTTTCTCCCGGGAGGTATATACCTCCCAAGTGTTTACTTCACTGCCGAAATGCTATTTTTAGCACCATTAGACAGAGTGCCAATAACCGCGTGTTTCTGCCTGCTCACGCTGGCTCCCGTTTCCCTGCTGTGCTCCCTGCGCTGTGCTCTGGATGCAGCACCTCAGAGGTGGAAATCACTGTGCCCCTGAGCTGCCTGCCTCCATTTGTACTTAAAACCAAACTGAAATGCAATGTAGGCAGCCATTAGTCAGTTTTAGCTTGATTACCTTCTGGCTCTGTTCCGTTTTCCCTGTTTTCCCAAACTACCCTAGAGAAGAGCATTAGSTCCTCAGTGCGCCTTGTGGATCTGCCTTTTTCAATGTGGCCACAACAAAAATACATTTCTTTCTTAATACTGTAAGAGACACAGACGTTTTATGGCTGCTTGTTTGCTTTTATTCCTGCAGTGCATTTATTCTCCCCATGTGTCCCCAAAAGCAGAAGTTACTCAGCTTTAAAACGGATGTAAGGATCAGCTCCGGTCAAGTGCCTCACTGACTCATCTGCAGAGGAGCYGAGGTCACGGGAGGTGGGACGGCGGCTGCTCTAATTTTTTAATGACTTTTTTTGGAGCCCACATTGAGAAGTGGGGGGGCAGATCTGTGGGCTGCCTAGAAGAAATAAAAAGATTGGAGGTCCCCTAGTCAGGCTTAGGCAGGCTTAGTGGTCTGCACCTCTACTAAAACTTCGGAGTCATTTGCAATTTGAAAAAAGTTGGTGTTTGGACTACCACCATTGAAAATAAATCTGTAAAGTGCATAAAGCAACAACATTATAGCATAAAATCAGTATGTAGAAACACAGAGAGCCGCAGTGGTGTAGAAACTGCRTAGTAATCTCAGTAAAAGTATTAATGTAGGAATTGTTAGCTTGTTTTCCTAATGAACTGCCTCTTGTGCAGCCCTGTTGGACATTTGTCTCACCATTCAATAACTTAAAAAATGCCATAAATAACAGTCTAGAGAGAGAGCACGAAGATGCGGGTTAGTGCTGCCGTGAAGGGAAAGGGTACCTGTGCCCCTCAGCACCCACACAATTCCAGCCTGTTGGAGAGCCAGGGATGCACAGCAGCTGCAGTTGGGAAGAAGGTGGGAAGAGGCCAGGGGACACAGAGGCAAGTTACGTGGCACACAGTGTGCTGCAGCCTTAAGGCCAAATACCAGCATGGAGGACGATATACAGACTGAGAGCTCCTACCAGGGAAGAATCGACTCCCATTTTTCTGAAGCCTTTTGCTGAAGAAACCTCACAGAGTTATTTTTTCTGTCCACAGAGACTCCCTTGGAACAAATAACCAACCGGACAGCAGAGTCTGCTCTACCTTGAACAGCTGTCCAAGCTTGTAAATGTACAGATAAATCTATATGCGTGTAACATTGATACCCTAAAACACTTGTCTGAAAGTATTTTTTTTTTCCCCAGATAGATAGTGCACGCAGCCCCACCCAGAAGGGAGATTCGGAACACAGAAAAAAGGGAGATTCGGAACACAGAAAGAATGTGAAGCAGGCCAAAGGAGCCCGAGGGCAGCTCCGGCGCCAGTAAAGGCCTTGCCGGGGCAGCTGAGGTACCGAGCCAGGAGCAGCAGGACACAGGCAGTGGGCAGCAAGAGCCGGGGCGTGGTKGGGAAGGAAAGGTTGAATTGCAGGACTTGGGAAGCTCCCTGCAAGCGCCAGCCCTCAAGCTGTGTGCCCACAGCCCGTCCCATTGCTCAGGAAGCCTCACGTAGGTGACTGGGCATCCTAGGTGGGAGGGCTGTTTTGTGTTTCTCTTCTGCTTTCAGTAGATGAAATGCATATGTCTGAATAAATTAAGCCAAAAAGTTAGTACATTTTGCTAGGATTTAGGAAAGTCCCATACCTGCATCCCAGCCTGATTGTTTTTTTTTTTTTTTTTTTTCTCCCCGCTCCTTCCATAGAAGTTGCCATACAGTCTGCTCTAAGGGATGTTGTGTTGCCAAGGTCCAGGCACTTTTCAAGACTCTTTCTACTGAACACGGATGTGCTGCAGAGAAAATTTATTACTTTGCCACACGCTGCTATCTTCAACGTCAGGTGATGTTCCAGCAAAAACAGAGAGGCACCTTTGCCCCGTAGGCACAATTACACCCACAGACAGAGCGAACCAAAGAGGCAGCATCAAACCAACAACTGATCAGAAGAGGATAGGCAGCCAGATTGTATCAGCAGCTGTCAAAAAGCCATCAAATGCAGCTGTTTTGCTATGAAATAGTGACTACCTGACTGGTAAACTAAATAATGAGGTACTAAACTGCTTGTTTGTTTAGCAAGCACAAAATCCTAGGAGGAGGAATAGGAGGAAGCCRGATTAAGAACAGGGTCATGTGAGAGAGTCGTGTGATGAGGTGGCCCARGGCTTCCGAACCTCTGAGGCCGTTTTCAGACCAATTTAGAGAAGTAAAATCTGCAGCAATGGTGTGAGGATGAGGGGGCGGGCAGAAATCAGCAGGGGGATGAAGAAGGAGGATCCCTGCTCCCAAGAGCAGGCAGCACTGATGAGAAGAGCCCTCCCCAGCACTGCTGCTCCAGTTAGTCCAGCAGCAGGGAGCAGGAGAGGGGCAAGCACAGCACAACGGAGCCACACGTCACACACAGACCTGAGAATTTCCACTGCTCAGGGAACAATGCAGTTTTAATTGCTATAATCAGATGGCAGTTCAGGCCCGAGGCTGAAGTTTAAAGCACCTGAACGAGGAAGTTTGGGCTCAGAAAGGGAACAGAGGACATATTTACTTCATTTTTATATAATATATATATATATTATATATGTCCTATATATATATATAATTCTGCCCTTTCTACTTCAGTGAGGCATATACTGGATCTACTCTAAACACAAAATGAAGCAAGATGGAGCTGGGGGGGGTTCCATAAGCAATGAGGGTTATAATTAACTCCGGGCCACGTTCTGCATACGTGCACTTCACATTCGCAAAGGCTACGGGAAGTAACACTCAATATGCATCAAAGTTTTTATTTGAATTAACTGAAGATTCAAATATTAAAATAAGTCTACATTAAATTACAATATTAAATATGCTTTAAATACAGTAAACTAAACACAGGTTTAGTTTCTAAACACAAAGGGACTGAAAATAATTCAAAAGAATGSAATACAATTAATGACAGATGACAAAACGAGGACTTTGATACGTAAACTAATGAGATGTCAATTTTTAGCAGGGTTTATTTTAAGAAGAGAGGGTGGCTTTTTAATTGATGCACAAACCCCATGGTACATAAACTTTGCATGGTATCTCTCAACAAAAATAGTGTTCAGTTAAATTCTCACTATGCCATGATCAAACTCCTTTGGTAGCTCTTTATCAGAATGAAACACACTTTTATGCAAATCCTGAAAATAAGCAGCAGCTTGCAAGTATTACCACAAAAGTATCTTCCTTTTAATTACAATTATCTAACAGCTCTACAATGTCTTCCATTCTTTAATTCAAATCAACTTACATATATACAATATGTAACAAAGTACTCACAAAAGCCTTAGTCATTCAAGACAAAAACTATGCTTTCAGAGMATCAAGACCGTAAAAGTCTTTATTTTTTAAAAAAGTCTTTTCTCTCCTTTTAATTTATTTTTTATCTTTAAGTGGAGCACACTGTACAGTAGTTTCCCTGTATGCGACTTCAAAGGCAAACCTAAATTTACGGCAATTACATAAACAGTGATAAAAACTAGTTGCCCTAAAATGAGGTAGGGCCTCTGACTCAAATCTTAATTGCCACCCAAACCAGCAAAAGTAGTAATAAAATCATAATCCACAAGTAATTATCTGAGCTAAATAATCAGACAGCTCACTACACACATGAACACAGTTGTCCTCTTGGCACTTCAAGGATCTCACTTCAAAACCTGATTTATCCAAACCAGACTGAAGTTCATCATCATTTGAAAGCAAACAGAATGAATACAAGATTAAGAGTATTCACGGTGCATAATTTCCAAAATTCAGTGTATTTCAACAACACTGCTTGTACGTAAGTGTTCTTCAGTTAAGGATTTGTAAAAAGTTACCCAGGTTGTCACCGTAGCTAAAGAATGCAGCATATAGGGGCTCCATGGATGCACAGTCAGGAACACACACCTGAATAAACCAGACTTGCATCAATCACAGAAGCATTTCTTACATCAGTAATTTTACCTTTCCATCCAATTGCAATGACGCTGTTGAAGAAAACTGTATAAACAATTTTTCCAAGATTYCCAAAGAACAAAAGAAGTAACTAAAAGAAATCAAAATGTGATATTTAAAATTACTTAAGTAGTCTTGACAAACGTGATCCAATTAATGCATCGTTTTGCTTCTCTTCCATAGCAGTGCATGCAGCTGGTTGAGTAATATATATCAACCTGAAATCTGCTAATAGTAAAGTCTGGAACAGCATAGGTATCCAGTATCCAGAAGATATATTTGGATGATTTTGTTGTTTTCTTGATTTTTTCTTGTTTGTATATAAAAGGACTTCCTCTCCATTATGCAACATAGTGATACTGATTGGGGTTGTCTTTATCTCTCTCCATGTAGTCTCTGTCAATGAGAGATTCAATCCTCTTTTTCAAGTCTCCAGGCTACAAGAAAAGGTGAGATTAGTAAAGTTAACAAAGGTAAGGTAACAAAGGTAAGACTGTATATTTTATCTACAAGAAGAGGACTTCTAAAATATATATATAAGAAAATACACCATGTTAAAAAAAAAAAAAAACCCACACACACAACCAAAATTCAAACAATGAGTTCCAGATAAGAAGTCACTGATACTCTGGGTCTCACTTCTGCTAATGTACTCATTTTAAAACCTGCATTTTTACATTTGATTCAGATACTACTTTTCTAATTACTTAACTCTCATGGAACTGAAAAGGATATTGCATATTTCTAGATAATTCTAGGATTGTTTGAATAAAAACAAAACACAACAAGATACCTTTACTGGGAATTTCAGCTGATTATACAATTCAGAAACAAGAAGATTATGACCAAGCGTCTTCCTCATCTTCATTATTCTTACAATAGCAGCATCAATCTGATATTGTCTGTCTTGAAATACTCTTTCAGTTGTGCTGACTTGTTCTTCCACCTAAGGAACAATTCAACACCACACATCACATCACTTTTCATGTTATTAAAAAAAAAATCTATATTTCATCTTTTCAATTAAGCAAAACATACTTATTCATGTCTGTTTTTGAGGCAGACATACGCATCGCTGTACACCAAGAACTAAGAATACTGAAGAATACTGCTACAGCAAGCCAAAGATAAAGATAATGGAAAGGAAAATAAAGTCACATACATCTTATACTGAATCAATGTTCTTTTAAAAAAACCTCAAGAATTCAATTAATATTAAAATATGTAAGACATAGCAGCCCAAATATAGTATTATTCTGTAGAAAACTGCTTAAGTTGAGTTTGTTTTTAGGGATTTAAATATGAAAAGACAGAACAGAAAGAACATTAATTAAAACATGTCAGCTAATGCCAAGCTGACTGGAATTCAAGTCCAGCAAAAACATCCACTGCAAAAGCATAGTTAATCCCATTACAGTAACTTTCTCACATTTTATGTGTGTGTGTGTATATATAAATATAAAAAGAYGATATTGCAGTATTTTATTCACGAATTTTAATACAGTACCAGCAACTTAATCCATCCCGTGAAAACTTCTAAGATGGACTGAAACATTTGTAAGAGTGTATCAGTTACAGAAAYGGGCACAAATGCAGGAAAGAAATCTTTCACAAAAACAACAACAAATCAGTARAAGTTATAATCTTTCCTGCCTCTGTGAGCCCTGATCATTCTGGCCACCACAAAGATGAAAAACCTCTTTCTCCAAACACGAAAGTTACAGCAGCAAAGGCAGAACTTCCATCTGTTCGGGTGGGACATGTAGATAAACAGTCAATTTAACCAGAATGAATGCAAACAGAAAGAGAGGAAAATACATACTGTTTCTTTCATCTGGATTTGATTTATTTTTATTCTAAACAATTTATGCTTGAAGTCACCATTAAACATGAATTTGTCTCCATCTTCTACATCCTTTCCCTTTGGATTTTTAATCAATACTCGTGCTTTTCCACAGGCTAAAGACTGCAAGGTTCTTCTTAATTCACTGTCCTCTGTGAAGAAGTTCAAAGTAAAGGAGAGAGAAGGCCAAATGATTAACAGGAAAAGTTTGACACAATTCATCTGAAAATGTAAGTACAACAATTTTGTTCACTTCTAACTAAGTTCTAATTACGTGATACAAATTACATCCTTCAATTTTGGTCTTATTACTTGATGCAAAGATATTAAGAGCATGCACAGAATAGTGTAGGTCAGGAACAACCATCACGGTGAGTTTTCTGCCCAAAGTAATATCAGAAGAGAGTTCATATTACATACCAGGAAGAAAACAAACAAACAGCAACAAAACAAGAAGTCCAAGCTGGCAAGTAGGTGCTTCGTTAGAACAGTCATTACAGACACAAAAGCCCCCACAACAGAAAAGCAGTGAAAACGAAGGGTCGAGGAAAATTTTTTAAGATTTGAAACTCAAATCATTTGGACAAAAAGATAAAATGAAGTCTAAAAACATCTGCCCCCTATATGGCATGGCACATAAAATGTCCAAAACAGTTTTGTTGACAACATAAGCGTCATCACCAAAAGCCTCCGATCCCCTGAGCAGAGCTGCAGCCCAAGAACTGAAACGCAGGCTTTGCAATCTAGCACTGAACAAGAAATAAAAGACCCACACTCTCACCCTCCTGGACTTCCTAGCTCCACGTTCACATTCCCACGGAACGTGTCGCTCATTTCTTTCCGTTCCCTGTAGTAGCCAAAAGGCAGGAGGTGGTGCCGGGGGGCGAGGAGCCGGCACGTGCCCGTCACTCCCTCCACATGCTGGAGCCGCCTTAGAGCCCACGGGAGCAGGCAGGGCACRCGGGCTGCGATCAGGCAGCGCGACCCAAAAAGTGGGGATCCCCCCACAGTGCCCATGGAGGAAGCAAATGCCATTTCTTCAAGGCACAGTCTCTACGTTTTCTGGTTGTAGCTCCTTCGTAGGCAGTAATCTCATAATTTGAAAGAGACTGCACATAGTTTATTGCCACAGTGCCCAAAAAACACAAGTTCCTGCTATGGTCAATTAATACCCATATTAATCTCTTTTAAAATATTATGCAGTAGATAATGAAGTGGTAAAAAAACCTAACAAAATGTCAGAAAAGTGGCACTCTGGCCCTAGTTGTCCTGTCCTGCTATGTGCAGCACTGACACAAACCACTGGCAGGKTTTCATTCCTTGAAGGGCCTACTTCTAGGCAACGGAAAGCTTTGGAAAGCTTTAACTCTCACCATCTTGCTGCTTTGTGCCACACAGGCCTGTCATTTTCTTTAAAAAACAATTTCAAACAACTTTTGAGAGAAAGGAGCAGGTATCTGACTTATCTGACCCTRTCTCAGGCTGCAGTCGACAAGGCAGGTGAGGAGACGGGACTGCTGTACCTGAGGCACCCGAGAGAAACGGCCGCTAAGGCTGATGCAAAAAGAGAATAATCATCAAAGTTGTTATTTATATATTTATTGGGGGGGTTGTAGTTGTTAGGGTTTTTTTGTAACACTGGAAAATGCCCCATGCTTTACATCCAGGTTTCCACTACCTTATCCCCRAGGCTCATACAATAGGATGTCCACGGGAACAGATGAAGTAACAGGATACAATTTATTATCACCTTTACAGTCAGGGTGGGTGCAGGACCCCGGGGCCGGGCAGCGGGGCTGCTGTCCCTGCCCGAGGGCACCTCGGCTCCGGGAGAGGACAGGGAGGGCGCCGGGGCTGCAGGATGGGCTGGGCCAGTGTGTCCATCCCGTCCTGTCCCATCCCGCGTGGCGCCTGCCCTCGCACTTGGCTACGGAGCGACGCAGAAGCCAGAATGCGACAGGATCCTCGCTCGGGGCCGGCTGCAGAGCTCACTGTCCATCCCCTCCTGACCATGCACAGTGCTACAGGCAATTCTGTTTCTTCTTCTTCCCCTCTCCAAATTCCCATGTCCCAAATGTATGTACAAGATGAACGCTCCATTCCCTGCACCAGAAYTGTTCTATACCTTCARTATTTATTTTCATCCTTCTTTGTCCTCATCTACTACACTCCTTTCAAGATGGAATTTATGCAGCACTCAGTAAGTTTTTATKTATTTATTTATAAACTTTCTGGCATGCTGTTTATTTTTCTGATCACTGACACACTTCGAGCTCATGCTTTCAGGGAAGGCAATGATCATTTCCCGAGCTGTAATATCTTACAAAGTCAAATCACTGTACATGGCCTCAAACTACTCCTTGCCTCGGGTGGACGACTTCTTATATCATCAGCACCAGGCGTTACTTGAGCTCCCTGCAGTCCTACAGTGCRAGATCCTTTTGCACCCTCTCCAGAAGTTTTAGCTTTGACCCTCCTCAGGAAGTTTCCATCAGCATCAAATTCTCTCACTTCCATATTCAACCTCTTTTGCAGATCATTGATGACTATACTAAATAATTACATGGGAATCCCAATTAGGAGCTTCCTTTCACTGTGAAAGCTGCCCTGCTTTTATACCTGCTGTTTCCTGTCTTTTAACCAATCTCTCATCAACAAGAGAGACTCCTCTCAAACTGCAAGCACTTAATTTAAGCGCCCGTGATGGATTCTTACCAAGATCATCTAAAAATCTGAGCACACAATTATGATGGTGCAATAGGCTTGCAAACAGTTTAAMGGGAATTCATGTACCACAAAGATCATGCTGCCTTTTCCCTAAAATATTTATATATTTAGGAATGTACACACACACACTAATGCCCAAGCCCAGCAATTCCACTATTCCAAGCCTGCTACACTGCAGCAATCTGCAGAACTGCTGCAGGACATTTAATTGCACTGCACTTGTCACTCGCCTTCACTYCCGCACCAAGGCTCACAAACTGTGAACTGCACAGATTAATCCAGTATTTAYCCTGGGAAGTTCCTGTAAAGCTTCTGCCCTTTTATTGTCAGATGGTGTTGGTCTAATCCACTGTTTCATGTACAGTCTTGTTTTAAAGATATTCCAAYTTGAGATGTCTTATTCCCTCTTTCCCCCTAAATTATGGTATGGGGTGGCTCTCCCAACACTTCYGCAGTAAACACCACTGTGCAGAGTGCAAGGGCTCAGACTAAATCCATCCATTACATAAAAACKGTACAGTCCCAGAAAAACCTGGTACACATAAATATTGAGGTAAAAGGAAGGATTAGATACAGTTGTGAAGGATTCTTCAGAACTGGGAGTTTCAGTATCCCCCAGTCTTTAGAAATGAAGAGGCGACATCCTCTGTCAGGAAGCCCATCCAGACCAGTGACAAAATACAGGATGCTCTCCTGATCTTTCTTTTCTCCTCAACCTATTGCTCCCTAAGTCTCCAATTCTTTAAGGCTCTGGAATTTCCTGAGCCTTAGAGGTGTTTCTATGCACTTAGAGACCTTCAGTGTCCAGCTCTTCCCTGAACCTGCCCCCGATCCCTGTGAACTTCTCGCTTTCCTAACGGACTGTGATCAAGAGCTGCAGAGCTTACTGCTCCTGTGCAAGAAACGCTCTTGTTCAGTTTGTGTCCATCATCTCCCCGATTCATTCAATTCCCTCTAGTTCTTCCCTGAGTAAGGAAGTCAATCCTTTCTCATTGATTTCTATCTACCATTTGGTCTACTTAGTTTAGTCCTAAGATACTCTTCCTCCCAGAGAAGCTGATCCACCTCTTCAATCCTTGTTCCTAATTCTTGGAATGCTTCCCAGTTCTACCACATTAGAAGACAAAAACAAACAAACAAACCAACCTCACTTACACCATGTTGATAAATGCTGCCCTACAGGTCCTTACTTGTACCCTGCAAGGAGGCTGGACCAACCTCTGCTCACCTGAGTGTTGTCTCAAGCCCAGCTGCCATCACCTCCGCTCCTCGCAATCCATTTGCCAGGCAGCTGAATCACAAACTCACAAATTTAGCTGTTCTCTTGAAAACTGCCTGTTCTTTTCCAACTAGTCGGGACAGCTGCCTTTGACAGGGTACCRCTGAGCAACAGGACCACGTGGTAACAGGAACCATCCCGGCCCCGAGGGAACTCGGAGGGCACAGACTGTCCCCATGGAGTGCATTCCTGTGCCATTTGCCCATAAAGAGGTAAACACAGACGCGACGCTCAAAGTAGTAAATCAAGTAGCTCCCAAGCACAGCGCTGCTCAGGAATCGATTCTAGCCAGCTGCCTTAAAAACAGGGTAAGGAAAGTAATCCCTCATTGCTCTGCAATGTAATGGATGTGCACACAGTATGTGTGGCTGCYGGGTGGCCAGAGCAGAAGCCCTGAGGAAGAGCAGTGCAAGACGAAGGCTGACATGAGTCCCGGGCTGCCCCGTGCCYGCTCGTCCTGCCCCAGCGCCAGCCTCCCGCTCCGGGGCCCCGCTGGAACGGGTGGCCAAGCAACTGGCAGCCTGGAGCACGCTGTACATGGACACCTTTGGAAACGGGCCTTTCCCAGCTGTGGGAATTTCCAAGGTCCTGGAAAGGTGGGTTTTGCAGTGTCCTGTGCAGCGGACTCCTTGACGCACTACTTGTGTGCGTGGGCACACACTCCTGCAGCAGCTGTGCTGTGGGCTGAGCTTAAGATTCAGCACGGAAAGGGCTGCTGGGATGGACTGCCAGTTGATGCAGAAGTGCCAGGAAGTAAAGACATGCTGGAGTTTGGTATGGTTTTTTTTTTTTTCCCCCCCATGTAAATGCTAGTGATTGCAATCATTTCAAGCAAGAGTGAAAATTATCAAAATAAACAATCAAAGAGTACAGAGAGGAGAGGCGTAAAAGGATGACTATGGTTTTCATCATTTCTAGGTCATTTCCACMTTCAGATATGAAGTATCCTGTTGCAAAAGGATACTAGTGTTCCTATTGCAAAAGGAGCACTCCTGCCACAGTGATGGAAAATACGTGTACAACCTCTCAGAACAGTTCAACATTCTCCTATCACTCTCTCCACAATAATGCTGTTCTACAATAGATCGCTGAAAAATAAACCACATTTGAAACTGTAATAGAACTAAAACAAAATGTACAGAAAACTAATTTTTAAATCGTGATGTGAATTTTAAGAATTGCAGTGATGTATTTTATAAAACTGATGGGTTGCTAATAATGGCACGCTATGCCTCTCTTACTAGCAACTTTATGAARTGTTGTTTTATGCACTAGGAATTAGCAGCAGTGTGTTCTGTTCACCTCTCTAGGCCTGCCTGTGCCATTGACTCCTGAAGCTTCTCTGAATAATCACAGCAAACTTCTTAAAATGTGGCCTTTACATGCAGACTCATACTTGGTAATTCATCACTCAACACAAATATTTAAGAATCACAGAGTGCTTTTCCTACCTATGCCAGTGGCCATTTTAATTTCTTCAAAACTGAATTCATCCCCTTCGTTAAACATAAGCAGCACTAGTGTCTGAAAGAGTGATACTTGAAACTCCTTTTTCCCCTAAAAGAGAAAATACCAAATAAAAAGTCACACCTTGAGCATTTKCTATTGTATCTCAAAATTCTGTCAAGTTACAGAAGCTTTCTCTGAAATTTATTTCTGGAGAAATAGAAAATGTACATTTTGGAATGTCAATCACACAGATTATGCTTGAATGCAATATCAAGAATAGAGTATATTTTTAAGAATCCTTTTTTTGCTAATCTACCAGCAGTAATAAAGCACACACCATAAGGCCATTTGAATGACCCAGTCCTTAACTGACACGATACTTCTTTAAGTTACAAGAGAAGAAATTCTGGCTTTGCTGTCCTCTGTGGCGAATCTCTAATTRGTGCTTCTCCTCATAGCAATGAGCAAACTAATACATTATATCTCAGGATTGGATTAAAAGAACCAAAAGTTCACTTTGATTCACTGTGCTATACAGTGACATTTTATCTGTAGTGCAATGTTTGCATAAATAGGCAGTGAAAAGGAGACCGGTAAGTCAAACTCCTCAGACAGATGTAAGAACTGTGTACAGTAATTACCTATTGCCAATCAACAACCACATCTAATTGCAGCCACAGCTTCCAGGTTTCAAACTGGAGTGACTTACTAAAATATTTTTCTCGTCTCTGCTTTGGTTCAGTTACACTGCATTAGTAAAATGCAAAATGTTTGGTGAGACAAAGCAAAAGGCACATTAAGAAACAATGTGGTTATTTAAACCTTAATAAAGTCAGCAAACATTTAAATTTTGGCTTCAGTCATTACATCACTAACCCTCCAGTGGATTTTTGTATTGCTGAAGCATTCTAAAAATGCCATCAGTATTTCCTTGAAAATACCACTTAAAATAATTCCATATTAAATAAAAGAGATGCTGCATTTCTTTCAGTACTGTCCTGCTTGATTATCACTTCCTTTACTTGAATGAGCAACATATCRTATCAAACAGATACATTTATTATTGAAAACAACCATCTTGCTCTTGTATTTAGGTAGGATTTTGTTTTAATAAAAAAAAAGTGCTTTTCCATTCAAATTCCATTGCTTTTAGCAAAAAAAACAACAACAAAAACACAACTGGATTCCAAATAACTGATTTAAAGTTAATACCAACTGCTTAAG
Source organism: Nothoprocta perdicaria (assembly GCF_003342845.1). Lineage (NCBI taxonomy): Eukaryota > Metazoa > Chordata > Aves > Tinamiformes > Tinamidae > Nothoprocta > Nothoprocta perdicaria. Next base: position 492,930 of record NW_020455597.1, on the reverse strand, counting down.
CATTTAAACAAGCAAACTTACCTCCTTGAAGTCTGCTTTTAGGACAGCRTGCCCCAAAGTGGTCTGCCACTGGAGCTTTCGTCCGCTGTGTTTTCCCAGGTAAAACATCTTAAATACCTCTTGAAGCTTAATCATCTGYCAAGCAAAGAGACAAGAGTTTATTAGTGCTATTCCAGCGCTGCAACGGTGGGTGCCTTCCCATGTTACTTCTTCTGTTCTTCTCAACAAGTTTCGTGAAACTCTGTTTCCTAAGTGTTTCTGTGCAGAAAAGTAAAAACAAAAGCCAAATTCTGCTTCCAGGTGCACCCGTACTACTGTACACTGACRGGCTTCACAACTGAAAAAGAAGTCACAAGACCAAAAAACCGAACATCATCAYACACCTCCCATCTATAATACTGACTATTACCATCTGTTTCCAAGTTCTTCTCACGGTTTGTTCCAATAAAGTCCGATTCCAGCCCTTAACATCCTCCACAGGTTTCCAAGGAAGGGAGTTTTACTCCTGGTTTCCACCACACGCTGCTCAGGCTGGATCCCTTCTAAGCAGCCTGCAGCTGAGGCCAAGGTGCCGTGGGGGCTACGGGCTCGCTGCGCTTCAGAGCCAGCAGCGTATTTGCAGGGAGCAGGGCTCCAAACACCTATTTTGCTTGCAGTTCTTTTTGTAAATGAGCTCTGCAAACTCTGTCTATCTGAGAATATTGTTTCTTCGAGGGCAGGGCCAGGCAAATGCATTGGCTAGTTTTCTGGGACACACATCAAAGGAAACAAAGGACAGATCTTAGATCTAAGGATAGTTGCATAGCTTTTGGCAGGATCAAAATGCCTAACCAATGAAGTTAAAAATTGACTTAAGTGAACTTTTAAACTTCTAAGTGTTTGAGTGCCATGAGAAAGAGGGTATATTTTTAATATTATTTTAATATTTAAATATTAATGTTATTTTAATATTAATTTTAATATTTTAATATTAATATTAATTTTAATATTTTAATATTATTATTTTCAATTATATTTAAAAGGTGAAAAAATGTGTTAAGTGAAATGTAATCCCTTAAAAAATGCATTTTAGCAGCTGCTACTACTTTTTTTTTCTTCAATTTCAATAGGGAATCCCTAAAATAAGATAAACACCTTCAGCACCTATCAGAAAAAAAAAAAAAAATCAGCGAGCACTCATTCACCCTACGACAGAGATTATGATTCCACTCTGAAGAGTATATAGAAGGAGAATTTAAACACTCACCTCTGAATTCAAGTGGACTTCCATAGGTGTGTATGTTGGCCAATATCCCATAGTTAATATATTTACTGTGAGGTCTATATTTCCTGGGTCACTTTGGTTCTGCATGTACTAGAATACAAAAAAAAAAAAAAAAAGGAGTAATTTAAGGATGCTGCTCCAGTCTGATAAATTAGAAAATACATGCATCTGATCTAAGTTAGAAATTTAAATAATAGAAAAAATAAAATTTCCTGCAGGCCGCACCCTTGATTTGCTCTAAGATGATTTTGAATGTCACATCTATTTTCTGCCACACACCCGCAGTGCCATTTCAAAACATAGGGAGAGGCTGGAAGCAACAAGAGCAGAACAACAAGGGTTAAGGAGTTCACTAGGCCACTGTCTTGAGAAGGTGTGGAGGTCGAAAGAACTTTAATCACATACAGGCAAAGCAAAACAAAAACTCCTCACCAGAATCAGGGCAAAATGATGCCCTTGGGCTCCCACGTGTCTGCTAGACTAGGGGTGTACTAGACTGCACACCTTTCTATAATTTGGCTGTAGCACCAGTTAAGTTGTGCTGCAGTCCACGAGAGAAAACACAGGATTTTGTCACAAAAACAACTGTCCCAGTCGACCTCCTCCTCCTCCTGCCTAACCCATTCCTCACAGGGCCACAATACAAAGGCTCAGGATAAAACGTGAGCGGGCAAGCACATGTACTCTATTCCCTCCAACTAATCTCTGGCAGCAGCTGTTTGGAAGCTCAGGTGCACACAGGTGCATTTGTGCGCATTTAGTRACCTGCAGGGAGTCTTTCTGGAAAGGGCCACTCACAGAGCCACAGTCGACAGAAAAAGAGAAAATGGCCTTTAAAGAAAACGTCACAGAGAACTAAATTCCTACATAGTGTTTAGCCTTTAATTTACTTAAATAGAACTGTAAAGTAAGATCATCTCTGAATAGATATACAATAAATACTATCTGTTCTATAAATAGAATCTGAGACTTCGGTAAGAACACGATCAAAGTTCTTTTTSTCTTATTTTAGCTTAACACAAGGGTTCAACACCAATCCGCTTGCCATCTCAGCTGAATATTTAGCCCACGTGACTTGAACGTACCTGCTTGAACTGAACCATGACATCTTTCGACAGTTCCATGTCCTTGAACATGCCCTCCAGTTTGCTGGTGAAGGCAGCGCCGCACTCTGTCACACAAAGGGAAGCAGAGGTCCCACAGTCACCGCGAGGCACAGAGGGAGAAGTGCCTTAACCCGAGCGCGCTGAGCGCCGTTCGCCAGCCCTAGAGCACCTGCAGCGAGGCACACGCTCTCCTCCCTCCTAGGTGCATTAGATGAACCAGTCACAATTCCAGAAAGCCAAACCTATGGCTCCCACTCTGAATGGCACAAGCTGCAATACACTCAGCTACTGCTTCCGATCTGATTGTCACTTTTTAAAAACACAATMAGGATTCAGGTCTACAAGCCAAAGAGTAATTAAAATTGAACACATATAAAGACGCTTACCATGTTTAAGCTTTGACAACATGGACTTCTCAGCATCTACTGATGCACTCTTCCCAACCAGTAGTCTTTTGGCCAAGTCTTTCTTATAAAATGCCTCAAACACATCTTTACCTGTAGGGAAATGGAAACCAAATTAAAACACAAGATGAACCACACATTGTTTCTGCACCATTGTAATTGAGGTTTGCAGACAAATCCTTTCTCTTGACATATCAACCAGCAGAACAATACTCCCTACACAACAAACAGATGAGCATTCTTTTTTTTTYCCTTAACCTTTGAATTATTTACTTAGTTTATTTTCCTTTTTTTGTTTGTTTGTTTCTTGTCAGGAGCACGTGCTGCCTTATACTCCTCACAGAAGCAGCTGCAAAGCACAGGCAATGACCTGGACCCAAAACAACATTCTCCCTCCAGTGCTAAATTTTGTCTCYAATAGTTTATTAAAATCAAAACAGAAAGGCTCCTCTGTATTTAAGGAATAACCTTCAAAAGCCTAAGACAAGCAGAAACCAACAGCACCTTCTCACCAGGTCTGCCAGTCACCTTTTGCAGCAGAAAAGCAGCCCAGGCTGGCGCAGAGCTGGCGCCTCGCGGGGGCCACAGCCCCTTCACCGGCAGCAGGGGGACATGGGGGCGCCCTGCAGAGGCAAAACGTGACCCCTGCTCCCCTTGTCCCATCCCACCGCYTCGCAGAGACCCCTGCTCCCTTTGTCCCGGAGGAGAAAGCCCTGCTGGTTCCCAGTCTCCCTGGCTCTCTCCATCCCTCCTGCCCTAACTCGCAGCCTCACGGCACCCTGTCGAGCTGYTGTCAGCACGTCCCGTGCCCAGGAACTTGCTGCCTGCTGCTGGCCAGCCCCTTGCACRCCAGCTATCCAAAAGCAAATGGGGCCTTTGGCTCAGGACCAGAAAGAGTAAGGGAGCTGTTCACAGCTTCTGACTGAATTCTTCTTTTTTTTTTTGCATGACAAGATCCCAGTGCTACCACATTCCTTTCCCATCTCCACTCAATGCTACTTGCGTTTGACAAAATACAAATAAACAAACAGAAAAGACTGGGTTCTTGGCTGCTCTACCGTATTTTGGATTTTGTGAGGAAAGAGCTCCCAGCCATCAGAAATTAAAACAGAATTGGGTATCCCTGTGTGTTCCCTGCGTATTCAGCACAGGGCACAGGTTCCCCCTCGCTCACAACCGCATGCAGCTGCCATACATGTTCCTGCTATTCAACTTAAAAACAGCCTCCTCACAGATGCAACTGCTTTCACTTGCACAGGGAGGTGTTTTGGGGAAGTGCACTTCARAAGCAGTGAAACAGCAGTAAACCTTTCTGAGTCTTTTGTCTGCACCTTCAGTCACAGTGAGAAAAGAGGAATAAGCTCTTCATTGCCAGCACTTCACATACTCTGCATCCAGCATACAGAAGCATGGGCTGGAAAGAGGAAGTTTAATATTTCTGTCTCTGTCATTAGTGGAGAGATTATGGTTAGAGATATGGTTGTGTGGAGAGAAAAAAAAAAAAAAAAAAAACCCACAACCCTTCCCCAGCCACCTCTTGAATTTTTGCTCTCCACCCACAGACAGTAAAAGGTCTCCAGCTCAACAACCTCCAAAGGCAAAGTTTGCCTTCTGGCGTTTGTTGGGCTTCAAGTGCAAATGCAACCTTGAATTCAAGATGTTTTCCAGCAAAAGCTCTTGCTAAAGAAAGCCCTTACGTTCAGAGGAATACAGTTCTGGTAGCACCAATGAAAGCTTTTTAAATTGCAATGGCAAACAGGTATTCCCTACCGTGAATAAATCTGAATATTATCATGATCTTGTCAAGGATCCTTTCCAGCTCTTCATCCGTTGCTTCTTTATTACCGGCTCTTAACTTGGAATCCACATATTTTGCTACAATCAAAACAAAAAAGCTTAGGAATTTAAAGGAATTATTCTAAAAATCACCAACTCGAGTGCCCCCAACCCAATKTGAATATAGCTGCATACTGCAGCACGGGCTAAGCACTGCATTTTCTCTTTTCTGTTTTCCCATCCCTGCATTCAGTGACATTAGAGAGCCCCACGGCCAGAATGGAGAAACGTTACAAAAGGAACTGACCAAGAGAGAGATGAATAAAACAAAAGCCGCAAAATTTACACATTAGAAGTTCCCAATGTACGTTCACTGCAAGGACATTACTTGTTAACAGACAATGTTTTGGAATTGTAAAATGCATATGAATGTATTTTATGAGAAACAGAAACAACATAGAGGACTCTTCTTGCAGACCTTCACTGTGCCCCTCTATACTCTGGACACTTCACAACGCAAACAGGAGCAACGCTTGCAAGTTAAGGGCTTCTCAATGCCAGAAATAAAGTTAAGCCAGGAGTCTAAGCTGAGTATTTGTTAAGCCACGCTGGCATCCCTACACCAACTTCCACTGGGGTAAGGAGAAAACCACTGCACCAGCTGAAGCACCACGATCCACAAATCTCAGCAGGCCCCGTCGTGGCTTTCATCTACATCAGTCAGCTCGTGCAACTTGTCCTTCTTAAAGTTGGTTTTAGAAGGAAGCCGGCAAATAAGCTAAGTAGGCAAGAAGAATTCCCAGAGGTTTTGGAAACCCCACAAGCTAAGAGCAAAGCCTCTGCTAATGCAAACTGCCACAGCGTCACTGGCTGCATGCACAACAGAGCCAGGGCAGCTTTAGCTTTGGCCAAACCAGAGAGAATCTCAGTATCTTTAAATAGGATGCTTTTATTATTATTTTCCCCCTTTACGAGCACTAGTGCTCTCTGTAGGGCACTGAAAAGAAACTTYTCTATTTGACCTCCTTATATCAGAAGGCTTTTTAAAACTGCTGCCCTTCCAACTTCAGCCCGGGAGAGACACAGGCAGAACTTCCTCCTCCTTTCCAAGAGGGGAGCAAACAAAATAACGTTGTTTGAAGAACCCCTCCATGCCTCTAACCAAATTTATTTCCCTTTTTTCCCCACCACGACGACTCTCCCCCCCACTCCCCGGGGCATCAGCAGCGTTTTCCACAGCATGGTCAGCGCAGGCCACAGCGCAGCCTGGAGCAGGGCGGGAAGAGCGGGAGCAGCCGCGCTCCCTAGGGAGGCCCAGAGCCCAGCAGGAAGAGCCGGAGCCGCCGCTCTCCCTGGGGACACCCGGAGCGCAGCGCGAGGAAGCCGGAGCACCGGGAGCCGCGCGGCCGCTCCGTCCCTGTCCCCCACGCGGGGCTCCGCCAGGGAGCGCATCCCGCACCCCGTCACCCCAGCACACCCAGCAGCACCTTTCCAGGCTTTCTACGGATTGCGGAAATATTTAGCAGGAAAAAAGTATATATTTATGTACCTATCAATTCTGCAGGCTTATTTGGTCTCTTGTTGATAAATGTTTCAAAGGATTCCTTCATCAAGTTTATAAATTTCTCATTTTTCTGAAAGCACACTTCTATGATATGGTCCACTTTATCCTTAAAATCTAGCAGCTCTTGCACCATATCCTTGTCCTTTTCAGGATTAACCACTATTGTTGTCCCAAAGTTCTGTAAAACAAACACTTCCGATAAGAAGATACTTCAGAGCACTGCCTAGCTCCCCCAACAGATGCATCCACTTTTGCAAAATTCAGCATTAGAATAATTTCTTACAGAACTGCTCATCTGACTTCACGTTTTCAAAACATGAGATGCATTGACATTTAAAATGAAARCCCAGACACACATTAAGAGTTTTCAAACATTAGTGTTCGGTTTAAAGGATTATATACATTTAAGACAAGAGCTAAACAAAAATGCAGAGYAGACATGACTATATGATGTACAAGTTTACAGTTAAGAACAGAACTACATGACTTCTGAGAAAGAAATTATGTGGAAAGTGACTCAAGACCATTAAGCGTAATGGAAAACTGTACTTTTTCTTAAATCCACTGGATAGCTCTATCAACAGAAACAGGTGGCTACAATTAACATCACTTCAGGATTTCTCTCTCAATAAAGGCTACAGGCGAAAAAAAAAACGAAAAAAAAAAGGAGAGGAGCCGACATGGTGTGTATTTGTATTTTATATGTATTTTACATGTATTTTATATTTATATATATATATACACACACACACACATATATATATGTATCTCAAATCCCTTGTGCAAGAAGTAACCAGACTGTCCTCTCTTGTTTTTTACCTGTTTACCGCTTTTGAATCAAAAATATAATACCATTTGTCTATTGAACCGAAACAGCCCGTAAGGAAGYATTTCAACCTATCAGACAATTTCCAATGACTTACTAGCACTGATCACTGCCCTAGACAGAATGATGAGCTTCCCAAGGTGAGGAACATCTGCACAGTAACAGCAGAACATTATTTCACCAGCATATTTTCATCCGCTAAAATATGTTAGCCATAATAGCTGAGAGGGAAAAAAATCCTCAAAAAACTCAGTTCCCACTTAAATATTTAATTATCTGCTGCAATCTTTCATTGAGATAGTTCTCAAGATACTTTGTGAACCAAGAAAAGATAAGGCTGACAAATGTTCTTATACTCTGTATCTTAAGAAAAATTCCATTTCATTGGCAGAGTATCTGGATACCTCACAGTCTCCATCATTTATGTTCAGAAGTCACCAAAAATTCCTCAGAAACAGAAAGCGAGGTGACAGGTCTGAAATCACAAGAAGGTGGCTGCAGCAGAGCACAGACCTTGGGCACAGCGCTCCATGAAGCTCTGCTCATACGCTTTTTCTTATGCTGGCACATAGGCTAAAACTTATGTCCCCAAAGCCCTACTCGTGTGTTCTGGCACAAGGAATGTTGCTGGAGAGGATTTTCTGACCCTATAGAATACACTTGCTAGGTTTCTGAACACTTACAAAAAGTTTTATTAAAAATAAAGCGATAAAGAGTCCAACTCTGAGATGAGCCAACTCTCTGATGAGTCAACCTAGTTGCTTGCTGCTGCTTGTGAGATCTAGCCTCCCTTTCCACAGCTTTACGGCTACAAATTAAAACACAGGCAGTTCCATCTCCAGGTGAGGAAGAACTCCTTCCTCGTGAGGTGACAGAGCCCTGGCACAGGCTGCCCAGGGAGGTTGTGGAGTCTCCTTCTCTGGAGATCTTCCACACCCGCCTGGATGCCGCCCTGTGCCCTGTGCTCTGGGTGTCCCTGCTGGAGCAGGGGGGTTGGATGAGATGATCTCTGGAGGTCCCTTCTAACCTCAACTGTTCTGGGATTCTGCAAACTTTTCACCTGCCTAAGCTCCTGCTTCTTTCCTTGGACCAGCAAAAACACCGTTCTTAACTCCCTACCCTGACAGCAAACTGACCTTGCCCAGATACTGAGTTAAAGCAGATCAGAAAAAGGGTCTGTGGAGCAACAGGCAGCACAAGGATTGTGATCTGGGAGCGAGGAAGAAAATGTGGTTCCTTTGAGGAACCACTGGATGTGGTTCCTTTGAGCCACATCCAGTTGGCTCAGTCAGATACAGCAACTGACGCTGCACACTCAGGCCTGAAGGCAGATATGCTAAAGCACAATTCAGGAAAGAATGACCATGTCAGGAATCATCAGTACAAGAGAGAGGTATCGAGCGTGAAGCTTCATTGCTTTCCTCTTASGAGAGCACCAGAGCATGAACTCCCTGGGGCAGCACCCATCACGCGTTTTGCTCAGCATACCTGCCTTGCAAAACAAAGCAGAAATCTCTCAAAAGCTACTTCAGGAATGGATTCTTTTCAAGAGGAACATTCCTTCTGAAGTAGCTTAAACATTCATCTTATTGACTGCACTGCTGTGGATTGGTGACGTGTAGCACTGCAAAGCTGTAGCAGAACAGAAGGACTCTTGAGGTTCCACTGGCTTTGCAGATATGCAACTACTTGACCGTGTTTGAACCAAAATGCAATACAGACTACAACCCTGCATACTCTAAACACATGTGCGTGCATCTCTGCTTAAAATAAGCCAAAAAAAAAAAGAGAAATATTCCAAAGAATAATATTTCAAAGAATAGAAACAATTTAAATCCAAATGGAAGTGCTGCCATTGTCAACACTTGTCTTCTCAAGTGAGTTTTACTGAGAAAAAGTTCCTCACATTTCTTTAAAACAACATTATGATGCTACAATAGAAAAATGTATTGTTCATTTTTGACAGAATGAATATATGCCCATAGCATATATTTTGACAAAAGTAAAAGATCTTCAAAATACCTTGATGTATTCACTCCAGTGCTGCAAAAGGATCTGCTGCCCACCTTTTACCCGGCTGAACAGCTGATAGGTCTGAGTCAAATCTGATATTCTGTTTTCATCGAGCAGGTTATCAAGCCCTAAAAAACAAAATTAGGAAAAATAAAAAAAAAAGCAAATTTAAATACAGTTTAAATACAGTCAGAAAAAAAAACCTCTACAAAACACACAGAAAGACTCTAATAATTATGCTTTTCAAGACTAAAATTCCTGAAAGCAAGTGTTAAGCTCACAGTTGACATATTCCCTTAAAGGGACTGAAGTAACTTATGGTATAATATTTCAAACAGTAAAATTACTTCAGCTGAAGTACCTTACCACAGACTGATGAGTGTAAGCCTTTTGCAGAGTGTTAAAGACAAGTTTATCTCAAGATCTCATAGAAACTCCAAAGAAGATCAGAAATCAGTAAGCTAAGTAAACTGCCCCAAATTTCAAGCAGGGACAGATGCATCCCTTGCCAGATTTCCTCTGTGAAGCACGGTGAGCCATGCTTTGGGATGAGGCAGATGTGCTACGTCCAGGCTACACTCAGAGTGAGGTACTAGCACATGATCAGCAATTCCTTACAGCAGTTTTTGCCTTTGTCATCCTAAATGAAAAGAGGTCTTGGGCTAATGAATGGAGATGCAAAAAGCTCAAGGCAAAACCTGCACATCACAAGCACCTATATGCTTGTATATTTGAAAGTATGATGGATTTGGTCCCAATGCAATCATAGATGCACTGCCTTGGGTTGGTGGCTGAGGCGTCACTAACATTGAAGGATGGCAAAGGTTCACAGCAGTTTAAAATGCAGAAAGCTTCATCTTATACAAGTTGACAATTCACATCAGTGTAGCTGACACTGCTCTACTTCATACAAAAAAAATATACTCCACCAATTCCAAATTTAAMATGGTATTAGCTTACAGATAGTTTTCAATCACTGCCAAATTACCCAATTTTCTAATTCATTCTTCAGACTAACAATATTGTTCCCTATCTATTATAACTTATTTACCTTTCTGGAATTGCAACCAATGTTCAGGAATTATGTCAGGTAAACTGCCGCACACGCTTGGGCATTAGTGCAATATAAACTCTAAAATTATRTAAGAAGACAGATTGCAAAGTCTTGAATAGATGTGACCAATGCTCTTCTGGCATCGAGCAGAGGATTAAGCAATGCCCATGCCACTGCACTCAAGCRTTACCTCCTACTTGGATCAACCTGCCCTTTACTTTTATTCAGTAAAGCAAGACCACCTTTCAGCTTGCAATCTCTCCTGCCCAATGACCAGGTAAAGGTAAAGAGTTAACTGCTTCGTTACAACCTAGTTAATAAAGTTGAAGTTTGCTTCTTGCTCTGGCTGCACAGAGCAGGTGTGTCTCAACTCCACAATCTAAATTTTGTCACAGAGTTGTCAGATGAGAAAAAGCAAAGTTTGACACAAGTTATAGACACTCTATGTATATGTGTATATAGAGAGATATATAAATATGTATATATCTATATGTGTTATAGTCCTCTGACAMAAGGCATCCCACTGCTATAGCAGTTAGCAGTTATAGTAATTAGTATTTGAAAATGTTGCTCTGCTCACAAAGAAATAACCCATTGTCTGGTGAACAGCAGTTGTAATAACACAGGCAGAGAGGTTTCTCATACACATCCTGCATTTGAAAGCTTTATTTGTTTTCCTTATCAAACTGACTACCTCAAATGCCTTCTCCTAAGGAGCAAAACTACAAAAGGCAGCGTCGTCCTCTRCTTGCGCTAAGCACTAGGGTGCTATAAAGGGATTACAGCGTGCCCCGGATCAGGTGAGTGCAGAAAGTTATGTAAGCTTTRGGATGTTAGACTTGCTTAATTTTAAAAGTGCAGACACCAAATGTGAAGATTGATCCAAAAATATTAGTCTTAAAATGTAGTAACTATAAAAATGCACATCTCTCCATATCTACATGGACAGCAATTATACATTATAAACCAATATTTCAGCACAGATTAAAACCAGAACGCATTTATTTGCTGATTAAGCCAACAGATAAACAAATGTGTCACTGCAAAAATCACTTTAAAATAAAACTTGAACAAATGAGCAAGCAAAACTGGCATATATTAACGAGAAAATTAATCACCTTTACTCTTTGCTTATGATGAACTTAAGGATAGCTAGGATGAAGTGACCATGTTTATTTCTGTAAATTTATTAAAACATTAAAATAACCTACTCCTAATGCAGTTCAAAGAAATRTATTTCTCTCTAAAAAGGAGGCAGAGAAGTGAAAGGGATGTGCATAACAGCCCCAAAATATCAACAAGCATGAACAYGATGAAGCCTGAAGATACCAGAACATCAGGAATGCTATTTTCACGGGACGGCCTCAGGCAATCAACWATTTATCTGCCAACATGATAAAAAAAGTCAACACAGTTTACAGAAGATAAGGTAGAAACAGCTAGAAAGGGCCAGCAGAAAGACATCTGTTTTGCAGCAGTAAAGAAAACAAAGACGCAAGGATGATTTCTAGAAAAATTAACACCTGAGAGACAGCCAATGCAAAGAAAGGGAAATATCAAAGTACTTAAAAATCGTGAGTATTGGCCAAGCTCAGAAACTCAGTAAAACACAACAACGCAACATTAAAAGTCAAGAGGAAGAAATGGATGTTTGAAGGCACTGAATAAGGACTTCCTAAGAAGACTATTGCAAATTGGAAATCGCCATAGAGAAGGCAAAACACCGGTACAAGCTTATGAAGGGCACTGCCTTGGTATTTTTTCAGTTCCAGTAACTCCTGACTCGAGCTATGTATCACAAGAATACATGAAGCTACCACAATAGAACTGTGCGCTTTGGGTAAAAAATAAGCTGCAACAATAAATGCAGCTCTCATTTCAAAATTTATACATTTCTAGAAAATTAGCAGTTCTGGTTTTAATTCCTAAGCCTACCGATGGGAGTGAAAGGAAATTCAGAGGAATCCTTTACAAAYATAAAACTACATTACAAACATGTTCTCCCATACACAACTTACTTGTCATAGTGGTTTTAATTATTTTACTGAATTGGCTTTCTCCATCTGCAGGAAGTCTTTTCCATGGCTAACATATCTCATTAAATAAAGGCTGTTTAGTTATTGCAGAATATGAGAATCCCAATATGACTGAGGTTGGAAGAGACCTCTAGAGATCATCTAGTCCAACCCCCTGCTCCAGCAGGGACACCCAGAGCACGGGGCGGCATCCAGGCGGGTGTGGAAGATCTCCAGAGAAGGAGACTCCACAGCCTCCCTGGACAGCCTGTGCCAGGGCTCTGGCACCCTCACAGGGAAGATGCTTCCCTTCTTTGACAACAGAGCTTCCTCTGTTTCAGCTTCAGCCTCTCGCCCTATTTCTTGGCACCATTGAAAATAGTCCGGCCCCATCCTTTTGACACCCTCCCTTCAGATATTTGTATACACTGATAACATCCTCTCAGCCTCCTCTTCTCCAGGCTGAACAGGCCTAGCTCTCTTCATCTTTCCCATAGCAGAGATGCTCCAGTCCTCTTATCTTCATAGCCCTATGCTGAACTCTCTCCAGTAGCTCCACRTCCCTCCTATCCTGGGGAGCCCAGCACTGCCCCCARTACTCCAGGTGCGGCCTCACCAGAGCTGAGGAGAGGGGCAGGATCCCCTCYCTTGACCTGCTGGCAACACTCCTCCTGATGCAGCCAGGATCCCATTGGCCTTGTGTCACCAGCAAACTTGCCAAGGAGCCACTCTGTTCTTCACCCAGGCCACTGATGAGCAAGCTGAACAGGACTGAATGCAATACTGACCCTGGGGGACACCACTAGCTACAGGCCTCCAACTAGACTTGCACCACTGATCACAAACATCTGAGCTCTGCCACTCAGCAAGCTCTCAGTCCACCTCACTGTCTGCACATCTGGCCCCTACTTTGAGCTTGCCGGAGAGGATCTTCTGGGAGATACTGTCAAAGCCTTGAGAGAGCCAAGGCAGACAATTCACTGATCTTATCTCYCTAGTCAGTTAGCCCATTAGTGAAGGCTACTCGCTTTGGTTAAGGGACTTCATGATGGCATCCAGCACAAGCTTTTCCATCACCTCTTCAGGGATGGAGGTGAAGCTGAACCTGAAGCAGTCCCAGGGTTGCCTGGGTCCTCCTTCTTGCTCTTCTGGAAGACTACAGTGACATTTGTGTTCTTCTAGCCCCCAGGTCCTCTTCAAGACCTTTCAAGGGCATCAAAAGTGGCTTAGCAACTATAGTAGCCTGCTTCCTCCACACTTTTAGGTACATCCCATCAGGGCTCATAGATTTATGGATCAYTCATTTAGCATGTTATTTTAACTTAGAAAAATACCTTTTTGCAAAATAGCTGTTAAGTGTTCTCCTAGTAGTTGCTTCTCCACGCAGGCAATCAGTGGTTTCCTAAATAAGGCAAGAAAAGTATATTAGAAGTACTAGAGTATAAGCAAATAGCCACCTATTGCAGCATACTTGTTAATAGCTTACATTATTATATTTCTGCATATTAATTTATGCAGAGGTTAATTAAGACAAAAACATCCTATGTCATACAAGTTAAAGAAGAAAACAATAAACCATGTATGATCAATACATTCAATTTAGATCGGACCAAGAAATAGCAGTAGGTTCTGCTTAACGTTTTTYAGAGGTTAGTAGAATAAAGAAATGTCTAACACCTGAAGGGATAAAGATACAGTTTTATTATTGTTTACCACACACCAGCAAAAGTCAAAAGGAATCGACTGATCATTCCCCTTCCAACACAAGGCCTGGCACTATCAACAACAGTATCAAGTGCCAGGCTTAAAATAAAGCGACTTATCATACAGGGGCTAGTGCAAGGCTGAGCTCCTTGCCAACAATGTCATAGGTGGAAAAGGCTGTGTGGATCCCAGGGGAGATGGCATGAGCATTTCAAGGAGCTTCACTAGGTTATATTGAACAGGAAAGCTACATCAGGTTGAGAAAAATCACCTGAGGTGAAAAACAGGCAGAAGCTCGAAGGGTATCAGGGAATGGTATGACATACACTTACTCTATTCTTACTTTCCCTGGGTGGTCACAAAACATTAATTAGACCTTTATTCTGAACGGATGAGGCTGTTTTATGTTCACTTGCATGCACCCTGAAACATCCAGCTATTGCCATCTACAGCTGCTCTCCCCAACACCAGAAGGATTCGAGGTTAAGCAAAACTAACCCTTTGTCCTAGAAGACATACTGTACCTACATAGGAAACATGGATTATTGCTCCGCTTGAGACTGGGCGCACTCCTTCCTGGCAAGCAGACAGAGGCAACGACTTCATCTCGACTGCTAGCTGACAAGGCAGCCTCAACGCACCTCCTGGATCACTTCCATGTCAAGGTCAAACCTAGCAGCTAAATCTAACATCCTTACTGCTCTCTTCACACGTTCACAGAGAGACAGTGCGACTCGAGGACCACAACTTCAGGAATTGCTTTCTTTTAATCCAAAGAAATGAAACCGGTGCAAAGCCTTCTAACAGCAMGTTTTCAGCCTTTGCCTAAAGGCTACGCTCAAAGCAAGGATCCGCTGTGTATCTAGGCACTCTGGAAATATTAAATCAACTTTTTATTTAACCTCTAAGCAAATTTATACGCATATATATGCTTTAACTTTATACAAAAAAGGTAGTTCTACAGTATTTCAATGGGATTGACTTTGCTTATTAAAGCTAGACACCCTGCATTTACAGAAAGAAAATTCATATCAAGATATGCAACACCAACACCTACAAAGCACGTGTTAGTGTTATATATACAATTAYGTGTGCACATATAAAGAAATTAGTAAAAAGATTTTTATTCAGCATTATCCTTTTAACATTCAATTGGATGTCGATAGAATTTAATGTCAATATGTCACCTAGACAYGTGGGAGAAGAAAAAAACAATTCTGATTCAATTCCAATTGGCCGGTTCTAATCGGCTAAGCTCTTAAATAAAAAAGATATAGCAGAAACATAAKGCAGGTCAGGCAGTTTTACAGCCTGTCAGCAATGCCTCTCCTTCCYGAGCTGTTCTTACCCCTCATAAAACACCAGCTTAGCCCAAGTGAAAGAGGAACAAGCTGCCTTGCACAATGCAGGGGCAGTAGCTGCAGCAAAGCTGATCTACTGTAAAACCCCATCCTGCCTACCCATAAATACCCTTCCTGTTCTCTAACCTATGTCAATATTTAACAACTCTTTTTGCCTAATGACTCTTCCCTTCAAGTGGTTTGCGGTTAAGCTTATTATCAGCACGTGAATGGTTAGGCACAGCCACTACTTTGATAATGCAAATTTGGGTTACTATACACAGTTTTGCTATTTTTACTTTACACTCAGACATCTTTCCGGAAAGGTTTGTTCCCTCCCACTACAAACTAACAAAACAAAACAAACCTGAATCAGATGCACTGTCAACACAATATCTGTAAAACAATATGGAAATAATCTCTATTTCTCTACAGGTGTGGATAATCACATTGATGCTTAACTTACACCAAGAACAACAAAACTTGCACTCACTGTGTGCTATGGTCTAAGTATGTTATTACTCTGTCTCCTTCTTCTTCTAAACGTTTATTAACATGGTGAAGATACTCTGGGACCTAGCAAGACAAGAAAATGCCAAGTTCAACCGTTAAGTATCAAAACATGAACGGCAGATAATCTTGTTGCATGACAATTACTTTAAACTACACATTTACATAGAGTAGRAATCAGGATTATTCCACCATAATTGTAATATATATATATAATTTATAGTTTTATTAATCAGTGTTCCATCATATTAGAAGTGTTGTAAGTATACTCATTAGAATATTATGACTTGTCAGAAAGGCACAGAAATTTGAGGATTTGGGGGAAGAAATGRTATTTTTCCTCAAAACCCCAATGAGTTCAGCAAGTCCCTAAAATATCACAGGGCAGAGTTTCAGGTGGTGGGAACCACACAGCCCTGCWAATTCAGGGACAGTTTCTCCAGCAGGGCATCTAACCCTATGAAGTGTAAGCATGTATTACAACAAACACAGGTAATTCAAGCTCCAAACGACCAAAACACACAGGCATACACGCATGACTATATATACACAYAKRYMTRTGTGTATATATGTGCAAATACATATGCACAAACACATATATGTGCATGYGAGGACACATGTACATTTATACAATTTATAAATTAGAGTCTTATTCCTTTTGTTTTCTACAGAGCCTTCTGCTGGGTGCATAAAAGCAGCAAGACTCTTCAAAGCAAGTTAATCTCAAGTCCCAGGGCAATTCCAAGGAATGAGGTGAATGAAACAGGAATAAACACAAAAATTCACCTCAGTGCAAATTATTTTCAGATAATAATGATTTCAGAGTGTGTTGATTTGCAGTTTCAGAATTATCCTCATTTACAGGCTGCCCACTTGCATAATTTTATCTCAAGAGCACAGAAAACAAAAATCTCATGTCTATTTAATAAGCAGTATAAACAAAATAGCAAAACAAATGCTACAAAAAAGTTGTTTATTTGAGTTTTAAACACAAAACACAAAATGAATGACCCTAATAGACATATTGCAGCTCTCAGGCAGGATACTGTGATGGCACACTTGGAAGCTTTGTGTGCATACACATTTTCTGGTACTGTGTCTTTAGCTACACAAAATATCACTGAGTTTCTGCAATATTAAACACATATTTAAAACTTCAAGACAGATTAGGTTCTGTTCTTCCATTAGATATAATACTGTGGTTCCCACATTAAGTCTGTGGAAATGTGTGCCCAGGTGGCAGTGACATTCATTTAACACCCTATGGTGCTATAAAGGCTTCTCCCTTGAGTCCAAAGCACATTAAACTAACACACAAACAATTAGCTATAGCAGGCACTTACCTCTCTTTCTTGCATTAATCTTTGGCCCTCAGCTGCATATAAGCAATTTGTCTCCTCCAAAAACCTCTGTTCAAACGATTCCTTATAAACCTGTTTAATAAATTATTTACATTAAGCTGCCATTAACAGTAGCATATTTTCAAGTGCCAGGCATAGAGGACAAGTAATATCTCGAGAACGCCCACAGCTATGAAAAAGTGTGAGATTAACATTATAGAAACACAGATGTTCCTTGTTTACCACTAGCTTTAGAGTGACTGAGATCAGTGCTGACTTCCCAAAGCAGCAATAGTGCATTTCAATCATCATTAGATTGTCTAAATAGACAGGCTTCTATTTAAGACACCCAGAGCAACACTAGCACCCAACAAAACAGCTCAGTAAGAGCATCCAATCCTCCTCAGCTCAAGACTCCTGCTGGTATTTTTGTGGCAAAGATAATATTCCAATTAGTGGCACAAATCAGGTAATTCCTGTCAGTAACAATTCTTCAGAACAACACTGATGTACTAATTGAGGTCAGCCAGGTTTATCTTGGTGGCCCTAAACAAAGAAAAATGTGTTATAGCAGAGAAAGTGAATTGCCTTTCTCTGGTGAAGGAACAAGGTGTTGCGCAAAAAAGGGCGCCAAGAACAATCATAAACACGGAAAAAAAATGTGTAATGGTTTACATTGTTGTGTAATGGTTTACATTGTTTAAGAACAGATGGGAGATAAGTTAAAACAGACTTACTATAAATAACATATAGAAATATTTTGTAACATATATGTAAAACAGCTCAAGCAGCCTGAAGACGGAAGCTTAGGAATAGCACGTAAATAAAGGGACAGATGGGAGTGGGGAAGAAGTACTTGAAAGAGGTGGAAGAATAAAAAAATACATTCTCTAAAAGATAGACTYTAAAATTCGTCATTACATTCTGACTCATTTTTTCTTACGGACTTTTAGAAGTTTGTGTTTTTCAATGCTTCAAACTTAAATAAATGCTCAGCGTGCATTCAGAGTGCCACAGTTCACTCACCATCACAAGCAGACACAGCCTCATTACCTCACCCTTCTACTCTCTACACAAGCTCCACATTCAGCAAGACCTAATTGCAGATTTTGTTCAGTACCTTTCTTCAGAACAAATGGAGCAACCTTAGAGACTGTGCACTAACATGACAAGGCGTGAAACTGGTACGATACCACATAAACATCTAGAACAAGAAATATCTTAGAATAAGATTTATGTGAGCACAAACCAACTTTAAGTTGCGTGGGTAGAAAATTAATAAATAAAATTATATATTTATAATATTAAATTATAAATATAAATAATAATCAAAARTTATAAATAATGAGTATAAAAATATTATGGGTATATTGAAACACAGAAAGTTTCATCTCCATATGGGCAAGAACTTCTTCACTGTGAGGGTGACAAAGCCCTGGCACAGGCTGCCCAGGGAGCCTGTGGAGTCTCCTTCTCTGGAGATCTTCCAGACCCACCTGGATGCCGCCCTGTGCCCCGTGCTCTGGGTGTCCCTGCTGGAGCAGGGGGTTGGACTAGATGATCTCTAGAGGCCCCTTCCAACCTCAGCCATTCTGGGATTCTGTGCAYCTAATTCTCTAAAATACAGGGATGAATAGAAGCACAACCGTTTTCAAACAAAATACCAAAATTTGCTTATTGAATCCATCCTTTGCCAGAAGCTAAGCTAACTTCTCTGAGACACAGAGATCCTTCACTACAGRACCTCCCAGGCTTACAAGTACATCTCTGCTTCACAATACAGAGGTAAGAGTAGGCTAGGAATAGGYAGGTAAGGTAAGGATACAGAGGTAAGGATAGGCTAGGGATACAATAAAAGAACAAGTCAAATTACATTAGGTTACCTAGTGAAGAGAGAAAATTACGTTTTTGAACCAAAGAACGAGATGTCACAATAATATCCAGTACTGCAAGTTTATAATACAGGAGAATTTAGCTCTTGATTTTGCAGCATACATTGCTGAATGGATAAGGGTAAAAATTAAAGCATCTTCAAAAAAAAAAAAAAAGCATTTAGAAAAAAAATGGGAATAATGCACAAATCATATTCACCTCTTCTAGCATGCAGAATTATCACTGCATGATCTGAAAAAAAATCATTAACTTAATTTTTTCTTTGCTCTCAGGACAGAATAATTACAGTTATTAGTATTTCTGGTTAGTATTTCTGATATCTTAAAGACAATTACGGAYGAGAAGTCAGGAGGGTTAATGTAAAAGACAGAAATGCAAGTAGGCTGCCTGACTAAAAAGGGCTATTTAGCAGTCTTTTATGAAGTCCACCTCCTCATAAAGGTTTTTAAACCTTACTCTGTTTCCAAATGGTGTAAATCACCTGCGAATAGAGCAAGCTAAACACCTGGTAAGAAAAGACAGCCTCTAAGTTTTACCATGCATCACACGCGAAGGCTGCAGCGTTCAGAAGGCTGATCCAACATTGATCAGAGGCCAAAACACACCAGAGTCAAGAGGACATTTATTATTTCGTTTGGTAACTTCTCAGGTATTGTAAGGGAAAATACCATGAAGTTACAGACTGACCATATCAGACTGAAAACAGTTGCCTGAACTTTGCATTTTGCTCCACTCGTGGCCGTTGTACCAGGAACTTGTCGACAYGGCCGTGCTTTTGTGAGACAGTCCCATGATTTGGGCTATGAAAAGCCTTTTTACAGTGACTAAGGTGGTTCATTTTTTGTTGCTACAGTTATCCTGCACTACAATTAAAAAAGTGCTCAAGTAAGACAAAATATCACACATATTAGAAGGCTTACAAATCAGTTGTTTCATATAAGGAGGCCGCTACCTCAGCTAAAAGGCAGGAAAATAAGAGGTCTCACAAATACGGAATGAAAGACTGTGCACAGGGCAAAGGGAGCTGCTTCTTAATCTAAAAGCTGGATTTTGAACCACGTTTGTTAGAAGATTAAAAYGATGACCTATGTTGAAGGGCCACCCTAGGCAAGCCCCGAGGCTGCTTCTGAAGGCCAGGCCTGCTGCACTCACCTGCAGATCAGAGAGCATGCTCAACAAACTGCGCAGCAAGCTTCTGTCCACAGCTTCGCCGTTCCGTTCTCGCTCAATCAGCAGGAGGATTCCATCGATAGTCTTGTTTTGAACTTGTTTATCACTAATAACGTGATTCCTAAACAATTCCAGACCCATATCCCTGCATGAATATCAGAAATGAATAAATTACTTTAAGTTYGTCTGCTCCGGAGATGCTTCGTTTGTAAAATCTGTATCTTAGTTTGGGAAAAAAATATATATACATAATATACACATACATACTATAGAAAGAGAGAATATATTAATGGTTTATATATTTCATTTTAAACTGCCCATGAAGAAAACTATGATAAGATTTCCTTAAAAATACCTGGCCCTATACTACAAGATGCATATGGTTCAACTGAAAACAAGGAACAGTCYGTCTATATTTCACACAATAGACTGTATCATTCCCTTTAATTAAAAGGATTATTACTATAAAAATAATAAAAATTTGAACATACATCTTAGTATAAGATTCCCCAGTACCAACCTACATGTAATTTATCAAGAGCATGAAGTCTGTATGTTTAGGAGCTTATGATCACCTAAGTCACATTCATGTTTCATACTCAGATGATGAGAAGGTGCCTCTGTGTCTCCCCATAACGAAGTCAATCATTAAATGTCATCATCAACAGAAGAACTCTCTATAAAACTTGTTTCCTACAGCTTTTTCGTAAGTGGCAGGTCAAATGGTAGTTTCAGAGCTCAAGAGGGAAAAAAAGATACAACGTATGACTAGCCCTCTTTGCTGGCACACAACTTAAAAGGCAGCAGAAAGAAGATTCTTTTATATAAGGACCAGAAAAAGGTGAAGAAAAAATTCTGCAGAGGCCAGAAAAAAATAGAAAAGATTTCATGTTCCACAGAACTACGTAGACGTGGGAGAGGGACGCCAGACTCAAACAGTGCAAGGGATTCCTGTGAGCTCCGAAGTAACTAAGGCAGGGAAAAGGCATGTGGGAGCGAGTAATTGTATCGGAGAGTTTTGACAACACCTGGGTTGTTTCCTTTAGTGGTATAAAATGACCCTCAAGAGTGAACCTGAAAAACAGGTACCCAAAGCTATGGGCACAGTAGGCTTAACGTAGAGGATCTGGGGTTGCTGACCTTAATCTCAAAGCTCTGAGCCATGGGTTTCAGCTCTCCAAGGCCAGTGTTGGGAAGATCATCTGCATCTTGTAAATATACCTGACTTAATTTAAAAAGATCTCAGAGAGCAAGAAGTCAAAGCTTGAATTCTGCCAGAATCAGGAGCACCTAAAGTAATGCTGGTCCATCACTGAGGCCACCACAGTAGGCAAAGGTGCCTTCCCATATAGACAGCTTCACCTAAGTTGTAACTCCTACAAATTTATGTATGTCCTAACTTCTGAGCATATGTTCCCTGAGCTTGTTGTCCTTGCACTTCATAAGGAATATTCCTGGAGAAGGAGGAAATGACACGTGCATATATAGACATATAAAATTCCATAAATTAACAAAAACTTTGCAGACCTACTACACCATTCAAAAAGTAAAATAAAAATCAATCTTTATAAATACAATAACATATTCAAACTCTAAAAATTACAAAGGAATACGTACACAGATACCTACCATATAGAAGGCAACATTGAATTCTGAAGTACGTATGTGCGATCCAAAAACAAGAAAATGCTTCTGATCATGATCTGAAAAAATTATGAGTTACAGAAAAAAGAAATCTTTTCACCAATACATGGCATTTTAAATTATGAAGTAACTTATACATACACATGTACCTTAATTGCTGATGTATCTATTCTCAGCTTTGGGTGATTTATATAGCTGCTGCTGTGTAATTTATTGCTCTTAATACTGTCTAAGCACCATGACTAATCAGCACTACCAAGCATATTCCAGACAGTTTCCAAATTCATAAACTGTATAATTATTRGCCTTTTATGAGATCTAGTGCATTAAAATACATTAGCCTTTCAAGCAGTAGCACAGAGACTTTCAGTAAACATCCTGAAATAGCTCCTGTCTTGCTTTTTAAATGAGACACTTTAAGCAGAGGTAGGTATAAGCCAGGCACTAGAGCTTTTCAAAATGAAAGTTCATGGTTAAAATTTATGAGAAAGATTCCCTTGTAAGGGAGAAGACTGTATGAAATTATTATCTCTTTTCTTCTTTAAGAATGCCAGGAGGGGGGGGGTTCTCTTTAGCTTCTCCCTCCTTCTCATTCGAGGCCCAACTTGAAGGATGCCCATGCAAGGGCTCCCCAGCTTTCAGCTCAGCACGGGAGCAACCCGGGCTGCTGCCACGGCTCTGGGCCACCCACAGCAGCTTCCATAGCCACTGGCCACCTGCTGCTCCCTCCGAGGTCTCTGCCTTTCCCTCGGGTGCTGGCCAAGCAGGTCAGCCCATGCAGCTCCCAGCCAAACATATTAAAACAGAATAGCAATGACACTGATTTTTTCCTTTTTTGTTTTCCCCCTCTTCTTTTTTTCCCCCTGACACTTTCCACTGCTTTATTCCAGATTAAAAGCACATCCCTCTGCCCATCCCCCTCAGGAGAGGAGGGTATTTCCAGGGATGAAAATAAAAATTCAGCTATTTGGGGCTTCTGTAATCAAAGCTAAACACAATTAAGAATTGTATTCTTAATGTATTCTTCTGCTCTAGAATTATGATGATGTATTTTTAAAAGGACAACTCCACAAATTCTTTCTGAATACTCTTTCTGAAAGAGTATTTTTTACTATAACTTTATTCACTGTGGAAGCAGGAGACAGGATGAGGAGAGAGAGACCTTAAACTTTTTTTTTTTTAATTTCCTTTTCCTTAAGCCTACAATCAGGATATTCGCCTCTGCCTTGCAAAAGGGAAAAGTCACAAATAATCCAGCTGGTGGGGCTATCTGAAACTAAAGATCAGGATTCTTCACTTATTTAAAATTACCAGCAGTAAACAGCTTCAGCATAGTCAATTTGGCTTTTCTTTCCACTCCTGAAGGATGGGAGGTGTCTATACTTTTTTTTTCAGTGATATTTTATGAAAATGAAAGCTATGAGAGGCAAATAGGACAACTCAGCACAACACAGTTTCCCGTAGCCACCCTCCCCCATACCCTGAAAAATGAAAGTGAAAATCTATGCTGAAATTTGGAGGAGATACAACACACCTAAAATAAAACCTGCCTTTTTGCCAGGCCCCACATGCCAGGGATATGCATTCTGCTCAGTCACTCAACCTACCATTTGTCTGCAATGATCTTGCCAGCATTTATTTATCTTCTTTAAAAATAAAAGGCTATCCAGAGAATCTGTACAGCACCTATTAAGGAAATAACTTTGCCAGTCACTCTGGGGGGCCAAATCCTGGAGATGACCTTTGCCAGCAGGTCTGCTCCGTGGATCCGGCGGCATTCCTGGCACTGGCCTGGGGTGAATGGTTAACTGCAAGGCCTGTGCCCAGCAGAAGGGCTGGCACTTCTCCAAAGTGCCTGTTCCCAAGCACTGACACCCGCTGCTCTTCAGGAACACCATCTAGTGGCTGTGCTGCCTGAATTCCACGCAGATTTTAGCGAGAAACCCCAACAGTGCCAAAATCAACCTTATCACCAGCTGAGGCTGGACTGAAAGGTTTATTTTCTTTGCTTAGGTAGTTCGCACTGGGCACAACCGGAGTGACCCTAATCTTTTAAAAGCAGTTACAGTTTTAATTGATCCTCCGTAAAYCCAAACGCTGAGCTTTTCACATACACTTCCAGGACTTCCCAAGTAAATTACCAAGTTTCTTCATCCCACAACAGATCCAGCTGTTATTTATGCTTTCAGAACTCTAACATACCCTATGAGTAAATCCAGACATGGTTTTACCTTCCTTTCATGCACAGTATCATCTTCAATCAACTCTGGACAAATCTGATTATTCTAATCTCATGTCCCTGGGACATGAAATGGTATYCCTCTAAAATACAAAACTCCCAACTCTCTGAATTATCAGTTCTATCAGAGACGGAAGAAAACCCAAAGTTTTAAAGCACAAGTTTTAAATGTTTCTTTAGAGGATCAGCTGAATTTTACTAAGCAGGGGAGCAAAACCGACCGCCTTCCAGCTGACTAAAGAACCCAGTTCTCAGGAATCACTCCTGTTTATGAGACTACTGTACACYGAGCCAGAAAGTCTGCCCTGGATCAGACATAATAAAGTCCTTTTTAGCTAGATGATATTTTAAATACATCACTTTAAATACCATTGAATAATCAGTTGCCTAATTAAAATGTGAATTCRCAGTGCTGATTTACACTCCGATGTTTTTCATGTGCTAAGGAGAAGCCAGACACTAACTGGGATTCCCAACAACAAGCATGCTGGCACTAAGCCAGATAATAAATAGAAATAAATAAACAGCAAGAGGAAGGGAGCAAGCAAGAGCACACAAGCAGTTCATCTTCTTTAGGAAGAAAAGGATATTCTCTGAATTGAAGGATTTGTGCTTTCACGTGATCTTCACAGACTTGCCGCAGCTGCTTGTACAGTGTAGCAGAGACTTTGTAAGAACAAAGGTTTTCAACAGCCTAAAAGACAAAAGAAAAAGATTACAAATGAGTAAGGATAAAAAAAAAAGTTTTCATTTTTTTTTTCTTTTTGGCTGCTTCTTGGATTGTCAGATTTCATCTTAAAATAAGGTCCATCATTACTATCTGGGTCATTTTTGCAGGCATGTGTTACAAGCGTTTTCCCACTGTGAATGCTGTTCAGTAATGGAACTCTAACAGCAGGTCCATTTTGTACATTTCCCGACCACACACAGACTTTCTAACTCATTCATATCAAATATTTTCATTTCTTAATAAGTTTAGGGATGAATTATTGCTGAATGTTGTCATACTGCAACACTATAACAAATTAACTGCTTAATCCCTAAGCATTTTCCCCACAGACATTTAAATATGTAATTTCCAGCTTTCACATCCCTCCACTGAGGTGCAAATAACACCCAAGCTAAACATTTTAACCAGCAAATCCCAACTGTAAATAGATATAGCTACTGTCCTGTCATTTTATTAACCTATTTCTTTCTAAACATTTCCACTGGTCATACACCAGCGATTAAACAAGTCGAGCGTGGAAAGAATAAAAGCATTAACTTTTAAATAAAGGCTTGAATTGATTTACTGGGACCTCACAATATTTAGTTGAGGATTTACCCGTAGCTGATTAAGAACTCCAGCTCTGCTCCAAAGCAAACATTCCTTTAGCCACGACGTTCACGTAAGCTGAGCTGCTAGGCAGGCGATCCAGACTCTGCCGAGACACCTCTGGACAGCTACAGGAGGCTGTTGTTCAGCTGTGCAGCAAGGATGTTGCCTTATGCTGACATTTTTTCCCTCACAAGGAACTCGGTGGGAATGCCAAAGAGAAAATGTATCTTGTTTGATACCACTGCCTATATTTAGCCTGTTCCAGGCGCACTTTGTGCGCTGCATTTCAATAAATTATTTTATTAATAGACCAAAGCATCTAAAATGAATCACAATGAAGACAGCCAAATGTTTTATGAGAACTGTAATGTTCACAGTAAGTTTTCGTGGCTGCTCAGTGCCAGTCGTCTCTTTCTTTAAYTTCACCTCAACTTTATTCTATGGGAGGATATGGAAGAGAATCCTGCCTAACACTCRAAGCACTGTTTCGTTTGGGCAACTGAGAGTGACCCACTTTGCTTGAGAGGATTTACAGTGTCCTATTTTGTGGATGGGTTTGGTGACAGCATCGACAGACATGGAGCAAAGTTTCACCCTTTTCCCAAACGTTTTGATTTTCAATCAGCATCCCTCAAATTTTAGCTTTTGGGGGATTTTATTTCTTTGTTTGTATGCACCCCGAAACGTTCTGCTGGTAATGCCCGCACGGAGGCCTCTGCCAAAGCACCGGCGAAGGTTCCTCATTCCGTTTCAGTGTTAAAGGACACAAACACTCCTGCCTGGCATGACAAGAAGGGAGGGAGCAAGGGAGGGCTGGCTGCTCCCTAGGCACTAGTACGAGCTTAAAATGTACCTCA
The DNA here is from genome assembly GCF_003342845.1 of Nothoprocta perdicaria. Taxonomy (NCBI): domain Eukaryota; kingdom Metazoa; phylum Chordata; class Aves; order Tinamiformes; family Tinamidae; genus Nothoprocta; species Nothoprocta perdicaria. The sequence goes on along the minus strand of NW_020455597.1, from coordinate 466,890 downwards.
AACTGCAGCTTTAAGCACCTTATCAGCTTTGTACCTGCTCTAACTAGCTGCTGCCGCTGCTTTCCTAGAGGAGGAGGTGGTGTTAACACGACCTAATAACTTCTCTCTTCTTCAGTCTTCATCTTATTCAGATTTTTCTGCCACCCGTCTTTCTGAAGGAGCTTGTTTTGACTTTAATTCATCCTTCAAACAATTAGTTTGGAAAACAGCTACAAATATTGTCGCATTCACGGTGACGTGACACACAAAATAGCACCGACTCTCAGCTACACTCAGATCTATTCAGATCTAGTAGAAGTTTTATTTCAAATCACCCCTTTAATGGCTTGTTTTAAGTAATCTTCTCTTCTGTTTTAGCCTGCAAATAACTTCTACTACTTCTATTTTTCCCCTGTAGGTTCTTACATCCTAAACAATTTCAGAAATCTTCCAAAACACAGAAAGTGAAACTGTTCTCCAGAGGCATTATCCCATGGGTAATTGTAACCTACTTGATGCCATTTTATATAAACACTTATTGACTAGCGGCTTCAGCAACTTTGATGCAGTATCTTAAAAAATAACTAATAACAACTACTTTTTTTTCCCCCTTCATTAATATAGCTTTTTTTCCCTATTCTACTTCATATCCTCAAGAAAGGCAATGTCACCCCAYCTCAATTTATTTATTACCTTTCTGCAAAGGTAGTTTCCCTTCCCCATCATTTTTGTTACTCATTCAGTCCTCACTTGGCCTCCTCCCCNCCCCCACTTTTTCCAGTCAAATACAAGCCACTTTTATGAAAATCTTTGCAAACAATCCCCAATTCTTGGCATCATTTCCTTGTTAGTAGCAGAAAATCAACTGCCGCCCTCCTGCTGCTGACATTCCTGCTAAGCACCTCCATGCTTTATCCCGTGCTGCTGATGAGGCTTGGAAAGGAGCATCCTCCCAACATCCCCCAGAGCCTGGTCACTGTTTTTCACTTTCTCCAGCCAAAACACCAAATTAGCTCCAAAGAAGCTCACCAGCAGGCTGGTGCCCCAGCCTGCTCGGCACACACGAGTCTCATGCACCTCTCGCTTTCAAAACTTAGACCAAGGACTGCACAAGAAGCCCCAACTGTAAGAGGAACTGATGCACACACAAAAACACTCCCCCGTGGACTCCGTGCTCACCATTCAGCTGATAAAAACGATCTGCAGGAACAGATCAAGTTTCCAATGGATGCTGTGTTTGGGCTTTTTAACTCTGGCAGGGCAGTAAGTAGCTTTGCATGGACACTGCTCACTGTGCAGGAATGCTTCGGATTTGCACCCCTGCCTCACACATTATTGAACTGGCCTTATAACGTGCAGCTCCTGCAAGTGAGCATGCAAACAGAAAAAGCACAAGAGAGCTTTYCTTTCACATGCTATCTGGAATCACTCTCTTCTGCCAGAACTCAGCTCGACAACTTCACCCTGAAACCACTATAATCTCATTTCTGACCCTCCGAAAACAAGTGAGGTACCTTTCAAAGCATCTACGTTATTTTTCCTTAGTCATGAAAAACACAGTATTTTTCAAATGCCGAGTTTAAATCCATGAAGTGTGTTACATAAATCAAAYTTTGAAAATTTCTAAATAATAATAGATGAGTACATCAGTTAGGCTATTTAAAAGCACAAAATTACATGACGTTAATACGGATTTATTTAACCARTCATTTTACATCTATGTATTAAATATCTTAACCAATCATAGAAAAAAGTTTAGCCACCTCTCAGATTTATGCACATTTCTTTGAGGACCGGGTTTCTCCTCCTTCATAGTTTACATTTTCCAAAATAAACAAACAAAAAACTTACCCACTACCTCTGCTATACATTTTTAAGATTTTTCATGGTAATATGAATGTTTTAAGTCTTGATCTGACAGTGAGTCACATCTGCAGATCAAATACAAAAATCTGCACCCCAAAAAGCCCTTGGAATTAATTTCAATTATATAGTCCAACCTACAGTATCAGGTTTTTTGATACCTACACTATTATTGTAAAAAAATTACTAAAGTTGCCTATCTCAAAGAAGAGACTTAAATAAGATCCAAATGGAGAAAATGAAAAGAAGAAATCTCATGCCTTTTTTTTTCTTACCTTTCCTATTCACTATTTAATAGTTTGGATGTTGCAGCAGTGTTTTTATACCATTGCAACAGAAAAATCTAAGACATTCTTTCAAAAACACAATAGTAAGCTGAACCAAAGGTGAACTGATAGTTTTTGGMCCATTCACCTTTAATTCCCCAAAAGACAGTAACAATAACAGCCTTTTGGGAAAACTGGGGTTTTTTTGACCTAATTATTATTTAAAATATTATTCATTTAAACATTTACTAGAGACCAAAGCACATACAGAAGAGAAGTCCTTATAAAAGATATGCCTGCATGACCAAGTGGGAGTAACAGCCTGTTTTCAGTGTCCCAAGCGCAGGKTTTGGGTTTGGGAGGGCCTGACACTTCTCGCTCAGCCCCAGCCAGGCCCAGCTTGGCCAGGCCCGGCTTTCCCCGCCTCCGGCGCAACTTGCTTCTCCATGAGCTCAGAGCCTGCTAGCTCTCCTGGGACACCACAGCCAAGTGCAAGCAGTGCAGAAACACAACACCAGGGAGGCTGTTTGGAACAAACCACCCATTTTTCGGCAAATCGAGACGCGCTGCACGAAAGCTGGGAGTCTCAAAGTAGTTATTTCCTGCCTGTAACAGTGAACTCGAAAAGCCCCACGCGTCTTACCTGGTAGAGCTCTTCAAGGTTGTACTTAATGGAAACGCTACTCTGTATCGCTCCCACCGCTTCGTGAAGCTTCTGCCACGTGTCCTGAGTGTAATTGTCGGGTAGTTTGGGTCTTTCTGTGCGAGAAAAAAGCCAACAAAGCCACAAGCAGTCAGGGCCACGCAAGGTGTGGACGGAGGCGGCCGCCCTCCTCCTCGCGTGCCTTATCCCATTCCGCCCGGCACTGCCGCGCTCCCTCACGGAAGGGGCGGCCGGGAAGGGGCCGCGCGTGGGCTCCGTGGCCGCGGCCAGGGGTCCGCGCTGGCGGCGCCGGCCGCTCGGGGGTTGTTTTTTAACGTCCTTTCCGGCCGGTACCTCCCGCGCTGCTCCGGGGCAGGATTGCGGGGC
>NW_020455597.1:401312-463126 GCF_003342845.1 Nothoprocta perdicaria | reverse complement strand
CGCGGCGCGACGGCCGGGCCGGACCTCCGCGCGTTCCCCGGCGCCAAGGCGCTCCCGCCTGCAGCCCCAGAAACAACACGGAGAACTTCTATGTCTTTATTTAGCTGTATGCACACGCACCTAAAAACACGCCAAGCGCCCCGCCTGGCTCCGCCTGTGTGGCACGTGCCCATGCGCTCCGTGCCGGCACTGCCGTTCCGGCGGACGCGGCCGCCGGCAGGCGACGGCGCCCCGAAACAGAGCCGCTCCCCCCAAAAAAACCACTTTTCTTTAAAACTCAACACTTTTCTTTAAAACTCGCCGCTAGGCGTCCAGCCAAGCGGTTCACGCAGACCCGGGAGCGCGACACGACTCCGCGCCCGGCGGCGACGCGCGGAGCACCCGGAGCCCCTTCCGAGGGGCGACCGGGGCCGCCCGCCCCGGCGGCAACGGCCGCCCCAAGCCCCGCCCCCTGGCACGGGCACGCGCGGGCGCACGAGGTTTATCTCCGACGCGCGGCCCTGGCACCGCCCATCGCKCCTCCCTATTGGCCGCCTCCCACCTCAAGCCACGCCTCCGTATTCCCTCGGGGGGGGGGGCGGAGGAGCGAGAGCGTGGAGCGGGGAGAGGAGAGCGGTTGGCGTCACGTGATCTCGCCCCGCTCTCGCCTCCTGGCCTATCGGGGGGGGAGGTGACGTCACGTGGGGTGGCGCGGCTCGGGTGCGCCGGAAGTGTCGTGCTGCGTCGTGCCATGGCTTGAGGCTGTGCTTGCGGTGAGGCCGGGCCGGGCCGGGCCGGGCCGGGCCGGGCCGGGCAGGGCAGGGCAGGACATGGCGGCGGCGGGGCCCGGCACCGGGGAACCGGCACCGGGGAACCGGGACCGGCAGGGGCGCTCTAGGGCGCGGGCTGCGGCCCGCACAGGCGAGCGCGGCCCGTGGCCGCCGGGGCTCCGCCTCGCAGCCGGGCCGAGGCGTGCGGGCGGACCGGGCGGCGCTTCTCCTTCCTCAGAGCTCTAAACGCCTCTCGCTTTGCAGAGCGCGAAGCGGCTGCGATTGATCCGGGGCTCCTCCCCATCCTGCCTTTGAATTAATGGCGCATATCACCATCAACCAGTATCTGCAACAAGTAAGCCGACTTTTTTTGTTGTTGTTGTTTCTTGTGTGTGCTATCAGAATATACAGGGATACATTCTTTTTTTTTTTTTTTCCTGAAAGTGTGTTTTTACTTTATTTAAAAAAAAAAAACCTGTCTAGAAAGCATAATGTGGCAAATATATGTACTTGCTTAGTGTGTGGTAAGTATTCCAGCTGCGTGCTGAGGATGTGTCCCTGAAATATGATCTTGTATTTGGCTTGATATGTCAAATGTGGCATCACTGATAAGGCGTCAAGCGAGGCTGTTTGCGCATAAGAATTAGCGTGGTGGGATTGTATGTGTGCAGGGATTTAAGGAAGAACCCCAGTTTACACGCAGAGAGGGTGCGYGTGGCAAGAGGATGGAGAGGCAGGAACAGAGCCATAAAGATCTTCAGCCAGGCTGAATCCTCAGGGTCAAGCTATACCTCTTACATTGCTTCTCTTTGCAATATAAAGAGCCTCGTCATTGTTATTGCAGTCTCATYGTTGTTACCATGTTCCTTTCTTGAACCAGAATCAATAAAGCCAATTGAGTGAAGGGCAGATAATCGGGTAGTTGTTTGGCGTTCAGTCTGAGAAGTGAAGCAGCTGAGATCTCTTGGGACAGTGCTCTGCTCTGAAGAGTCAGCATCTTTTCCAGTTAACAGTCTCAATGATCCTGCCTTTCCACTCTTCCTGCTGTATATGCTGTCAAAGTAATTTTAAATATTGTTAGAGTTCCTTTGCTTTACTCCTTATATTTTTATATCTTTGAAAAGAAAAACAGCTTTATGGAAAGCCTGAAATGAAACCTGAATGCGTAGATAAAATGTTATGGAAAGTAGCTAAATAGGGAAGAAAATATAAAATCAACTGCTTAAACTATTTCAGAGAATATGTTTGTTTTGAAGGAGTCAAAACATAGTCTTCTACAACTAGTTTATGTTATTAAGCATTGAATTAATTTCTTATTGTTTGCAAATTATGATTAATGGCAGGACCAAATTCCATCTGCAGCATCCCAGATGACAATACTCAATTATTTTTTTTATGTCTCCAATATATATTTCATGCTCCACCTGCCAAGAAAAAGGAAAAAACAAGCTGCTTCTAATTTGTTTCATAACTGATGTCTTCAAATGTAAAACCCATGTAGTTTATTTTGGGCTTCTCCAATTTGATTGTATTGTATAGGTATTAAAAAAAGAAAAGACACCCCTACCTTCTCTCCTGAGAGTATATTATTATTTATATATATTTGTGTGTTGAAACTACCATACAAATTCTTTCAGTTTTAAAWTTTTAAAAACTCATGTTTGGGGGTTATTGACATGGATGAATGGTCATAACAAGTTGACTTTCATAGGTACCCATTAACTTATTAACCTAGCCGTGAATAGATTTTTTTTTTATTTTATTTTTTCCCCCTGTGCAGGTGCAAGAAGCCATYGACAGCAGAGATGGACAATTTTGTGCAGAATTGGTATCATTTAAGCATCCTCATGTTGCCAATCCTAGGCTTCAAGTAAGAACTTGTTATCCTGAGACCATCCGGTTTTGGTCCTGTTTGCCTTCAGTGTTTCCCTGTACGAGTTCCTTTCCACTGGGTAAAAACCTCAGAAATCTGCTTTACGGGACAGAGCAGGATCCCCTTGCAGGTTTCTTCTCCCCTTTCTTTTCCTGGAATTCTGATTTCTGTCTTGTTTCCATCTTTTCCTGGATGGATGGTGGTAGGTTTTTTTTTTCTTTTTTTTGTCTTCTCTTCCCTTCTGCTTTGAACTGTGTTCTGGATGGGCATCACTTTGGAGGCTGCCTGTGGCCAGGTCCCAACAGTGAGTTAAGTGGCCCAGTGGGAGTGGACGTGAAGATGAAATCAAGTGGTCCTGAGGATGCAGTGCTTGTACTTTGTGGTTTTTAACTAAAACTTACTCTAATCTGGTTCTGTGGACACCAGCAGTTACATTATATTGAACATGAGTTGTAGTATAAAGTAATGTTAGGTTTTTGTAGATAGGGAAGGCATGCTGTGATGAAATACCTAAATGAAGTTCTATTTCTGGTCCAGCATGTATTCTTTTAATGTTTCATTAATTTATTCTATTCTTAGCTTCCATCTCCAGAAGAAAAGTGTCAGCAAGTTCTGGAGCCACCATATGATGAAATGTTTGCAGCCCACCTAAGGTAAGGATGGACTGGCAATGGACAAGTGAGTTGTGAGATGTGCAGCAATCATAGGGAGGCATATCCTTAAGTTTTAATTATTTTAAATGGCATACATATATTTTTTTCTTTTGCTACTCTTATAATCAGTGTTAGAATTGCAGGAAATGGACCTCTCCTTCTTCTTTTCAGTTCTTCTTTGCATTTGCTGTTCATCTCTCCATGGCCTCTGACACAGCTTTGGATTTGGTGCTTGTTCTTTCCATCTTTAATTTTTACTAGTTGCACAAGAATTCTAAATGAAATAAGAAAAATTGAAAAGAAAGAATTGSTGGGGAGGGGAAGGGGTGAAGGGAGGAAGGAATTTTGCTCCTAAAAGTACTCTTAAGACAGCTTTAAAATTCAAATAATTATACAAGGTTTTTATTGGAGGAAAAAAATGCCATGCTATGTTTGATACTCTGTTTTAATTCAGTCTCAGAGGTCTTGGAAATGTTTTCTTTCCTGTCCCAACCTCAGTGACAGTTTCAATAAGGCTTAGCTTGTTTTGGTTCATACTGTACAGACAACAGAARTAAATCACTGTTCATATACTAGATCAATTTTTTACAATTATCAGACTCAGGCTTGTGTGACTGTGTTAGGAATACTCCCAAAAATATTTCTATTTTTTATGATAAGTGGGCTCTAAAGCTCTACATCTATTAAAAGGCAAAAAGAAATGTTTGTTTCAGGTTTAGGATGCATTCGATGCACTAATGTTCTCTCCRACAGGTGCACTTATGCTGTTGGAAACCATGACTTTGTAGAAGCCTACAAATGCCAAACAGTCATTGTCCAATATCCTTTTCCATAAATCCTGTGYGTGGCTTTCACCTTTTCAGTTTTGGTGGAATGTGTTCTGCTTCCAAATACCCTTCATTTAGGTGTTTCAGCAGGGGAATCCAGGTACACTTTATGCCTTTCAAATTTCTGTGGGAAAACTGGCATTTGCCTCTAAATTAGAGTATTAACTTCTCACAGAGAATAGGAGACCCTCAAATTATTAATTTCCATCCTAGTTTGTATTTATTTAGTTGGGAAAGAAGCTACTGATAAAGATGTTATTTTATCTTTCGGTGACGGGTGCTTTTCACTATTTTGCTGCAGCACTGAGTGGAGCATTGCAGTGCTACTGTTCCTTCCTTTGCTTCTTGGCTTCTCATTACAGGGCGTTTTGCTGATTTCTGCCATTTTATAGAGCATATAATATTCAGCATGATGCATCTCTGCTGTTTATAGTTTAAATCTCTGCTTTACTTCATAGCGTTTTACATTTTCCTATACATGTTACATCTTTCCTGCGTGCGTTTCAGGCACATAAAGAAGARAACTGGTGAGTACATTGTAAAGAGTTGACTCTCTTGCATTGTTACGCTAGCTTAGCAGTCAAACTAAAACTATGCCTATAGCTTTTATTTATCTCCATACAAGATAGCAGGATTTGTTGTTGCTGCTGTTTTGGTTTGGGTGTGGTTTTTCTGTCTGTTTGTTTTGTTTTGCTCTGTTGAAGCCATAGTAAAAAGGCTTCTGAATGAGTTCTCCTTCATTGTCAGATTTTTACAATGATGAGTTCTTGAAGACCTGATTTTTCACAAAGAATCGTTCTAAATAAAAAGGACAGATTTTAAGACTCCCATATATTTCTCTAGTTTTGTGACCCGCTAGCAAGAAAAAGATGCTTGTTCATCATGCCTTGTTTATTGCATGCCGTGCACATTCTAAGTGTAGAACATTTATATTTTTCTAGGGCTTTGCCTATTATGTATGCTGTAGCTCTTGACCTTCGAATTTTTGCTAACAATGTAAGTAGATCAGAACTGTACATTAAGAAGCTGATTAATTTCATCCGTTAGGAGCTATTATTTCTGGTAGAAATATTTTATACTTGTCATATTAACCTGATTTTGTTCACTACTGTTCAAGCTGTTGCTTAAAAAATAGGCACACTTAAACATACTCATATGTTGTTTTGTGAATGAGTATATTCATACACTTGCATAGAGAAAGTGTGTGTGTGCGTGCACACACAAGTGCTTGTGCACAGCCAGGCTGTGTAATAAGTCTCAATTCTGTAGCCAAATGACACAGAAAATTTGTATTTTTGAGACTCACAAGGAATGAGTATTTGGGATCTGTCATGCTRGAAGCATTTGAGCAACTTCAGTATACTCAAAAGATGCATTTCTGTTTCTTTTGCTTACATTTCACCTACTGGAAATGAAAGCAAGGGTCAGTGTTGTAGTGAAGCTTGTTGGAAAGCACATTAGCAAATATCCACAGTCTTGGTGGGTTTTTTTTTTTTTCCCTCTAATCCTTGTTGATTGTTTATGTTCTCTGTTAATTAGTGCGTGGGATCTGAGATSCTTCCCACTTGACATGAACAGTGTTGCCAACTCATTGTTTTCTTTTGGGTCTGCAACATAGGCTTTTTTTTTTCCCCTGAATATGTCATGTCCTAGTCATGTGCAATTGCTGGTAAATGTGTGGACTTTTGATTTTGTTTGATTTTGTCTTTTTTGTCTTTTTGCTTTGCTTAAAAATCCAGACTGCAGACTTAAAAATTTCCAGACTGCAGAGAGAAACTAAATCATAAATTCTGTAACTTATATTTGTATTTCAAAAAACATTACTTTGTTCTTACTTAAAAGACAGTCTTTTTTTTTTTTTTTGCTTGACCCTTGCTCTTTGAAAGCTTGAGTTAGGATTAATGCTCCAATTTAGCTGTAATGTGATTCTGAATGTAGGTGTCTCAGTACTGTATTAATCATAATGGTGCTGGAGCTGATGGTGCTAGGGGTTATTTGCAACATTCTGATTGTCTTTCTGTGTATTCAGTTTGTTGCAAGCTGCTTAGAAGCCTCTAATTGTTTTAGTTATTTGCTTTCAGTTACTTTTGTTCTGTAAACTTGAGTGTCTTTCAGGCTTTGGGGAACGGAAGGCACACGGGCATGACGAATCTGTTGTGCTTTGCCAAATGCTGTAGTAGGGAACTAAACTCTTTATAATCCTGTGAACCACGATGTCSAATTACACGTTGTTTCTTGCCATGCAATGACAGGCAGATCAACAGCTGGTGAAGAAGGGGAAAAGCAAAGTTGGTGACATGTTGGAAAAAGCAGCAGAGTTGCTGATGAGCTGTTTTCGAGTCTGTGCCAGTGACACGTGAGTGACAGACCCGCTCTACAGTCCGCACTATTGAATTGTTAAGAACTTAATGAACTRTTTCCTCCCACTTTTAGTCTATTCTCCTTTCACTATTAACCATAGCTGGGGAGGCATCCCTTGAAGTTTGATAACGCTAAAGTATATTATTGGGAGGGATTGATTAGGTTCTTATCTGTCAGGAAAGATGATTAACCCTTTTGTGCCTCACTAGTTGGCAGCRTTTTTTTCTGCCCCCTTTCAGTTAGGCTGGAAGATGATGATTCTTTGCTTTCTGCTCTTAGCAGTTTTAATACTTCTCAAGTGGAGAAAAAGCTTTTTTTTTTCATTCTTCTTCCCCTTGAATACTGGAAACGACGGTTATGCCAGTGTATTTGTTACAGTTGGAGTCAGGAACTTGCTGCACATGAGTGATACCATCTTGCTTGGCATCTGCCATTTTGAGAAGGAAGGCAGCAGAGCTGCCTTCAGGATGGGGGTTGGGACAAACATTGATTTGGCAGTGCTGGTATGGTCTAAGACCAGAAATTTGGCATTGTTTTTTATTTTCAGTCGTATTCTTACCCTAAAACATCCATAACGTGGCTGTAGAGGGAMTGAACATTGTAAGAAACTTAGATTTTATTTCTTACTTTGTTTTTTTTCTTACGACAGGCGAGCAGGCATCGAAGATTCCAAAAAGTGGGGCATGTTGTTTCTCGTGAATCAGCTGTTTAAAATTTATTTTAAGGTAGGTTCAAGTCTAGTATGCTTTTTTATTACGATTATTATTACTATTATTCAATATTCTAAGTCAAATTCACCCCTCTTTATTATTTACCCTCCGAGTAAAATACAGTTAACTTTTTTAACAGATCAACAAGCTTCACTTATGTAAGCCCTTAATTAGAGCAATCGACAGCTCCAATCTGAAGGATGAGTACAGTATGGCACAGAGGGTGACGTACAGATACTACGTTGGACGCAAAGCGATGTTTGACAGTGACTTTAAGCAAGGTACTGTGGGTCCCTAGCAAGCTTTGAACTCTCACTCCTAGATGTGAAATGTGCTTGATGTCCTTTGAATCAAAACTTCTACAAAAGGTGCAGTTGTGGGGTTTTTGTTTGTTTGTTTTTACTGACCAAAGCAAAATCACGTTGCATGATCCAGGGACCCATAGGCTGTCAGATMTGAGGTGACTTATCTATGTGACACTTCTAATCGTAGTATAAGCCCTGTTGCTAAATGTTGCTGTCTATAAATTGCCCTGTAGTCCTCCTAAATACACTGTGTGTATGCATAATAAAATAGTTATCTTCTGGGTGAGCATCAACAGGCTATGTTTGTAAAGGGTCTTACAAAGGAGGCTTTACAACTTCCTTTTCCTCTTGAAGTTGCTCTATGTCAGGTAGGAAACCTTCAGCAAAGTGTACTGTGTGATTAGAGCCAGTGCCCAAACAAGCCACTAGTTTAAAAGAAAAGGTTCTGGAGCTGGTTTTGTTCCCTAAGCAGTTTCTGTCGCCTGTTAGCCCTGTCGTCTTGGTCTCAGTGAAAACTGATACAGGCTTTTCACAGTCCTGTGCTGTACATGCTGGCACACTTCTGCATTATCAGTAGAAGTGAGCATCAATCACAGGCTGCTCACATGCCCTGGAGAACCTGATTTGTGCATTTGGAGACTCTTTGTTTCATCAGAGCTTTGTGAGATTCCTCCTGTCCTGTAGTAGCACCACCACTCAGTAATGTTACTGACTTGAGCTGGTAATTCCAATTTCATTTGTAACTGTTACCTTTGGCCTCTAGACATAGACATTTTTTGTTTCTGAAGGTACATTTTTTGTGTGTATTTTCCTGACCTATTTTGATTTGATTCCTTCTTACATCATTCAAAATGTCATGGGTGCAGCCTGGAGACAGACATGAAGCACAGAATTTGCCTTGTAGTTTTAATCAGTTTTGCTGTTGACTCGGTGTTTTTATTTGTGTCTGCAGCTGAAGAGTACCTGTCGTTTGCCTTCGAGCACTGTCACCGCTCAAGCCAGAAAAACAAGAGAATGATTTTGATTTACCTGCTGCCTGTAAAAATGCTGTTGGTGAGTAGATGTTACTCTTCCAAATGAATTTAGAGGGGCAGATGAGACATGCTGGGTATCAGCATAGTTTTGTTTTTCCCACATTGATATTCAGAGCTCTCTCTGCCTGTCCCACATAAGTCATCATACATAGATTTGTACAGCTGGAAACAGTGTTGCCCTGTCATTACGCATGTAAATGTAGAAAACAGGGGAAACCCTAAATATTTTCCCCATCTTTCTTTGAGCTCTCTCAAAAGTAGAACCTGAAGTTACCTATTTAATAGAAACAAATGCTCCTTCAAGCAGCTTAAAGTTAGAAGAGCTCAGCTGATGTGTAGCTAATGTTGCTGAGCGCCTGCCTTGTGGTCAGCTGTGCACATGTGGGCCAGGAAAATACGTGGATTCACTAGGACAAATCTATCCCTGTCACCAGAGGGGAGTAGAGAGGCTATGCGGGTAGTTTGCTGAAGACTGTCRGAGCAGATCAGCCGCAGGAAATAAAGGACTCCTGGCCTTGGCTTTTCCAGCTTAGGGCTTGCCGATGGCAACTTGTGCATCTACCTGCTTCAGGCATGTCGGAAGTGTCACCAAGTGGAGCATTTTGGTTTTGATCACTAAATGGATCAATGAGGTCTGATTTACCATTTGATCGTTTTAGATATATATATGCATTTAGTTCTATTAATGTATATAAATAACATTAATGTATATAAATAGAACTAAATGCATCTCTGCTGCTTATTCCTGTCCTCCATCCACTGTTTGAGTTCCCTGAGTTACTGTGACTATACAAATTTTATTCAGTGTAACTGAGGGGCCAAGAACAAAATTCTGGAGTGTTTTCTATTCCTGGCCCTATTACAAAAGTGATCCTGCTCACATGGTTAATGCATTTATGATCCCCTGTGAGAGTTCCCTTCTTCCACTTTTGCCCCAACCTGTTTGTGACAGTTCTCCCTTTTCCCTTCTGCGCTCCCTATTCAGCCCCTTGCAGTTTCATGTTGGTTATTACTCTGCAGCTCCTTTTTGATGACAGAAACCTCTCGTGGGGAAAGGGAGAGCGTAGGGATGATTAGATGCTGTGTTTCATTTGTATTTATTGTCATTCTTACTAGTTGTTTTCAGATCAAGCAGTGATAGGGTTGACAAAGCAAAAGTAACAGACTTGCTATAAAGTTTTCCCCCTTTCAGCGGCTGCCTCGGGGCGGTGGGTCTTTCAGAGACCCCAGGGCTCTTGTGGAGCAGTTGTAGTGTGCAAGAGGCCCTAAAGAAACCAGGTGAAGGTCCTGAAGAATTCATTTTTTTAATCAGTGGCCGAACATTACCATGAACATACTAAAATAGCTTGAGTGTTCTTGGTCGTGGTGGGTTTTGGGGGTTTTTGTTTTGTTTTCTTGTCTTATTCCTAGCAGCTCTCAGTAGACATGTGGCTGAGCTGCTGAGTTCTGCTCTCAGTAATCCCCCAGCCAGGAGAAGGGGTTACCCACAACACAGGATGATGACAGGGTCACCGAATGCTTCTGTGGTTAATAGTGGTAACTAAATGTAACATCTGACCAAGTCCATGTGCAATATCATCTCTGCTGTACATGCAGGAGGGGGGGGGAAATAAGTTTCTTTCTGATAATGCACAAGATTCAAAGTCTTACCTGATGTAACGCTGAGAACTTTTTATTTTTCTTTGAATTGTCTTTTAAGAAGGGACATTTGTACATCCATATGGAGCCATAGTGAAAAGAAACCTGGTACAGACAGAGCTAGCACTGAGCTGCGCTGAAGTGCTGCTTGTGGGATTAGTAGTTCTGGGAGTTTGCTAATTAGATCATACAATCATAGCATACAGTTTGCAACAACMTAGGCCTGTGTCACAGGATCTTCATTTACAAATTTGAGAACTGTTCCCCAATAGCTAGAAATTCTAAGAGACTCCCTGAACCATGATATACAGGTAGTTATCACAAGCTATGTTACAGGGTGTTTGTGTCTTACAAAATACTTTTATTTATCTCTTGTTCTATAGCAAAGGAAATGTAGTTGAACATTTCTGTTTCTCCGACAAATGTTTTTTAATTTTTACTTAAAATACCTTTGACTTGACTCTGGAAAACTTGGAAACGGTTTATTTTTCAGGGCCATATGCCAACAATTCAGCTCTTAAAAAAGTATGACCTTATGCAGTTTGCTGAAGTAACAAAGGCTGTGAGGTATGGGGTCTTTATTTTATTGTATCGTATTTGTTAGTTCAAAAAATGTTACATAAATATTTTTATTTGGGATGACTGAGGGGGGGGGATTATTCCTACCAATTCAGACTTTCTTCCTTTTGTCAGAAGGATCAGACCTTCTCATGTTTTTATTTCTTCCATCCTTACAGTGAAGGCAACCTTCTCCTGTTGAATGAAGCTCTGACAAAGCATGAGACCTTCTTCATTCGATGTGGAATTTTCCTTATTCTGGAAAAGCTGAAAATCATCACCTACAGAAATCTCTTCAAGAAAGTGTAAGCCTAGCAAGCTATATTTTTGCAAAGGCAGATTTAATGTGGTTTTACCTAGGACTGAGATGGAAGTATGTATATTCCCTAGTTTTCTCTAACAGACCAAATTTCCACTTAAACTGAATTTACTGTAGAGAATCCATTTTACTAAGAACCAGAGTTTTTCGGTGATTTTTGTTTTATCTTTTTCTCCAGATATTTACTACTCAAGACCCATCAGCTGTCTCTGGATGCCTTTCTGTTTGCCCTGAAGTTCATGCAAGTGGATGATGTTGATATTGATGAAGTTCAGTGCATTTTAGCTAACCTAATATATATGGTACGTGCTCCCCACTTTGCTTTTTGTTCCTTGCAAACTGCAGTCAGTAAAAGTGATTATAGAGAATGGAAGTTTATTACAGAATTATATTAGATCCATATACCTAAATCTAAAGTGTTTGTGTTTGGTAGCTTATTATTCCTTTGAGCCCAAAGGGCAAATGTTTTTCATTTGACATGGAGAATTACTCTAGTTGCTGCCTCTTTCTGARGAACCAGATTTCTGAAGCATTGTGGTATGCTGAAGCATAACTAAGATAACAGAGAGTGGGACAAAGAAATGTGCAGTTTCGTTTATTAGATTGGGAGTAACAGTTAATTTAAACCATAGTTTGAAAGTGAGCAAGAGTGAACTTAAAAACACTTGAGTTTTGCCCCCTCAAGGAGATGTAAACTGACCAGAAGGGGGCCCTGGCAAGAGGCTCTCACTCTACCAGAGATACTGGTTCACATTTATTGTTAAGGTTCCAACTTCCTGCCTATCGTGCGAGCAGACTGACTAGAAACTGTTTTGCTTGCATGGGTATAGAAAACAAGCACAGCAGTGCAGTGATGATGGAGTATACCACCCACAGCTTGGATTCAGTCTGAAGACAGCTGAAATACAGAAACCATGGTAACACCCTCTGTTTTTCTCCTCCCAGGGTCATATTAAGGGGTATATATCTCATCAGCATCAAAAGCTGGTGGTCAGTAAGCAAAACCCATTCCCTCCGCTGTCCACGGTGTGTTGAGCCTTGCGTCTCCTCCAGGCAAGTGCTTCTCAGCTGCTCCGAACCACCCAGCGAACACTGTAAATGACCTGGTCCGTGGCCAGTGCTGGAATACCAGGAACTGTTTGTGGCTCCTTTCCCAGAACGGCCAAGGCTGCCAAGGTAGCAAAGTGCATTGCAATGAAACGCCSACTTTTTAACCAGGACTTCCACGGGCTTCCTAGAGCATTTGAAGTGGCTCACCAGGAAAYGAAAGAAGAGCATTCCACATTCCTTCTGAAGTGTTTAAAAGCTTTATAGAAAGTACTTTATGTTTTTGTTTTTGCGTTTATCTGTCTGAAAAGAGAAGTGTTATGCTCTAGTRCTAAGGATATTACTCCCATCTTCTGGGTGGAAACAATGTTTTTCTTTTTAATTTTTTTTTCTTTTTATTTTTCAATAATGGTATTCATGACTTGCTGATATTGAATACTCTCTTCAGGCCCTCTCTAACAACTGGAGATTTTGTGCTTGACACCAAGAGCTTTACTGTGTCATTGAAACCTGTAAGTGTAAATAAATGTTGGATGTTTAACTAGAGGTGCTCAGAARTGGCTCCTTTTTCTCTTTTGTAATTCCTGAAGCAATTTGTTTAACTTGCATCATGATGAAAAAGGGGCATGGCCAAGTAATTTATCTCTACACCACTTTATTCTGTTTCTGGAGAAAAGACTGCCACTGGGTCCATGATTTTAAGTGTCTCCTCTACAGGCTCCATTACCTTAAGTTTTGTGGTGGTGGGTTTTTTGTTGTTGTTTGGTTGCTTGCTTTTTTTTTTTTTAAAAAAATTACCACATAACTTTGCCTGTAACGCTGGTATCTTGTTTGTTGGCTTTTGTCGTGATTTCGAAGGGAACATGCAGTGATATAAGGTTAAATCCTGCATTGACGTGTGTGTTTAGAGGCCTGGTATTCCTGTGGCTATACAAAATAATAATTGCGCGGGTGCTGAAATAAGAATATGGATATGTTGAAGCAGAAGAGAATGAAATAACTTATTTCCTTTTAGAAACAAAAGTCTGTAACAAACTTCCAAAGCTTTTTGAGTTAAAACATTGACAGTAATAAGAAACTAAGAGTTTTGTTGTTTTTTTTATTAAATAGGTTTTTCACATAATGTTTTTTTCACAGTACTGTGTCAGCAGAGGAAGGAGAGGGAATCTTGGGCTTCTTTCTGTGAGCTGGAGTTAAATATGTACAGTATTATTGCAGCTTCCCTTCCTGTGTGTTGTGACCGAGAGTCAAACTGCTCTACGCGCTGCACCCAGGTGTTCCTGGGTTCCGTGGGTGCAAGCTGCAACACAGGCAGTTCCATCTCCAGGTGAGGAGGAACTTCTTCCCTGTGAGGGTGGCAGAGCCCTGGCACAGGCTGCCCAGGGAGGCTGTGGAGTCTCCTTCTCTGGAGGTCTCCAAACCCACCTGGATGCTGCCCTGTGCTCTGGGTGTCCCTGCTGGAGCAGGGGGGTTGGACTAGATGATCTCTAGAGGTCCCTTCCAACCTCAACCMTTCTGGGATTCTGTGATTCCTCGCAGGCAGCGGGAGGAGTTTGGTGCTGGAGAGTTGGTTGCGTTTGTGTCTTACTTCATTTTTTGCTTAAACCACACCRCGTACCTGGCGGTGTTGGTGAACACGAAGGTCTCCGAGTCGCCGTTTCCCGGCGGCCGGGAGCCCAAGATCCCCGTGAGAAACCAGGTGCCCTTGTACTCGGCGGCGACGAAGCCGCCCCCAGCCAGGCGCCCGGCCGCGGCCTCCCGCCGGCGCCCGCAGAACTGCCGGGTCGTGAGGCTGCCGTTGAGCGCCCGCTGGCAATCCTCAGCGGGGACATAGGAGACCCGCAGCTCCTCGCCTCCCCCGCCGGCCCTTTTCCAGCCGCTGACGGTCCCCACCACGTGGGGAATCAGGACGTGCTCCGCAAAGTCCCGCTCGGGGACGCACACGGGCCGCTGGTGGGTGCTGCACTCGACGGGAGCTCGGAGYCGGAGTAAGGCCACGTCGTTGTCGCCCGTGTCGGCGTCGTAGCGCATGTGCACGTGGATGGCGCTCACCCGCGCGCTGCTCTCTGCTCCTGCTGTCCCGTTGTGCCCTGTGGGGCAGTAACAGGCTCGTGATGCCTCTTGTTAGTTATGGGGCATCACTCAGGAGGGATGTAGCCGAAACCTTGAAGACTGCATGCAGCAGCAACYGCTGGTTTATTCTGGGAAGCGTGTTCAACTGAGAAACTACATGGTGTTTGTTTTTCAACAACAACAAATACCCTCAAAACAATAAACTAGAGTAAATGTAAATTGGGGGGCATACATAGTTTCAGAGTGGAGGTACAAGTAACCAAGGGTGGCAGGGAATTCTGGTGTGAAATATTATCATTTTCTCCTTGGAAAAGGGAACACCTCTCAATTGAGCTGTTTTTGCCTACTTCTAGGCCATTACAGTGTTGTCCCGTTGCAGTTCTGCGTTGACCTCTAGAGGTGCTTGTCTCTCTTGGCTTGTTGAAGACACCTCTGCTTCTCATTCAAGATACTCAACTGAGATGCTTAAACAMGAAGCTTTTCTTATAATATTTTTATACAATAGAATTTTTAATAAGCTACTTTTCAAATTAGCTTGCCATTACTTAAGCGTGCTGGGGAAAAAAGKAAAAAAGTAATAATAAAAAAGGTATGGTCACCTACCAGCACCAATCCTGATTTCAAAATTGCTGTGCAGAAGGGCACACTCTGCTGTTGTCAACACAAAGTTCCTTTTCAGTAGCACTCCTCCGCAGAAGCCCTTCCCTTCTGAATTAAGCAGCAGCACCTCAGAGGAGGAAAGAGGGAACAAAAAAGAAGAAAGAGAAAAGAGAAGGAGGAAAAGCAAACCAAAAAAAGACAACAGTGAACAACTCTGCTTGCATGAGGCTGACTGATAGGTTTCATGAAATGCCAGAAATACCTGCCAAGGAAAGCCCTTGTCCCGTTTCCTCCTGGTTTCACTTGTCACACTATTAGTGTCTTGCACTGTGCCACATGCACACTCATCTAGCAAAAGAAGAAAAAAGTGAAAATTCATGTTGTATCATTTCGAGACAATCGCTGTCTGCAGGTATTTCATTGCTTCCACGCTGGCTCTGGGCTTGAATTTTTGCACTAGGAAAGAGGAAGCAGGATTTCTTGGCTGTGGAAAACCAGAAGAGTTTGCCTGGCTCCTGTGGTGTAATAGGTTGGTGATGGTGCAGCCTGGTTTGGGGCAGGGTGTTAGGCTCGGGGTGASCAGATTTGCTGTGTCTGTACACATCTTCTGGCCTAGCTTAACTGAAAAGAATCAGGTTTTTGTGACCCTGGACCATACCACAAGGTGAACAGAAAGGGGGATCAGGGCAGATAAATACRAGATCCCCTTCTAAATGCTGTTCCTCCTCTAGGACAACCCTGAATGCGCTTTCTCTCTTAACAGGGATTTAGTCCACCAGAGCAAACTAGAGCTAATCTAGTTTGTACAACCCACCTGAAACACACATCTAGTGCAGACAGGGGATCTTCTTCACTGGGACTGCTGCTCTACAGCTTCTCTCATGTTGTGTGGCCCTTATTTTGCTCATACAGGCAAGGCCTAAGCGTGTTACCATGTGTTTACAGCAGACCTGTTTTGCAAAAGGGGTTAGTATGRTCTGGGAAAAAAAGAAAACAACTCTCACTTTAATTAACAGAGCAGTAAATAGTGCCCTTCATTTATCTGAATCARTTGGGAATGAGGTTTCATTCCCAAACAGACAATGAGTCTTCAGGGGAATTACTCCTTATGGAAAGTGGAAGTAGGATGGAAAACCTGCCCTGGCCTGGTAAGATGATGCAAGTGCCTTCTGCAGACCCACATCTAGGTGTTCAGATCAAATATTACGCTTTCACTGCTGCTCAGGTACTTGGCCACTGGCTGGTGGCCCTTAGTTTTCAYTTTTTTTTTCTGCCAAATCTAGAAGGTCAATGAGGTTCTTGTAACTTGAGTCTCTCAGGAGGCTCAACTGCAACCGGATTTCCATTTTATTCCCCACTCAGCCATGCACGGAGCGGGCGCCCTCCACACCTTGTGCCCCCACCTACCTAACGCAATGCACTGCTTCTTATCCTCGCCGAGCTTGTAACCATCAGCACAGGAGCAGTGGTAGGATGTCGTTCCRGGGTAGCAGAAATGGTGACATCCTTCTTTTGCTTCGTGCCGACATTCGTTTTTAGCTGAACAGAACAAGCAGAGCGTCGGCAACAGGTCAGCTGCAGGTCTYTTGCATAGCTCGAGTCCTCTTTGCTAAGTGCCTAACGCTTCTCGCCCTGCTAAGGGGTGGCTTGGGGTGATGCTCTTTGCCTTGTGGTGATGCTGCCCACCACCTTGTTCCTTCTCTTGTCAGGCAGCAATGGGAGAGAGCTGCGGCTTTGCAATTTCTCCCCACACCAGCATCTCTGCATCTCTGGGTTTTGGAGAACAGTAGTAGTTGAGGGTCAACGAGGCCTTCCCTGTTGGAAGATGCCAGGGACTTCCTTTGTGCACCTTTGAGCACAAAGCACCAGGTACCTTCATTTGGGGGCAGAACCGGCATGTTTTAAGAAGGCAAGTATTGCTTAGGGAGGGGGGAAGCTAAAGCTCCCTGCTTCTCAGTGAAAGCAAATTCACAGCTCTTATTTCTCATACATATGCCAAGAAAATTAAAAGTAACAGCTGCCATTATTAAACATAGCTGAACAACGCCCTTCAAAACACAGTCGCTTTCAGCATTCCATAGCTGCACAACAATCAAACTTCAGCCCCAAGCTGTGGCGTGGTGTGTTTGGCCCATGGATGGAGAAGTAGCAAAAAAAATGGCTTTGGGAGGCTCCCTCAGACTCCTGCTGCGYGGATCTGGTTCCCAGCACTGGTCCGAGGGTGCCTCCCTCAGCGGTGCCCACGGAGCTGCTCCGCGCCCGTCCTGTCGCACCCCGTGCAGACGGGGACGCTGCCTGGGAGCAGCCAGGGCGGCCACCACCCCGGGGAGCCCCAGGCAGGCAGGAATACTGAGGTAAGAGCTGGAAAGCGCATCCGGGTGGATGCGAAAGCCTAGGAGCTGGCCCGGCGTGTTGGAGGTGCCAGAACGCGTCTGTTTTGTTTTGTGCTTCCCCTTGGAATGGTTTGTTGTTTCACCRTTTGCTTTCTCTGGCAAAATTTTGGTGTCTGTTTTCTGAGTAGAGTGAGAATGAAAAAAAAAAATTAATTCCAGCGCAAAGGATGACTAAAGGAAAAAGAGGGCTGCAGCTTTGGGGTGGGTGTTTTGCAGCCCCTGCCTTAAAGGGTTGTAGAGAACTCTTGTTTGTTTGTTTGTTTGTTTGTTTATGTAGTAGCTCTCTTATTTAGTTTTCATACTTCTAATAGGTTTAAGCATAGCAGTTAGTACTAGATAATACAAGAAATAATATGTAATAACCATTAGGCATAGAATGAGGTAAATTTATGAGTTGTGGTTTAGCATATGTAAATATTACAAGGGACTTCAGTGTCGTTAATAGGAAGCTACAGGCTCAAAAATTACTAGAGAAGCAAGAGGTTATTTTTTTCATAGGCAAAGGATTATAAGCAGTAGTTTGAGCAGTAACTACCCAATAAAGATATTTTTTACTGTATTCAGACTGAGAATTAGAACGCAATCAGATATGATTATACCATCTTTAGACTAGAATCTTCTTTATGATTTAGCACATCCTTGTGCCCTTCTGTCCTGAGAGAGAGAGCTTTGAAGGTCCATGTAATATTGGAGGCAGCTACATGACTAAGAAGTCCCATCAGGAGGGGAGTTTGGGGTCTTGATGCCATTTAGCACCCCAGGGCCACAGGGTGGAGGTAACTAGCACATCTTTGGAGTTCTACCCATCTTTAAGGACGAGCAGCCAAGGAGGCTCAGCGGTCTTGTTTTCTGGTGGGCTTTGGAGCTGACTTTGCTTTCTATGCCCTGAAAAGAGGGAGGGTGAATGGAKAAAGTCAAGGCAACCTCAGAATACTGAAAACCATGGCAGACTTGCCGAAGGGCATTCAAGGCAAGTAGCACACATCACCTCTGCCAAGAACTGCATATTTTATCCTAAAGCCAGTAGCTGGTTTCACTAGATGAGCACGGTTCCCAGCGTGTCCCCCACACCAGGAGGAGATGAGCGCCTCGTGGGAGGAGGTGCCTTACCGAAGGCGCAGTTCTCCCCTTCGTAGCCGTCGACGCAGGTACACGTGTAGCTGCGGATGTTGTCCTCGCACACGCCGTTGTGCTGGCATGGGTTTGAGGAGCACCTCTTGCCCTCTAGGGAAACACCACAGGAGAGCGGGGAGTTACTGGCAGCAGTGACCCCCACTTGTATCAATTACACAGCGCTCTTCCCAGCATGGGAAAAAAAAAAGCATTTGGAGAAGTGTTGCCAAAACGGAAGAAAACAGTTAGGAAGGAAATGTTGCATTTCACTGAATTTTGCCTTGTAGGCAATTTTTGCCAGAATCCCCGCTTTCAAATATGCTCTGGCAATGCTTAGCAGGGAAGCAGGGAAGTGCACGGAGGCCAGAGGTGGTTCTGAGGGATTCTGCGCTGCTTCTGGGACCCATCGGACACGTGCGGGCCCCTTCTCTTCCTGCCTCAACTGCCCAATCTGTTGCAGCCGGAGTCTGAAATGGTCATTGTATTAGATGATATTAATTCCCAGAAAACAAGCAGAATACAAAATGATCACAGAAATGATCTTTCAGTCTAGCAATGACTGTTTTCAGCTCTGTGCAATGCAGCCTGGAGCCCGGCCCATTCAGGAGTTTTGGGACATGGAGCAACCGATTGCAGACAGCCCCTCTTCCAAGCCTGTCTGGAAAGGGGAGTCTTCTGGGAGCTGATTCCCAACAAGAATGTCTTCATTATTCAAAAACTATAATCATTCTCTGCAGGAAAAAAAAAATGTAGCTGGAACCTTAATTTTCTGTCAGAAAAGTCCTGAGCGACACTACATTTTTGTTTAGTTATCTCYCTCCTCATTATCTTGATATTCTGAACATGCATTTCCACTAAATTAATGTAATTACCAGATCTTGAATTCTTCAGTATTTCAAATATATAAAAAAACAACCTAACCCTGCTACAGATTTTTCCTGTCAAGCTAATAGCACTGGTGGCACATGCCAAAAGTTCAAAGAACCCTTTTCAGTTCCTCTTCAAGGATGGAGCTGGAGCCTAGTGCTGACTAAACGCTTCATGCATTTACTCTTCAAGAACATAATATGAGATCAGTATTTCAAGTGTTACGTGGTAGATTTAAATATACTGGGCAAAAACCTGGCATCAGAATTATCTAGCGAACATAGTGAACCTGTGTTCCTCCCAAAACTAGGAGGAGATTGGTCTTTTACACACCTGTACGAATAATATGAAATTGCAAGCCAGAGGATTTCCTAGTGCAGATGAACTACAGGCAGAGCTTCAAGGTTCCCTTTAAGCGGGCAACTGGAAAGACTCCAGAGTAGTTTGGAAATGTTCTCCAAATAACAGCAGCTTATCGTGGCACTAGTTGTCTGGGAGCAAGCCAGAAAAGCCTAGCTTGGGACATGAACTCCAACCTTTCTAAAATTCTAAGTCTTCATCTGAAAGGTTAATTCTAGTCAGCGTAACTAGCGTCAGGGACAGAAAGATGAAAACTCTGTCTGATAGTCGGGAAAAAAAGTCAGCTTGGGCTAATGCATGTGCATTTTTTAGCTTTAGCTGTGCTAAAATAACTGGCTTGAAGCAGTTACCACCTCCAGCACAGGTGCAGCGAGGCCCCACCATATCCCAGCAGTGTGTGTCCACCAGGAGAGCTTTGGGCTGGGATGGAGGGGCTCATCAGTGCCCTTGAGGAGGCAGCTTTGAGGCATGAAAAATTCCAGCAGCAGCAGCTGGGAAGCTGGAGCTAGGAAAGGATGGGATCCACAGCCTCCAGCAAGTTTTGTGTTTCAAGCCTCTGAAACACATCCTGAAACACTGGTAAGGAGGCCTTGGAAATTTCTGGGATCATATGAGATACCGTAAGACTGGAAAAAAGGTAAACTTAGCACCTATGCTATGCTGTGTCAGCTTTGATTTAAACAGAGCAAGTTGGATTAACACAAAGTCGAGCCAAAACGTGAGCCAGCAAGTGGCAGTGCTGATGCTCAATCTTTCTCTCCAGCCATGCTTTTATTTGCAGCACAGATTTGCACTGTGAATCCTGGAATATGGATGGAAAAAAAATGGATGATGTGTTTGGGGGGTCTAGAAAAATGTGGCCTTGGAAAACAGGATGAAAACAATGGGTTTGTTTAAAAAATTATTGCTAAATGCTGTTTTTATCACTTCTTGTCTAAACTAGTTACAAAATATTTWAAAAATCAGTTTAAGAAAAGAGAAGCATTCAGGATGCAACATGCAGAGAGGAGCAAGCCCAGTAACCATAAGTTGTTGCCCAGACTCAGTGCTCAGGAGGCATCCAGTTACCTCAGTTTTCTTTACAGGTTGATCTCGATCTCTTGCTTTGGGGGCTGTCAAGACATGACCCTAGGAGCCCATAGGAAGCTCAGGAGCTTTTAGAACCCATCTATCTCACTCAGATTTAAGTACTAGGCTTGCAACAGACCAAGTCAAGATGCTTACAGCTCGACAACATTAAGAAGGAGAAATCAAGAGGGCCAGCTTACCATAATAGGCATCCCAAAACATTTTCTGAAATAAAAAAAAAAAAGAGAAAACATATTTCAATTGTTAAATAACATATTCTTCCATAAATATTTTGGTAAAAMAAAAATATTATGTCAGAGGGTGCATACTTCAGTTCAACATTTGCTCAGCTACACAGTGGGAGGGATTTGGATTCCTGCTCCTTTTATTGTTTGCTGAGCAGTTATTAAGGAGAAAAAYGCACTTTATAGGCAAAAGAGAAACAGCCAACCCCTTCAGCAATATGGTTTCCTGGAAACACTGGCCAGCAATGATCTGTCTGGCCTGGGAAGTGACCCCAGCATTGCTTGGCCCCCCACAAGAGGAAGCTGGAGGGCGTTTAGCCGTGTCCAGGGAATAGATCACAATACTTTTTGACCTCACAACCTTTTAGAACAATGAACGCTTGGGAGAACATTCCCATGTGTGTGTGTGTGGATGTGGTGTGCGCGTGTGTGTGCAATGGTCCATTTTGGGGTGAACTGCCAGAAAGGCAGGTACTACAAAAGGATAAAATAGATGTGGCAGGATGCGGACAGTGATGGGCATCCCCACTCACGGCTAAGGGCTCCTCCTTCATCGTTTTACTCTCTTGCTTGTCCCCCAGAAATTGCTTGGCCCACRCTGCTGGTGGCAACTGATAGCCCTGAATGAGCTGCAGTGATTTAAAGTGGTCATAAACTCTTCCCTCCACACAYCCCTCCATCCCTCTGACCTTCAACTTTCCTTGCAAAAACAATCTCTGGCAAGATTCCTGCTAAGAGCCCAGCATCTTGCCATGCATTTCAGAGGGGCTGTTGTACTTACAAGCATATCATCATTTTCAAACACTTCCCTTGCTTCTTCATGTGTGCATCTTTCCTCCAGGCACTCTCTTTCCAAGCTGCCCTGAAGGACCTCCTCCAAAAGCAGGGAATTGGCTCTCCTGTGCCTCTTGATAACTTTGTTTGCATCGTCACCAGATATAAACACTGAAATATTGCATGACACAATGCTAATATAAGTACTTATATTAATTTTCCCATCTACATTCACTTTTTCAAAGAAAAGATTTTAGTAAGCAGACATATTAATCATGAATAGAAATCTTTTGGCTAATTCAGTGTTGCAGCAGTGTTAAATATATATACAGAAAGAGCTCTAATTTCCCAGCCCAAACTAGACTGAGAAGCCAGGGGGTTGTTGCCTTTTTTTTTTTCTTCTTTTCTTCTTTTCTTCTTTTCATCATACCTCAACATGTGATGTCCTGTCCCCTTGTCACTGTTCTGTGGTAGGCTTCATGGCTCTCTGATCCCAGCAGGGCCAAAACAACAAGTTACTGAGTCATGCCATTATTTATTTTTCCCCTAGGTTTATGCAGCACCAAGTACAAGGGGACCCTGGTCTTTGGCCAGCGCTCTGAGCTTGCACAAAAATGAAAGTACTCAGCTGTAATTCATTGCTGAGCTTTTCTGCAGAATTCCTTGTACATGCAAAAAGCTCTTGAATCTGCCTGCAGCAGCCCCTCCCACTGCTGTTTTAACTATAAAACATCTTTGGACGTGACCAGGGGAAGGAGATATACCACTGGAAAGGCAGAGACGGTTATGTAAGACTCCAGGGGACTCCCAGAATCTTGAGCAGAAGTGAAAATTGTCACTATACATTTCTGATAAAATCAGCAATTTTCAGCCTGATTTCATGGGCATTTTCTGCTGAGGAACATGACATATCTCAGTCAGATATCCGCTATGGAAAACAAATAAAAGTACTTCTCAGTAATGCCCACRAAAGCTATGAGTGCTATATCATATACCATGCCTTATGGGGAGGATATCATAACCTTTGCAGAGGAAAAATCAAAGAAAAGAGAGATGTTAGAGATATCAGCAATGATACCCAGGACAAATATTGCTTGGCAGCAGGATGCTGAGCTGTAACCCATTGTCTATGGCATTAACCCTTAGGCAGCCCTCTGTGTCAGTCTGTATTTGTCACTTCTCCTATACTTAGTATGAAAACCCAATGGGGCAGAGACTGTTTCAGTTTTGTTTTGTTTTGTTTTTTTCCATACAGCAATTTGAGTCCTAGAACTGCTGGGCACAAYAGTTGTGTTAATCAGCTATACTACAAATAGAAAACATGACAGTAGTAACAGGAAATGTATTCTGAAACCACATACAATTTCAGTGTTGTGCAGGATATTCATGTTATACATTAGTATATACTGGCAGTGCACTTTTCTTGGTAGGATCATTTTTTCTTTTCTAAGTGATCACTTTCTTTTTCTCCTTTTCTCATTTATAGCCTCATTTTTGACAAATCATGGAAGATTAACACAGAAATGTGTACTTCTGCAAACTACAAAAAGCTTCTCAGCCTCTTTAATAAGACTKTTTATTTCATCAGTAATTAGAAATATGAAACCATATATATGTAATTCTGTGATTCTGTGATATATATATRTTTAGTATCYGGGGCACTTTTTAGGAATGGTAAGTATAGATAAAATATCATCCTTATGTAGATCATGGCATTTCAAAATGTTATTGCTCCATAACCTACTCTAATTTTTACTCGAGTACATGAAAAAAAAAAARRRRAAWKKWAWWMAAAATAAGGAGCAGAAGTTTTTCAGCAAGGCTGCCCTGTGCTGCAGAAACTGAGCCTGATAGAAGGTACACAGTTACTCACGTGTTTCAGGAGAGTGGGAGCGCAAAGCAAAATGAAAGCTGCAACAAAGCAAAGGCCATACCTGTCTGCTCTGCCTGCAGGAAAGGGAGGACAGAGAGGAGGCCCAAGAGTGTCCCCAAGCCCCTTGCCATTGCCTTGTCTGAGACTTACGGCCGCTCGCCCGCCTGCCTCCCTGCAGCGCCGCTTCCAAGCGGCGACGTGGGAAATGTTGACGTTTAAAGTCCAGCTGCTCGTGAGACAACAAAACCTCCAAGGGCAAAGCCTGTCCTCAGGGTCAACACGCGAGCACCTTAAAAATACCCGTTTGGTGATGCAACAGTGTCACTTTGCACCATGAGARGAATATTCCTCCCATGCCTGGGCCCCTCAGTGCAACCCAAAATGGGGAGAGGTGAAGCCCCATGACTCTTCTTTTGTATCATAATGAAGCACAGGCATGAGCTTGGTGGTAACTGCAGGGAAGAATTTTATGGTGTGACTGGTTTATATCCCCATAAGACATTTACCAAGACAGTAAGGGAAATTCTGCTGTCTTTGCAGGTTAGCTACACTGGTCAAATCCTACTGCCTGTTGGGCTTCAATGAAGTGACCCTGTAAATTTCCGCTAAATTTCCCTTGTAAAGCTGTATTTTAGTGGCTCTGGCATTCTTTCTCTTTATGTGTGCCACGAAGGAGAGGATGGGAAATTCTTCCAGAGCCTGAGGATCTCAGTGGCATCCCTGTATATAGTCTGCCAAAGGGGATCTAGATAAGAAACTAAAAGAAGGATTTCCTCTGCTGCTCTGACCATCAGCTGGCCATCCAGCAAGGCATAAGACAAGAAGACAGATGAAAGCAGATTACAGGAAAAGCCAGGTCCCCACTGAACCTGGATCAGCAGCACGCTTGTGTTGCCCAGGCAGGACATTGCAGCAAGGGGGTCAGGCACCACCCCGGGAAGGCTCCCAAGAAGAGAAGGAAATGATTTACACAGTCAGAACAAAAAATACTGTAAGGAAAAAAGTGCTTTTAAAAAATCTCTTTGGCTTTTCATCTGTTACGTTTTTCATTTATGTATGGCTTTTCCCATGCACTCTCCATGGGGATGTTRTTCCAGAAGTATACTCCAACTTTTTAACTTCAGCCCTTCTAACAGCAAGACTAATTTTATTGGCAACCAATTTCTAACCTTACATCATTGTTTCTCCCTAATATTTCTGAGAACTAATTAACATAGCTTCCCACCCTCTTCGGTTCACTACGAGTCAGGCTTTTCTYAGCACATGAGCTCCCTATCCATGCTCCCCATCATCCCCCTGAGGCCATGAAGTTTACGGCAATTTTCTTGGCATTGGGCTGCGGCAATGCTTTTCCACATTTTTCATGCCAGCTTATAGCCATATTCTCTTCATGGCTGGTGTTTATGCCTCCCTTATATCTCTGCCTTCCTGCAATGATGACTATCACCTGATGTATATGCAGTACAGTGAGCCAGGCTCCCTTCTGCACACTGAGRTGGAAGACATGGCACCACTTGATGTCAGCATTGCCCCAGGACTTTGCAGAAACTGGCACAAAAACATGCATCTGTAAAAAAACTTTTTTTTTTTTTTTTTAGTGAGCTGTTTACATTTTACAAGCTTCTGCCAATTAAGGAGTATTTTTAGGTATAAGCTAATTATTCAGGTCAGGTTAATAATAGCAACACAGAGCTTTAGAGACTGTGTTCTCTCCAAAGTTTAGTTAACATGTTAATACTTTCTTGCTCTTTGTTTGTTTTTTACTTTTTTTTACCAAATATTCCTGGCCGAACTGCTATGCCCTCGGGATGGGTCACAGTGTACTCACTCACGTATGGCCCTGACTTTTTGACGCTGATATTATTGCAACAGGCCCTGCTTTTAAATTTCTATAGTACTATGGAAAATTGCATAAAGGCAGGATTTTAAAAAAGCAATCCTACCCTCACATGTTTTTTTAGTAAAGAGTGATGGGAATCTCTTCCATTCCTTCAAGTACCATAGTGAGCACATGGAGATGTGTTTCAATCAAGTGTCCCACAGACCTATTTCCTGTAAACCTGGTTACACATTGCCTCTTGCTTAAAGAAGGAGGCAAAATGCACAGAATTCTTTACTTTTAAATGATCTCGTGCACACTGGGATTCTGAGAAGTGCCTCAGAGCCTGTGGCTGCCTTGGGGTCCCTCCTAATGGTGGTGACCACGACCTCTCTGAAAAAGGACCRTAAAAGCGCGTCTGCGGCTCCTTGGAATGGAAATGCCAAATATTCAGGAAGCAGAGTGAGTGACACAGGTACGTGCAGCAAGCCAAGGGAAGAAGGTTTGCCAAAGAAGAGCTGCGCTTGCTGTGATGAGGTGGTGACAGGGACAGGCCGATGTCACTCACGTCATGCGGTGGCCCCGCGCTACCTGTCACTCGTCGCTTGGCAGAGGGCAGGCCACGGGGGAGCTCTTCCGAGCAACGGCCACTGCCATCCACTTTCGGGAAATGTGTCCACAAGAGGGGACAGTGATTATTTTCCAGAAGTCATCCCTTCCTCTGAGCAAATCTCAATATCCGATTTCTGGGCTTATGGTGCGTAGCGGAGGGAGAAATTCCTCTTGCAGGTACACACACAAATGCTGTGGTTAGATGTATTTCTTGGAGAGCAGATCAAACCTGCTTCACAGTGAAGGGCACATGCCACACAGCCTCCCTGTAGCAGAAGGTACAGACGTAGTTCCTGGCATGTGCTTCCTCCTCTGCCTCGCACACCTGCAATACAGCCTCTTTTCTTCTCTGTGAAAGCTTTGCAGCCATCAKCCCCTTTCCACAGGCTGCTCTGGCATCTAGGGACCAGGAAATACGAAAAACCCATGACTGTTTGCTGCCTTGAGGCTGGGAGGAGGAGATATGGGGAATGGGACCACCCCTCTAAAAGAAAACTCCATGAGGACCAGACTCCTGAGCTGTCATCTTCTGCCATGTCCCATCTCCTGTCCTGAATGCCTCACACTGGGCCTAAAAGTGTTTCATGTTGGGACAGAAGAAAATGGAGAGATGAGATTTCTTCAGCATGTTTAGAGATGTATAATTTGGTGTCGTGTGAAGGATGAGGGGAACGGTTGTGAGGGGATGGGAGAAGAGCAGCCAGGGGAGTGTATGGCTGTAAGAAGGGAATGCTTGAATCCTATCGGAGTAATGGAGCAGGAAAACACAGGAGCCTAAGAAGAGAGTGGGAAGAAGGAGGCCAGAGAGTGGTGGGAGAAGTGSGTTGGGGCTGTGGCAAGGAGGAAAAACAGGATGGAGAAGAGAAGCAGAGTGGGATCAGCCTGCAGAAGGGGTATGAAGTTTAAGGCAGTGGAAAAGATGCAGCTTTGAGTCCACAACATGCCATGCTTGGTCTGTAGCAGGGGAATTGYACCTCTGACACCGACGAGAGGAGTATCTCCAAGACAAGAGGTACTGATCACAATTTTCATCAGTTTCAGATCACAGTTTCAGTTAGCTTCATATATTTATGAATTTCTATATGCTTAGTATGCCATTTTCACAATGAGCCCTTCTTGTGCTATTCCGGAAACTCAGAAAAACTCGAGTCACTGGCAACAAGGCTATAGCAGCAGCCCTTTCAAACCCATCTGCTGTGAGCTCACTTGCTGAGATGATTGCATTGAGGGTTTTTTCACTCACTGCCCAAATTTRCCACTGACTGCTACACATGATGCTAAAAAATGATGTGAGGTGTCCTGTATGACAAACTCATGCTTATAGTGTTGCTGTCTTCACATCTCCTTCCCCAGAGGCAAGAGCCCTGCAGCCCCTGCAGCTGCATCACAGCAATTGCTACCAGCTCCAAAGAGATTTAGGTGTCAGAACTAAGTTTTACTGTGTCCTCACTCAGGACTTCATCTGTCTGAGGGCTGATTTGTATGCATCTGTGTCAGAATGTATTTAAGAAGATCATTTCTTATACAAATACATTGTGTAGCTATTACAAAGGGGAAATGAAAGCAGGAGATTGGCAAAGGAGAGCTGTTTTTTTTTTTTTTTTTTTTTGAGTTAAAGAAGCTATCACTTACAAGCACCTGCTGAAGAGCAACTAAATGTGAATGGATGCGGTCCAGTCTAGTCACCAGTCAGTCCAAAACAGGTGAGTGTGATCACGCATAGTCTTGCTCAAGAGCTAGTAATGCATGACATTTGCTCTCATTTACGTGCCAAAGTACCTATCTGCAAGCATGTTTAAAAGCAGGTCTCAGTGTATGCAGAAGCTACACAACTGTGAGCTGCCAGCAGAACGGAAGCACCTACCCCACAAAGAGTTAATGCTCAGTGGAGTTAAAGGGGGTTATAATTCAGTTAAACGTCTGGAAAGTCATCAGCCAGTTCTGCTCACCATCTGCATGAAAAAAAATAATTCTTGCCACATCCAAAGGGTATGGCCATTTCTAAAAGCTGGAGGAACTGCAGTCATTTTGGAAGAGTGTCAAAACTGCTTCTTTGGTTAGGATATGGATTGCAGGAATTCCTGAGAGAATAGGGCTGGATGGAGAAATGTGGCCTGGGGAGGTTTGATTTTCTGCAATGACTTCTGTACCCACAGCAAGGTTTTAATTTGAGGACAAAAACCCTGCCATGAGGTTGTGTAAACCTCCTGAGAGCTTGTGACTGGCAAGGAAAAACATCTTGGAACTACTCTGACATCTAGGTAGATGCAAGCTTCCACATCTTGTATGTCTGTGCACCAGTTGCTAAACCCCATAATTGTTAATATTTCAGTCATTAAAATAAATTCTTCCTTTACTTTTACCTTCATGTTTCTTTCCCTTACCGTTCTTTCATCTGAACTTCCTTCTCCTTTCAAAATTTCAGCCCATGAAAGTGAACACCAAGCAGCCATAGATGAAAGTGCATATGCACAGGGAACATCATATCTGTTAGGCGCTTCTGTGCTAAATGAGGAAGTTCAGTAAGTTCCCTTATGAGAAAACTCAGAAAACTCACTATGTTGTTTTTGCCTTTTGAATGAGGCTTGTATGATTTTTCTTCCTTTTTCTTTGATAAGATCTGCCTTTGACCTAACCTGTACCTCAGGAAAAGATTGCTTGAGGATGGTCCGCAGACAAAGTTATACACACTTTTTTTCAGGCAAATTCCTGGKAGATAGAATTTCCTGGCAGTCAGAAGTGGTCAATGTGGA
The DNA here is from genome assembly GCF_003342845.1 of Nothoprocta perdicaria. Classification (NCBI taxonomy): domain Eukaryota; kingdom Metazoa; phylum Chordata; class Aves; order Tinamiformes; family Tinamidae; genus Nothoprocta; species Nothoprocta perdicaria. The sequence goes on along the minus strand of NW_020455597.1, from coordinate 434,502 downwards.
AATAAGAAAGTGCTTTGAGCTTCCTTTCTTCCAATCTGGGACTTACCAGATTACTTACCTTCTGAAATAAAACRTCTGTGTAATAGTAGGAATTTGTCCTTTCAAAAGCCACTTAAATAAATCTGATTTTGAGAGTTTGCTAATACAGAGGTTTAGGCCTCTTACCGTGGTATCTGAAATACTTCACTGAGTTTGGCCAAGAGCTTTACAAAGTTTTACTCCTGTGCTCACACCCTTGCTCCTCAGGCTTCCCTGCCTGTTGCTCTTTCTGCTAGACTATCACCCCCAATCCTGCCCCGTCATGGGCAGGAGTCCATGCTGACTGCAGGTATTGCGATTTAAGGTGTTTCTGGACCAGCAGACCATTCCCTTTACAACAGGGACAGCAGAAGAGAGCCCTGTCCCAACCTCAACAGCAACAGCCCAAAGGCTTTGATCAGCCCTGTTCGAGACAGGCTGATCTGGGTGGCTGATATCATTCTTGCCATATCCCTGACTCCTAAACTACAGAAGACAGGAACTTTGTGGTATCTGCAATTGTACACCTCTAGGTTGCATTTGAAATTGGACTTCTGTATTCATGACAGGAAAAAAAAAATCCATGCACACTGAAAAATGATGGCACAAAGTTATCCATCTTTCAAAGTAAACCTTCCRGGATGGTGTGAGTTACAACTTTATMCTCTCTGTCCTCTCTGTGAGGACTTACATAGAACTTAGAAAGAGTACAGGCAATGTGATGTGTGCCTTGATATACATCTTGACTGAGTTTGTTTTTACCTGATACTGAGCACTTGAGCAGGATGAGGAAGGTGTTTCAGGTCTGCAGCCACAACAGATCAGCATATAAAGGAAAAGCTCTAGTTACCGATTCCACGGGATGCACAACGACCTGTAGTCTAAGCTCATTGTAGGTTTCTTTGCCTTTTGGAATGGATTACGAGTAAGTCAGGATTGCTGCAGAGTCTGGACAACTGGTGATTCAGGACTGGATGGGAGGAAAGATGGTCAGYAACAAGGGAACTGCTCAGCAGGGAAAGTCATGTGCGATGTCCTCTTCACAGTCATTGGAAAATGTATGAATGTGACCAGGAGCCCCACGTATCACGTTCATATCTCAGTAGATAGTTTAGGGCTGAATTATAACCCCATTTTAATTGAGGTCTTATTGGAAGTCAGGCCAGAGTAAAGCCTTTGAAACAGGAACATTAGGAAGTCAAATATGCAGCTATTTGCAAAATTTCCAARTATGCAAAGAGGCTGAGCTTTAACCTCTTGGGACTYTCACATTAGTGACTGAATTCTATCRCCTGCRTAGCTGTAGTTCCTCCTYGAACTCCAGGAGGGGGTTAATCTAACATTTCTGAGTTTGAGRATAGGATAATAGGGAGCTATTGTCAGGGAAAGGGGAAAAATAATAATCATACAGTCCTCATACAAATGCAACAGAATCCAGAGTGATTTTTTTCTGAGTTTTTGGTATGGAAATAAGGAAGTGTTAATCTCAGGACAAGTTTAATCACACTATTTCTTTCAAATTTATCAGCATAATCCATTAAAACAAACAAACATGCAAGAATGGTGATTCCCACATCCGTAAACTGGATAGTGTGAAGCCAGGGAATRAGAAAAATATAGAATATACTGTAGCATAATTAGTGCAGGAGGTGTTATAAATTATATTACAGCATAATGAGTGCTATAACACCTCTTTCCCCTCTTGTTTAGAATATGCACTGACACACTTTCTAAAGAACACCACAGAGTACTTTCTATCTCTGTAAAGACTCAAACATTAAAATGTCTATTTCATGATTTTTAAGTACACTGAGGTGGCTGAAAAACAGGGCTTTCTCCTCTCAACACTGAAAGAGGCGGCAGAGCATATCAGGCTCAGGTGGTTAAAAAAGCCAGGCATTTTTTTTCAGTTTTGAAAGACAATTTATCTCCATATATTTTAGAACTCTTCAGCTGTGAAGAGCACTTTATATAAATGATGACACATAATTCATGTGGCGTGTGCACTCCATTCATTTTATTACTGCCAAATCATGAAGTGAATAATGATGGTGAAGAAAGTATCTCAGACGGAAAGCAAGAAAATATGAGCAACGGATATGAGCAATTTTGATGACTTCAAGCAAGGTTTTACAGGACAATTAACAGAAGCTAATAAAACGCTTGTGTGACACAGTCAGTTATTTGGAATCATAAAAGATATATCAGTACTGTCTACATTTTCTMGCTTTTTCTGGATGCCTAAATATACATCTAGAAAATCACATGGTTTATCATGAGGTTTTAGAAGTACTTTGCTACTCTGATACTGTCCTAATTTGTTATTGCCCTAGTCTGACTTATAAACCAGCTCTATAAAGCAACTACTGACAGATATATATTGATTTAATTTCAACTTTGTTTGGAAAAGGAGAGGGCTTATCAGCATAATCGAAGTCTTCTATAGACAGACTTGAATAACTACAACAAGAGAAGATGGAGTTCCTGAACCATCTTTCTGGAAGACGTTACAGTATTGTCCAAAAGTAGTAGTTCTATTTTGAGGTCTAAGCACACTTTCTGAAAACCAGGCATTAACTCATGAAAGAATAAATGGCTTCTCTTAACAGAATTTTAGCAGGTTTATGAAAAAGAGGACATTATTTAGAGATCAGATCTGCTGGTTAAAACAATGCAGTTGATTAAATGTCAAGGAATTAAGAATTTTGGTCCAAGATGCTTCTTACCCAGGGCAGAAACTTTGACAAGTTGGTGTATATTCCATACTTTCCTGGTGTTCCACAGCCTTCGCCCCAGCTAATGATGCCAGTAACAAAATACGTGCCGTTGTATTGGGTTACATGGGGGCCTCCTCCGTCTCCGCTGCAGGCATCTCTTCCATCTTTATTATAACCAGCACAGAACATGTTTTCTGTGACCAAACTCCGAATGGCAGGCTTGCACGTATCCATGTCTACATAAGGGATTTGAAACACTTTCATTCTTCTGACCAGCTGTTGATGAGGAGAGAGCCTTCCAAAGCCACTAATAATTCCGTATGGTTGTTTCATCAGAACTTGAGTAGCAAAGTCCTCCTCTGGAAGGCATGCTGGGRTAACGTACTCAGAGAATTTTATACGTTCCTTTAATTTGATAAGAGCTATGTCACTCTCATAAGTTTCGAAATCAAATGCGTCATGTATGATTATTTTCTCCACTGTGTGCCTTGCTTCGCTTTGTTCTTGTTTTTTTGTGTCCACGTCCCCTGCGTCAGATTATTAAAAGCATCAATAATATGACAATGTCAGCAAGTCTAAACATCATCTCAATACAAGAAAGTACCAAAGTCCCCTTTACTTTGTGTAGGTGTTTGTACTGCACTAGTGAGATAGATCAGGGCTGTATCCTGATGCTATAGTATTTTATACTCATTTTGAATAGGTTTAGATGACATGAAAGTGCCAAACAGGCATGGTGTTCAGAGTCAGGATGATGTGCTCAGTGAGAACTAGCGTAAGAACCTCTGGGCTCCATCACAACGTCCCCAGGGGCACTCTCATGACATAAAACCAAAAACTCCAGCACAAAAGAGCAGGATATCGCCTCTTTGTTGAGTCAAACATGTATGCATTCATTTTCTTTTTAAACTTTAGCATTCTAAATTGCATGTAAAATACATATTTAGTTTTCCTCAACTTGTATTCAAGTCTTTGAAATTATTCTTTGAGAATTAAATGGGAAAGCAATTGGAATCTGGACAAGGTATTCTTTGATTTACTGTTGTACACTGACTGCAATTTTTATGACTTGGAACATGAATTTTAGGTGCCTAAGACTTGTGATACTTTGTGATAAATTACAACATTAAATATTTAATTTGAGGTTTCACATATGGAACCACCTCTGACTAACATCAACATGTCAAAATATTTGTTATATGAACCTGAATGCTGCTTTTGGAGTTCTTCAAGGTTTTGCTAACATAGAAAGTTGCACACATTTGTAATGTTAGACCAATTAAACTAAACCAGCTCAACTTTACTTGCCAGTATACTTTCCTGATTTAAACCTGGCTTGCATCACACAGAAGCTAAACTGGAAAAAGCCATGCTGAAATAAACAATCCATGTTGGAAGTTCATGCTTTCCATTACTAATTAAGGAACAAGAAAAGGCAGTGGTGACCTGTAACAAGAAATAAGAAGGGGAAGGGAAGGGAAGGGAAGGGAAGGGAAGGGAAGGGAAGGGAAGGGAAGGGAAGGGAAGGGAAGGGAAGGGAAGGGAAGGGAAGGGAAGGGAAGGGAAGGGAAGGGAAGGGAAGGGAAGGGAAGGGAAGGGAAGAAGGGAAGGGAAGGGAAGGGAAGGGAAGGGAAAGATACACCTAGGGGAGTGCAGTGTCTTGCATATTGAGGCCAGAACAGAGGACAGTTTCTTTGAAGCATATGTTTTTCTAATAAAGGAACAAAAGACTTACCAACAAGAACGACAATCTCTCCAGGCTGCTTAGCACAATGAGCTGCAGTAAGTATAAAATACTCATTCAGAATCGTTCCCCCACAAAGCAAGCTATCATCCTCATGTAGTAGAACAGCCTGCAAAGAAATGGGAAAAACTCCTGAAGTACAAAAAAAAGATAGATAAACATGAACCCTAACACCTGGCTCAGATGCAAGCAAGTTTCTTAGAGTAGAAATTTTCACATGTATTGTGTGTCAGAAACATCCTTAATTCAGAGTCAGGACGAGTTAAACTCAAGTGTTTAACTTCCACTYCCATTGCAGTGGGAAACCTATCAAGACAGACTCCTTTTTTGGCTCAAAATAAAGCTTATGCATTCAGATATTTTTTCTTCTAACTGCTTTTTGCTGTTGTTATTTTTAAAACAAAATCAGCTAATATTGTTAGAGCACTATTCTTGTTTGGTTTTTGTTGTTGTTGTTGTTGTTGTTGTTGTTGTTGTTGTTGTTGTTGTTGTTGTTGTTGTTGTTTTGCTTCTGTCTTGGTCTTAATAGGAACTCCAGCTATTCTTTTGATACTGCTATGTGGCAACCTGAATAGCTGAGTGCCTGGTAGGGACGGTTTCTTTTTGGGAAACATGGCCTTACATCTACTACCTGCTATTCCACTTTGATCCCAGCCTACCCTGTTCAACACTCGCTTGGTGATAAAGCAGAGCGTATCTTTATTGAACACAAGATATGTGTCTGTGTAGCAGAAATGCAGGACTCAAGAGAGGGGAATGATCACTCAAAAGGTTGACACCAGCTTACCCTGGCACACATACTCTTTCTCCCAGTACCATCCAGACTTTATGCCCCATCCTCTTTCTGCATTGGTGTCACTCTCAGCATGACTACAGTGGTGACCACATGCCCCAAAACACATTACGCTTCACAAATGCCCTGACAGTTTCCTTTATCAGGACAYAGGTGTCCCATCAGTCACCATGCTATGTATGAACACTGAGTCGAACCAGTTTTGAATTAGCTTCTGAGTCAAAGCAGGTTTGCTGTGCAGTGGTATCTCTTTTGTGCATAACTAAAACAACCAATTCCAGGGAACTTTGGTTTATTAGATAAATCCTTCTTGGAGGAGCCAGAAAACATCATTAAATCAAGCTAGGTCTTCATGGCAACAGGGACCAAAAAGTCTATATCTGCAACACTACTTTATGTGACCTTTTGCATSTATCAAATGCTTGCTCTGAGACAGGTCCACATTAGCACCCAGCCCAAGCAGGCAGTTGTGTTGATAGGGTATGARGAAGGTAGAGAGAGGTATATTCCGGTCAGTGAACGATGAAGAAGAAATGATTGTAGTTCTKGGTGAACAGGGCCAGGTATTTAACATCTTGGATTCTCTTGGATTCAGGGAAACTTACTTGCCATGGACACGCAGTAGGTAAATTGCCACCTTCCCCTATAGCCTCAGTGTGATTGCTCAAGGTCTCAGCACTTTCCTCATGCTCAGGATGAGCTTCTAGACTTGCCATGGTTCCTGTGATGTCTTCTGGGCTGGCTTCATGACTACTCTGAATTTTACCACAAGGGAACTTGACTGTRAAGGCAAGAGCAAAATGTTAATACTTGATGCCAGGGCAATATTGTACCTTTAAAACACCTATTCCTCTCCATAATCCTGAGCAAAGAGCTGTGGACATTTAACAGCTGTTACCAGGCTTTCACTTCAGCTCAGAATCGCTGGATGATGCCTGTGCTATTCCTCAGACAACAGGCCAAGGACCTTGCAAGTGGCAGCAATCTCCAGCAGAATGGAAGGGCAGAGAGCTGTTGCTGAAGCTGGTTTACAACAATACCCTGAGATTATCCATCATAGTCTGCCTGACAGAGTCCTAAGCATAACAGAGTTTCATCCTCAGAMAAGAAAATCTAACTTTTTTAGGTGCATCTTTTTTGAGCTGTGTTTCTTAATACAAGAAATACAGAAATCAAAAGTGGCCTTTTGATGTTTCCAGTGGTTACCAATTGTAGGGGGAAATGGTTTATATGGAAACAGATCATCTTCAAGAAAGCAACTCTTCATGAAAATGAGAGAAAACTCACTTAAGAGTTCAGTGGAAATTCCTGGATGGCAGCCTTTTGCAGTCTAATCAGTTGTATGAGTGTCCTTATCAGGATAATTTCTGCAAGCATTTTAAAGACAGTAACAACATCTTGGCAGATACAAGAGAGGAGGACCAGAATAGTTAAAAAATGACAATATCATTTTAGCTATAAAATTTGCCTGTGGGTTGAGTTGAAGACAAAGTTTTCTAAGTATTTAAAAATTAAGCATCTTCCATTATTAGCATTGTTATTTTCATGTATATGCTATTAGTAAAAACTTTGTAATTGAGAAATTGAATAAAATATTCTGTGTTAGGAAGTATAGGATACATGTCAACATTTCGTTATTGTTTACAAAGGACATTACAAGAAATAACAACAGGCTGACAGAATAACAGATTAAAATTAATATTTTTGAGGTACACTTTCTCTTAATGCAGGTAAAAATTGCTAAGGTGTAAATTTAATATCTATACTCTTTCTCTTATTATGTTACTATATGTTATCAGTAGAGAAGTAGCTTCTAAAAGAAAGTGGAAAAGTAGGTTTCATTCTTTTAAAATGGACAGGTTATATTTGAAGGAAAACAAGTGGTATATAAATACGAACAAATTACATCAGCAGCTCTGAAATTTTAAAAAGTCCTTCTGGACTGTATCTTGGAATGGGTGAAGTTTCTTGATCTCTGAGTGTTAAGCACATTATGGAGATTTTGAATGCAAACCAGTTTTCACCAGTGAGAAACCCAACCCATTTCTTTCTAACAAAATCTGTTGATAGATGAAAGGCCTGCTTCAAACTACCAGAGAAGGGAAATCTCAGCCCACTTGTTTATAATGTGGCAAGCCATTAGTTTATAATGTGGCTTCATAATGGATAGAACTTGAGTTCTGCTGTTGGCTCTGAAAACATATTGATTTGCAGAGTACATTTTTGTGTGCTAATTTTGCCACTGCACATTGCTCTCGGTTGCTCAATTTGACATTGCTGAAATTATGACCTTTAGTTAAGACCTTCTTCTCTTTCTTGATAACATTTCAAGCAAACAATGCGAAAGGTCTGAATAGTTAGTTTTATTCCTTATGCAGTGACATCACTTTTGGGAATGACCAGCATTCCCAAATATAGTGAAGATCTTTCCCATAAAAGGAGCTTCAAATGTGGCTTCATACCTACCTACAGGAACACAGGTTTTGTTGTCACTGCCCAGAGCATAGCCATAAGCACAGGAACATACCACTCCATCATGGTCAGCTTTGCAGAATTGTTCACAGTTGCCGTTGTTGATCTTGCATGCATTTGGTATGGCTGCAAAGGAGACAAATTTAYAGGCAAGTTACAAAATATTGCTGGCTTCATAAAAGCACAAGCATCTCATAAAACTTAGCTTGCAAGCTTTGGTCAAAAACCCCATCTCTGTAAAATTCTCCACAATTCCTGTCCAAAGCCTTAATAAGAAGAATAATCTTATTAATCTTTTTTCACAAGAACATGATTGTTATCTGCTACAATATCATATGAAACTGTTGAAAGTCTTGCTGACTACAGAGATCTGACATCGACTGCATCTTTTGCAGTCTCTCAACCTTTTATACGGTCTTTACAAGCAAAACTTAGAGGGTTTGATATGATTTGTTCCCTTCTAGCCCAACTCAGCAGGTTCTTTTCTCCTTGTTGTGCCACACAAACTAATTAGTGATGAAAGATTTTATCTCCAATTGGGAACAGACTAACATTGTTCTTGGTACCTCTTCCAATATCCTTATTCTTAAATTAGAGCTTGACTTTCATATCTTCTTTTATGCCTTAGCCTTACTTTTATTATGCCTGCATGCTCTCTATTTCATACTCCTCTGTAATTTGATCCAATTTTATTTTTTCTATACTTCCTTCCGAAAGCCAGACTGTGAAGATACTCATGATTTTAACCAGAGTGACTTCTTCATATAATTCCTTCTCTTATTCCTCAGTACTGGAATAGCTTGGACATGCAACCTAAACCCTATAGTATTTTTTGTTTAGAAATAGCCGAAATCTTCTGGACTTCCTTAAACTTCTTTCCTCTGGAATCATAACTGTATTTTTTTTTCTTTTGAAAGTACTCTCTTGTTTATTCTCTTATTCTTTTATTCTCTTGTTATTTTTATTTACTTCCTCCATGAACTTCGTCATTTTATAGTCTTTCTTATTAAAGCAACCTTCCGTCTTTATATCCACAATCAATCCCAACCTGTTAGTTAGAGTCAAAGCCACTTCAGGTTGCTTTCCTACAACTTTGTATCAAAAAGAAAATGTTCTTCAAAGATCCTGAGAACCTTCAGGGTAGCCCGGGTCCTGCTAGTTATTTCCCATCTAATCTTTGGGAAGTGAAATTTTCCCTCTTATTATGAACTCTTGTCACTTGAACGATTTAGCTGTTCAGCTGTGTCCTACCATTCCTCTGTCATCTCTGAATGACTCCTATAGCAAAATACATAGCAAAAAGAACAATGCATACATCATGTTTGCCTTGTGATTCCATACAATATTCTGTAGAGCAGCATTTAAGCCTCTACCTCCAAAGCACAGGTGAGACACTTTCTTGAGAGGGGGCATCTCATTTGCTTTGAGACTTACACAAACACATTGGGCAATGAAGTAGAATTCTAGTTCCTCTCTACACTATTAAATGCCCTAGGGTTCTTTTGCAACCCAGTAGCTGATGAACTGACRTTGACAGTAGGGATTATTTAGTTAAACGCCCCTCTCGAGTACATGAAGAATGGCATGTCATTAGTGCTGTCGGTTTGACAGTACTCTGTATTGACATATGAAACCAGTGTTTTACGCTGGCAGAATTGGTCTAGTTCTGTGTTATTCCCCTAGTGACTCAGGTAAGGATACCAGAGCAGGCGAACAAGAGCAGTGTGAGTGAAAAAGAAAAGCTACTAGTTTTCAGTGACCTCACCCTGCCCCACAAAGCGCAAATAATTGCAAATAATTGCAAATAATTGCAAATAATTGCAAATAATTGCAAATAATTACCTGTGGGGTTTAGACAGAGCTGCACAAAGCCAAGTTAAAGCAAAGATTGTACCTGTCTGCTCCGTCTGAAGGAAAAGAAGGACACTGAGAAGAAGCCACACCATCCCACAGTGACTTGCCATTGCCATCCTCTGAGCTCATTGAGMGAGTCTCACCTTTTTCTCTACATGGCTCTGGGGCAGCTGCAAAACGACAAACATTACAGTACAAAGGTCAGTAGTTTATGAGAAAATACAACTTCTAAGAGCAAAATCCACATTTAATGACAGTGTAGGACAATGTTAAAAAAAGAAAGGCCACCATGTTACAGCAGTGCCACCCTCATGGCTTGCAGGTGCCTTAATTCTGAGCAAAGCCCCTAAGGACTGGGAATACAGTCTATGGCTCTTGGCCATGTCCCAAGGAGACCAAAGCTACTTTTGTGCCTGATGCAAGTTGGACAGAAGGAGAAAAGAGGTTTAGATGTGAAAACTAGCTCAGGGCACCTCATTTGCTGTAATCGGTGTGTATACTGCAGGCAGACTGCCTTCCAACCCTGGTAGTGCCTTAGGGAGCAAGTAAAGTGCAGAGCTCATCAGAAGAAGAAAAAAAAGAGACAACTTTTTTTTTTTTTTTTTTTTTTTTTTTTCTGTATTAATGCCAGCAGGTATCACATAGGATTTTGGTGCCATTTATTCTACAGAACTGTGAACTGAGACTGAAGTGTTTAACTAAAGTTCATTGAAATGTTCTTGTGTAAAGCGCTGACTTTGACTTCAGTGTCTTTGACTTCAAGTCTTTGATTTGATGATCAGGTGTCCTGTATAGGCCTCTGGAAATAGCCACTCCTGTCTTTGTCCCATGCACCAGGGCAGCCAGTACCTCTGTAAATGCATGCTTTTTTTTTTTTTTTTTTCCCACCTTATTTTGGTTGGCTCTTTCTTACTGTGTGTCTTTGGTTGACCTGTGTTCTTACTGAATACAGTAGTTCATGGGCATTGCTGTGCTTTGAGGTCCTGTGTGCAGGAGACAATTCTGTCAGCTGAGCTCTGTGAGCAAGGGAGAGGTAAAGAGGGAGAAAACCTTGCTCGGTTTTGCTGCCTAGCATAGTCACATAGCGGGACTTCGCAGGCCCCCCAAAAAAGATCTATTCAGAGGACTTTCCTATCACAACATTAGTTTTTTTCCCTGAGATCTCCTCTGAATCTTCCTATAGCTGAGGTGAGCATTAGGTGAGCCTAGTGCCTCATGAGCTAGAATCTCTTGTCCAGATATATTACACTGAGCTAGGTTTGAGTAATGTCATGACTTTTTATTCTTCATACTAGTCCTTTCTTAATCCTTAAGTTGGTACCTCTTTTTGCTTAACACCTTCTCTTTCTTCTGCAGCTCAAAGCTTCTCCTTCCACAGCTCTCAGTTGCTGTCAGCTCTTGCCCACTCTTGAGATAAATGACACTTCCTTTCCAAGGACAGTCATGCTGCACACTCAGATGACACTTGTCTCTCTTGCACACCCCCTGTTAAACCATCTCTGTACTTGCTTTCAAAGTGCTGCCTGGGTTGACAAGTACATATATGCATACCAGCTAATAAAAACCAGCAGCAGAMACCATTTTGAGATGGAAGCTCAACCAAGCCCTTGACTCCTTACACAGTCCAGTCTCTGTTTCACTTCAGTCCTCAAGAGATGTAGCTCTGAGGTAAAATAATGTACTTAGCACAAGTACATACAATTTGGGTAGCCTAAGCTTAAGCTTGTCCGTTTGAAAAAGGAGGTTTCACTCTAATGGAGGTGAATGTTGGATGGAGGATCAAAAGATAGAAATCAAAATCCAGTGGACATAAGTTGTCAGAGAACTAACACCACTGAATAAATATTTAGGTAATTCCACTGAGGGTTTACACAGGTGGAGACCATCAAACTGGGCTCATTGACCTGCAGTCTTCAAAGCATGAGTTAGTGCTGACTGCAGCAGTACCTTGTTGTTATGCAGAGTTGCATTTCTAGTCTTTCAGCCGTGGTTTGCTCAGAGCACCTTTTTTAAGGTACCAGTCAGTGCCTTTTCCAGCCCTCTGAGATAGAGAGCAGAAAACTGGCTAGGTTCAGTTTACCTCGGGCAATAGGGGAGCATATTGAACTGGAGGAAGCTTGGAAAGGCCACCAAGGTGGTTAGGGACACATGGCATAGAAGTAGCTGAGGGAATGGGGGTTTGTTCAGCCAAAGAGAGCTGAAGGATCTAATTGCTGTCTTCTATTACCTAAATGGGGATTATGGTGATGACAGAGTCAAGTACTTTCTCTGAGGTGCACAGCAGAACAACAAGAGGCAGAAGTCAAAAGCTGTGACAAGGAAAATTCCAATTGGATATAAGAAAGATTTTAACTGTGAGGGTGCTAAAGGATGTGAACAGGTCACCCAAAGAGCACACAGAATCTCCGTCTCTCCAGAGATTTCCAAATCTTGAGTGGACCAGGCCCTGCACAACCTGATTTGAATTTGATGTCAGCCCTGTTTTCAGCAAGGGATTGCCCAGGTGAGTTCCATACTTGCCAGTAAGAACCCTTAGACCCCCTACATTCTCCACCTCCTTGTTAGTGTTGACACAATGCAGACAAAATATATCACAAGTACTTGTTAGAGTCATTGGATGTTTTTTTCACTCTTAAAAGAGATCTTGTCCTCAATTATTTCTAARCTGACTGAAGGAAAGGAAAAAAACAACAAAATACAAAGAAAGTGTTTTATTTCAAATTCTGATGTACATCAATATTGCACCTTTCAGGAACATGTAGAACAACTATACATGCAAGGAGCTCTCCGATCCTCAGCCATACACAGTGCAGAGCATGATGGAGAAAATAGTGGATATGCACATTTATTTTTCTGAAGAAGCAAAACAGAAGTGTTCAAAATAAAGTGAAATACAACTCATATAAAGGGAAACAGTATTTTAATTAGCAGTAGTGACGTTGGTGGGTATTTCTACAGAGCATATTTGGGAGATAGCATCATCTGTTGAATACTTACCTGAGGCTCAGCTTTTGCCATGGAAGAACCTTTTGCACAAAACCTTCTGTGCTCTCTTAATCTGCTCAGCACATCAGCAGCTAAGCTGAACAGTTCTAATAAGCACAGATTCTCTGTTGAACCAACTGGCTGCAATTTGAAGTTTTGAAAAATAAAATGAATAAGCAAACATAAGTTCCCAGCAAGCAGCCATTCTTAGGGAGAAAGCGCCTCCCTGTACAAACCCAAATCAACCCTGACAGTCCACATATACATGCTGGAAGCCAGGAATAAAGATAGAAGCAGCACCATAACTTTAAAGAAGTAGCTCTCAAACTTAAGTTTAGTAAATGTGCTAAAAAAGGATAATGTTTCTATTACAGATTGTACAACTGTACCTTGTTAGCCAACAGAAAGGATCAATAACTGCACCACTAAATCTTTTGTCTCAGGACCCATTTTACCCAGCGTAGGAACCTAGACAGTTTGGTATAGATACCATATTTGCCTTTCCTTGCGCAGCCTTCTCCCCAGCTAACAATTCCAGTAATAAAGTAAGTCTCCTTATATTTGGTTACATGGGGGCCTCCACTGTCTCCTTGACAAGCATCTTTTTGCTCCGTCTCGTATCCAGCACAGAACATGTTATCTGTTATGTCAAAGTTAGTGGATTGCTTGCAAGTGTTCCTATCCACGTAGGGGACTTGAAGCACTTTCAGTTTTTTRGATAGTCGTCCACCTTCAAACTCCCGTCCAAAGCCACTAACCATCCCAGCTTTTTGGCTCATCAGAACTTCATTAGCAAAGTCTGTTTCTGGAAGACACGCTGGGATAACATACTCAGAAAATTTTATAGGTTCCTTCAGCTTTATTATGGCTATGTCATTGTCGTAGGTTTCTGCAACGTATTTAGAGTGAACAAATATTTTGTCCACTGTATGCATTGTTTCAGAATGTTCTTCCTTTTCTCTGTCCACTTCACCTGCACAAGATCATTGAAAGGGTCATGCATATGAGGAAGGTRCAAGAAATTAAAAGCAATCTTGATTAAGAAACTAGTATCCCATTCCTTACACTTTGCCTAAGCCTTTATACCATGCAGTAAATTGTAGAAAAATTATCGCAACATTCATTAGCAGCACATGGAGACACTTCCAGTTTCAAGGTCTTCTAGTGAAATCATTGTGTGAGTTTAAGATAAACTCATTCAACTAGACTAAAGCAACTTGGATGGGAGATCTTGCAGAAGATGAGTATGGCTTACATCAGGGAAGGGAAGCTCAGGCACAGCTGAGGCGCAAAGTTGCACTGATCTATAATCATGCCTCAAAAGTGAAATAGTCATAATGTGAGCTCCTTGTTTCTTCCTCCAGTCAATGTGTCCTAGCTTTTCTCAGTGTCCCACAGAAACAAGTCTGTATGCTTGAGACAGGCCTGCAAAAATCATGAGCTTCCTAAAGAAGGGTTTCTGATCAACACAATGCTGAGCAATTTGTTGTGAAAATTTGTTCAAAATGTTCTAGAACATTTATTCTTAATCATTTCCACCTAGCTGACACCAAAAAAAGGATTCATCATTATCACCTTCTTAATCAGCTACTCCTCTCACTACAAAGCAGGATGCCTGCAATAATGGGAAATGATAACAAGTAAAACAAAACAAAAAACAACCACCACCTCACACAGGTTTCAGAGCACAGAGGATTTGTCCATAGCACAGGCTCACCATTTCAGCATGACAGGAGTAAAATAAATAACCACTTACCAACAACAACTGTAATTTCTTTAGATTGGTTCATGCAGTGAGCTGCAGTAAGGACAAAATCTTCATTCAGTATAGTTCCACCACAAAACTCTTCCCCTTCCTCATTTATGAGAACAGCCTGTGAGAGATAAAGTTAAATGCAGAACTAAGAGCATGTTAACTTCAAAGGGTTGTGAACAGCTAATTGYTCTCTCTGAATGTGTGCATTTCAGTGCAATATGTGCTAGTGTGCAGGCCTCTCTGCRATGGTCCTAGTACTGCATACACACCAGGGTATGTTACAGACAGCCTACAGGATCYCATTGGCCATATGGGATAAAGAGGTTTGGCTTTATGTACAGCCCCATGGTACCTATGTTTTAGGAAAAGATACCAACTGACTGAGAGGGGAAAGTGTTCTGCCTACATGCAGAGCACAAACACTTCATTTACCTGCCATGGACATTCACCGAGCAGACACTCGTCACCACCAACTATCCTRGTAATCACATCTGGACTCTGGTTACTCGTTTCATTCTGAGGCTGGACGGTTGGGCTTTCTGTGGTAGCAACAATGTCCTCTTCCAGAATTGTTGCATTTGTGGGAGAGGCAGCTTGAATGCTTGTTGCAGTGCTATTGCCAGCAGGTGAAATAACAGATCTTTTTTTTCTTTTCACAAAAACTTTTCCACAGGGAAACTTTACTGTAAAGACAAGAGCATTAAAATTAAAAAGGAAGGACAAAAACACACATACAAGAAGAAACTCCTTACCAACATCCTCTTGCAATAGAATCAGCTGCCCTCCTTTCAAGACACTAACAAAATGTTGGAGAGATGGGTTGAAAAATGAAAGTCATTTTCTAGCCCTGAAAGCTAGCCGTGGGTTTGGCTTCTGGCCAGGGTTTTCAAAGCTTTTAAAATTCAAAAAGCACTTTCAATTGTTTATATTGCTACATACCAGTAATATCGTTATATATGTTAAAAATCATTCATGAGAGCCATTTACTTATTTGTTATAAGGGATCTAGAAACAGATTATATCCATATATGGTTGGCTTATCCTGCTCATCCCACCACTTGCAGTCTGCTGAAATACAATGGAAATGGACATCCGATAGCATTAATCTTAATTACTTGATTAGGTTAACTGACATCAAAAACAGAAAATAAGTTCTTGAAACCTGCTACTTTAAATAGTAAGTAACAAATTTGTTTAAGGAACAAATAGCTATCCTCATTTTCATCCAGACAGCAGCCCTTTTGTTCCCCTTCACATAATTTCTGTGAAAGGTACCTTGTAAAAAGTTACCAGTGAGATAGATCTGTTGCCCATCACTTCACCCCAGGCACAGAAGGCTATTAAAACACAAATCATSTAGTCTTAGTGCTAAATCAATGTCACTATGTCTGTGTTTCAAAAGACTTCTTTAACTGTGAAAAAGGTCCCAGCACTATTGCTATTAGTTCATCATGTGTCTTCGTACCTGATGCAACACAGCCTTTGCCATCTTCTGCTAGAACATACCCTTTAGCACAGGAACACACAACATCCTTCTGTGCACTCTTTTTGATGCTACAGAACTGCTCACAGTCACCATTGCTTATCTTGCAGTACTTGGGTATGACTATAAAAGAGACATGTTTGGAGAAAATAAAAAGTTATTGAAGTTCACCAATCATTGGCACCAGTCATTGCTGACTGCCATTCTATTCCATGCAATTTTCCAAGMGACAGACACTGCTCCTTAAAGATAGTGCTGACATCTTATGCTTCAGCTCCCTGTTCAAGTCTCTGTCACAGTTTTCTAAAGGAGAAACCTACCAAATTCACAGTTTCTGCCTTGATAACCATCCAAGCATGAGCAAGTGTAGGAACCAATTCCATCTTTACAGTGTCCACCGTAGTGACAAGGGTTTGAGCTGCACTGATCTCCATCTACAAGACATCAAAAGAATAAACTGTTTTAAGAGCGTAAAACTGTCAGTGAACTCTGAAGGGGCTGAATTTTATCAAGGAAGCTTTAATACGATTTTTGTAACGTTTCTCCCATGAGTTGCCACATTCCAGACAGCAAAGAGGAGGGTCAGTATTTCAAAGCGGTGTGAGTCACATACATGACCCAAGTGGTGCAGTCATACTTGCTGTATGAGCTGGGCCTTTTGTGTAGAAAGATAAAGCAATAGTGCAATAGTGCATCACTGTGCATCATTTACAGTGAAGGCTGTAAGAGCAGGCTGGCCATTTCCATGTTGCAGATACTCTCCAAGATGATTTGACTTTTGACCTCCTAAGCTCTGAAACTGCTTATCCTAAGAATCCAGCCTGAAGCCTCCAGGTATATTCCTGGTATATTCCAGGAGGCCTGTATATTCCGCAAGAGAGGAGTTAAAGACCTTCCCTCTGTTGTTCCTCAACAGAGGGAAGGTGAGATCACCATTTATGGAGGAAAGGCAGACTTGAAACCTACTGAATAGTTCCTGTTTTCTGCCTAATCAGTTGTGCCGCTGTAGCTGTTTTTAACTAAGCAATATCTTACTGTTAAAACCATGCCTGTTCAATCTTTCCCTAGACACCATAAGTGTTGCTGTGGACCTGAGCTTTATAGCAATATTTCACAAAAACATTGCAGAATCCCATACTAAAAAAAGGAAATTCAAATGAATTGTTCTAGCAACTTGGCTGAGGGAAACTGTGGTTTTCAATATTTCTGAACACCAAAAAAGAAAAAAAAAAAAGAAGAATTCATGGCCTGTGGTTTACAATGTATGAAATGGGCATTTCTGCTAAGAGCACTGGCACTAATGTTCTGCTGCCTGTATTCTCATGAGAAAATGGGCTGAATTTTTCCGCTCATGTTAACTGCTGTTCCCGCAGTACTGACGCAAGCCTTGGTTGCAATCTCAGCCTGTGGGCTTCAGAGTTTGTCTCCCCCTTAGATGATTGTGAAAGTTCTGAGTCTTCATCACAGCAACTATATCAGTTCTCTGTRGACTCCAAGAGACAAAGCTGAGCAGTCTTACTTGGGTCAAAATATTTGAGGTACTCTTCATAGCATGCATGCTGGACACATAATTTCAGGAAAACACATTACTAAACAGTAACACATTAAAAAACCAGCAACTTTCAGAAAAGAAAAAAAATATTGATTAGTATTTACTAATCTGCTGGGTTTTCTTCCTTGAATACTACATAGTTCTGTAGAAACACATGCTGCAAAATACTAACCTTTGCAGGACTCAACTACACTGTAGCATGAAGGATGATGGAAAGCGGCAAGGCAGACTGAGCAACATAGTTAATGCCTTAGCCAAGGCCAAAAATTAAAATGACGCTCTCATCTATGACACTTTGTGTCTTTATATATTTCTGAATAGGTGCCTGTGAAGGACAGTTAACTGGCAGAGTCACATTCCCAGCTTCTCACTGTCCTTTGCGTGCAAAGAGCCACTATTCTTCTCTGAGAGGAAAAGATCTCAAGCATTGGAGGCAGCTGAACCTTGCCTTAGAAAGAAGTGACAGGGTTCAAGCAACAKCAAGGCAGTAAATCAGTCAGATTCCCTTTTCAGAGGAAACTCAGCATGTCCACAGTGAAAAGAGAGGAAACAAGAGGGCAGGAAGTGGTTACGTAAGAAGTGTGTCCTTTTTAGCCATGCAAAAAGAAGAAGCTTAATTTTCTAAACAAATGCAGAGTGTTTCTTACCTACATAGACATTCCAGAATTCCTCCTACAGGTAGGTGTGGGAAAAGGGAAATAGGAGGAGACAAACAAGAATTAGATGGAAATCAGTGATTTCAAATCTTTAGAAAAATGTCAGAGCTTTCATACAGACCATGCGTGCAACCAATAATTGTTAAAACAGAATATTTGTTACAGGCAAATATAGGGCCTTGCAGCCTGACACTGCTAGTTAATAAATTAAAACAATATGACCCATTTATATTTCTCAGTCCTAGAGAAACRAGTCTCACGCACTTCTGAAAAATGCTTAAACTCATTAGAGATTTCTTAATGATGTGACTCATTTAACATAAGGCACTCTTTTTCTTGCATAACTTATCTTCATATTCATTTGACTGGATTTATTTATACTCCTGCAATACCAAATTCTCAGTGTACTTCCCCTTTAGCCCCTCAGGACCTCAGAAATCTCAGCATTTAAAAATATGGTGTCTCTTTTCTCCCTTCCCTCTTGCACTGCAGATTCCAGGTATGCTGCCTGTCCAAGTCTGTCTTTTTCATGATACTCGGTCTCCAGGTAGAACAGGCTGTGCTGGTTTTGTTATAGGTCAACCAACCCTTATGCTTTAATGTATCCTTATGATGCATCCATAACTCCCCCACCCAGGTCATTTCAGGCACACTCCAAGAACATTCCGGACAGCAAATATTACGGAAGTGAAATAAATCTGGCTTTAATACCAGTTTCAGGGCTGTTCTTAACAGCCACGTAGCTACAGCCTGATTCTCCTTTACCCACAGTCACTTCAAGTTCTTCTTCAAGTAACATTTATTATCTTTTCTATTGACCTTGTCTCCTGGACTTGTCTCATCTCTTTAATCTCTCTTTAGCTTTGGAATAGATCTCCCTCCTGTCTAAAACTAACTAGCCTCTAGAATAGGGAAGGTGATACAGGAATTGCAGTGTAATTCTTTGTGGGCAGTTTAATATTCAGACATACTCTTCACAGTACATATCCTGTCCATTTAAATGCTGGAAAGAGAGATACAAGTTGCTAAACACTACAAAGCTCCTTCAGATGAGTAGGCAAGGTTTTTGCATGAGGACTACCATAGGTTCTATGYCAGTATTTGCATTCTCAGTCTTCCTATGGTCTCTTCATCTAAGAATCCTTGAACACTCAGCTATGCCATGCAGATGGCAGCGTGACAGTATTTCTAACATAGCTAATATCAAAATATTTAGAGGTTGAATACTTCACAGTGATGATTAAACAGATTAGACGAGGTAAAAGAATGGAGGCTTTAATATGGACTAGCCTTACAAGTGCTAAATTAAGACCGTTTTCCAGTTTTCATATTTATGCTGTAGCAATTCCAGCCAAATCCAAAAATGTTCTCTATTTTTCTTTTATGTTAAGTGACCAAGAGCATTTTGTTAGTTTTGATTCCCAGCTCAAAAGATCTTAATGCTGTATGGTAAACATGAAATATGCAGGCCTATTTCTTTTGTATTAGTTCATCCTTACAGTTTTCTCTTGGTTTTCAAAGGCTTCTCTCGCTTCTTCTTTCGAGCAACGCTCCTCATTGCATTCTCTTTCAATATTCCCTTTCTTCAGTTCCTCCAGAAAAGAGTTAGCACGTTTTGTTCTTTCCAAGAACTTATCTGCATTTTCTTTCTTGATAAATACTATACAGTGGGAAAAAGAAGAACAGAGGTGCCAGGTAGCACTTGTTATTGGTGAACAGCCATTCAGAAATAACTGAAGTGAAAACAAAACAAAATAGAATCTCTATCCACTATGTMCTTAGGCTAAATGACCTGTGAAGTCAGTTACCACAGACAAGTACATCCCAAGATCTCTCAGATCAGTTTCTTCCTGGGAATCAGTGGGTCTAGGACAGATTAGAGGGTCACCAGAATGCCATCCTACTGCTTTTAGTCTTGAAAATAAGAACATACATATTGACACTAAGGGATTATACTGCAGTTGCTCCTGCTCAGGACTCCAGTCATGAACAGAGTGACTTTCCTTGCCACTCCGAAGGCTGGGTACACCACATCATTGCTTGATTTGTTTTCAAGGCTAACACCCCTGTTTGCTCTGGCTGCTTGTGCACCAGAAACTAAACACCACGCAGATGCGAGGTGCAGTAACACATCACTATGGGGTTCAGCTGATAGATGGGAAAAGTTGTTTCACTGTCCAGCCTTCAGAGAAGAAACAGAAAATCTGCAAGTTCTGTTGCCTTTCACCACCCCRAACTCAGGTCAATAACTGCTGCATGAGCAATACTGCTACTTTCCAGTAACCTGTACACAAATTGCCACTTAGGAAGAACTGAACATTGGAATAAATCAATTGCCATTTTTACTAGCTTACAAAAAGCAGATATTCTAAGAACTTTTGCAGAGTCTGAAAGCTGGCATTATTAAGCAATACTGTAGAGTCTACATAGGCTGAAAAGGCTGCTTGCAAGGAGGGCTCACAGAAAGTGCTCCTAAGTTTCAGTTCAGCAACTGTTACTTCACTATCTTATTTGTCCTTAAATCTCCTTCTGCAGTTATGGGAAAGTGACAGGCCACAGCTGGAGGGGTTATTGCYCCTATACTCTTTGCTACAAGCAGCACTAGAAAATGTTTTTATAAATTTGAAYTAGCCAGTCAGCCTTCTGAGACTGATCTTTTTTCCCCTAAATCTTCTGTCACGCTTGCGTCTTCAGCGCCATGAAGTCTGTCAGCTCCAGCAGGCCGCTCCACAGGCTYGCCAAGACCCTTATTTTAAAACTAGGCTGATTCACTGAAGGAAGAGCTGATGACTTTCGGAAAAGTCACTTGCTGCTCTTGTCTGTTCTGACCTTTGATGTTGACCCGAGTAACACAAACAGCAGAGCACAGAGCGCGCTAACCCTCTCCGCGCCACAGCCCCGAACCCTCACCATGTAAGCAAATCCCGCGGAACCAAAGACAGTCTGTCCACTTCCGGGTCCCAGGACAGTCCCACTACTYCCCAAGTATTGAAGTACAGCACATTTTGAAGGCTGTCCTCCCAGCACTTGCAATGGGAGGAATGGAAATATGGAAGTGAATGTCAACTGGGAACAGGCCACTCTGGAYCAGAGTGGGAGGTTGCACCATGGGGACTCTCCAAAGTTGGGCTCAAGCCCGGAAGCCCCCCTGGGACTTCCCAGGGAGCCCTCCCTCACACAGGCAAAGCCTGCTGGTGTTTCAGCACAGTAGAGAGGGGCAGTGCAAGTGCCAACAACCCTCCTGCCATTTTGGAGTGCAAGCTGCAGCGGGGAGGAAGGGAGGAGGAAGGAAGGGAGAAGGAAAGGAGGAAGGGAGGAAAGGAGGAAGGAAGAGAGGGAGGGCGGAAGGAAGGAAGGAAGGAAGGAAGGAAGGAAGGAAGGAAGGAAGGAAGGAAGGAAGGAAGGAAGGAAGGAAGGAAGGAAGGAAGAAGAGCGGGAGGGAGGGAACCCCTTCCCCACCCCCCCCAATCATCCTGCTCCCAGGAGGTTGGATCTCCTGTTCCAATGGTTCCCCCAATGGCTGTGGTACCCCCAGCCCCAATCCCCAGCAGCAATCGTCCCAGGAGGAGACGAGGACAGGATGGACATCATGAAGAGCCGAGCCCCGCTCTCCCCCTGCAGCCCCCCTTACCGCTTCCCTCGGCGCGGAGGATGAGGGCTGCGAGCGCCGCGCAGAGCAGCAGCGGCAGCAGGCGGCCCGCCATGGTGCCCACCCGTGCCTCGACCACGGCCGGGTGGGATGGCCCGGGCAGAGCACAGGAGCCGACGGGCCCGCACACACACGCACAGCCCCGCGCCAGCGGCAGCGACTAAAGTTGTGTTGCTTCACCCTGCCCAGAAATAGCGGAAGCGCCTGGACGGGGGGAAGCCGCCGGCAGGATCGCTCTGCAAGGGGGCTGACGTGATAGCGTTTCTTCTTTTTTTTTTTTAATGCGGGAGGGAAGTCTGCTTTCTTAACTGCACTTTTTGGGCGCAGCGCTGGATCGTGCCCTTGGCAAGCAGGCAGCCGTGGCTGAGGCTTGGCACRACCCGAGCCTGGGCTGGAGGGGGCAAACAAACCTGAGCTCCCAACCGGGGCGGACACTGACCCACCTCCAAAACAACCACTGCCCTCRGCAGCCCCCTCTCGCTTTCCCAATGTTCCCGTCCCACACCGTGACCTGTTGACTTAGTGCTTTATATTTCCCGGCTCCAGCGTGCTCAGTCTCATGAGCCATCCCCAATGGTCCCATGACCACCTCACTGCTTGTGCCTCATGGTAGGAAGGGACTCCCGCCTGTCAAACCAGGCTTAGGGCAGCTTGCCTCCATCTTCCCTGTCATGCTGTTTGTTTCTTTATTACTTTATGAATAACTAGAATCTGTGGGGGATGTTTTCATAGACCCAGACTGCTTATTTCTCAAGYCTTTGGAATTTGCTGCCTGCTCTAATTCAGTTAAGTGCTTAATAGGAATAATAGACTGCTTCTTCTAYGTTGGTAATGCAGATTAAAGAATGCACAGTTTTTGTCTTGCATATATACCGTGTAATGACAATGTTTTTTTCCCTAATAATAGAGTACAGCCAATCTTAATTTTCCTACTTGCTGGCAAGCTTTTGTGATTGAGCTCACATTCAGCATGATTTGAATGATTCCAGAGCATACGCTTTCATTAGATTATTTTCTAATCTCATCAGCGATTTTATCTGCCATCGTCTCCTTCACTTCTTGGCAGTTTTTACGCTTACAATGGGAAATATAACTTTTAATGGTGTAGTCTGCTGTCWTTCGGAGTTGCTCAAGTAATACCATTTGTACACTAAGGCTACAGAGAATAATGTGTGGCCTGTATTTTGCCCATGGTCAGACAAATATCCTCTTCTCCCTCCAGACACCAGAACAGAGGGCACAATTTRAGTGTTAGATTGAATGAAAAAATAAACATTCTGTTTCCATTTGTTCTTCTTCTGTATTAAGTAAGACAATACTGAGGCAAAGGAAAGCTAAATCAGTGATATTCYTCACCATAYACAAATTTAGGGTGCCTTTAACTAAAGTTAGTAGTCACTAACTTTATTGCAATAATATTTGATGCAGGAAAACTGTAATGAAGCTTTCAGAGCACATCTGTAAAAGTGAAATTAACTTTTTCCCTGCTTTTATGTGTTGGAGAGTCTCTACAGTTTCAAATTTGCCTGTTGTCACTGCAATTGAGGCTACTTCAGCATAAGATAAAGCAATTCTTTTCTATTTTCTTCCCTATTATGTAATTTTGTTACAGAACCTATTGTCTTAAGAAAATGTGAAAAACAGAAGTATAGAAGGGGGTTAAAAGAAATTTCACATGTTTGCAGAGAATAGGTTCGTCATGACTATTCAACATAACRCAACTTATTGCTCAGGAAATCCTTACATCACTGATTACCAGAAAGGAAGATCATGATGTGCCTGATATGTTACTAGGAGTCTTTCTCAGTGGTTAGCTCTATCTGTTATCAGAAAATAGACACAAAATGAAAGAGACTCTTGAGTCTTTTTCAGTATGGTTATTCTGTGCACCATTTGCATACATACAAATTTACAAACAATAGCAATATAGAAGTTATTTAATATATTCAGATAGACATTAGGCTAGTGCTGAATGATTTTTAGTKGTATGGGTATTGTATAACCACATCCATGTACAGGGAATGCCTTCATGGGAAAATGTTACAGGTTGGATCAAGGRGCAATAACACTATCAAGAAATACTCTGAATCAATATCATTAATCCATGTGGTTCTTTAACCAGTCAATGTATTTGGATACCCTTGTATAAACCCCATAGTTGCCTTTAGTAGCACAGCCCTTCCCCCAGCTGACAATCCCAGTTAGAAACCAAGTGTCCTTGTACTTTGTGGCATGAGGTCCACCACTGTCACCCTTGCAAGAGTCTTTAGTGCCGCTCAGATCTCCTGCACAGAACATATTTTCAGTAATATTTAAAGTAGTCTCCTTTTCACATTCTTGTGTCTTCACACGTGGCAAGTCAACTCTCATCAGAAAAGAGGATGTAGCACCTCTGTCCAGCAGGCGACCCCATCCGCTCACTGTGGAGAATTTGATGGAGGACAGCTCATACACTGCAAACTGTTTCTCAGGCAAACATATTGGTACCACATAATCGGTGAGGTTCACAGGTGTTTCCAGTCTCAGCAGGGCAATATCATTATTAACTTGCCCGTTCTTGTATTCTTCGTGAATGATCATCCTGGTTATTCCACTTTCTTGTTCAGTTTTCTCATCATAATGTAGAGCATGTTCACCTGGAAAATGATTAATCCTAGATAATGTCAGTCACATCCTTGATTCCTCAGATGTTTTGGAAACAGGAGGTTTCTAGTCTCACATTTCTAGAGGACACTTATCTACTATCRAAGTCTGTAGTCTTTCTTTTAATCTGGCTGCACTTCTTTCTTTTCCTCTGGTTTGTCCGTCTTGTTACACAGAGTTACAGTATGGTTGAGGTTGGAATGGATTTCTAGAGATCATCTAGTCCAACACCCCTGCTCAAGCAGGGAAACAGTGCACTTTGCCCAGGATCCTGCCAGCTGGCTTTTAAATATCACGAAGGCAGGACACCACCATCTACCTGGGCAATCTCTTCCTGTGCTGTTGCCCTTACAGTAAAGAAGTTTTTCCTCATTCTCAGATGTAATTTCCTGTGTTTCAGTTTGTCTTTGTTGTCTCTCATCCTATTGCTGGCCACCAATGAGAAGAGTCTGGATCCATCCTCTTGACACCCACCCTTAGGATACTTATACACATTTTTAAGATTCCCCATTCAGTCTTCCTCAGGCTGAAGAGGTCCAACTCTCTCAGCCTTTCCTTACAGGACAGATGCTCCAATCCCTTCATCATCTTAGCGTACCATTGCTGGACTCACTCCTTGTCTCTTTTGTACTGGGGAGCCCACAACTGGACACATGCTCCAGATGCAGCCTCACCAAGGCTGAGAAAGGGGGAAGGAGGATCACCCTCTGACCTACTGGCACTGCTCTTCCTAATGCACCCCAGGATATCATTGGCCTTCTTGGTCTCAAGGACACATTGCTTGCTCATGGTT
Organism: Nothoprocta perdicaria; assembly: GCF_003342845.1. Lineage (NCBI taxonomy): Eukaryota > Metazoa > Chordata > Aves > Tinamiformes > Tinamidae > Nothoprocta > Nothoprocta perdicaria. The sequence goes on along the minus strand of NW_020455597.1, from coordinate 409,387 downwards.
ATCTTGTTGTCCACCAGGCTTGCCAGGTCTTTCTCTGCAGAGCTGCTCTCCAGCAGATCGGCCCCCAGCCTGTACTGGTACCTGGGGTTACTCCTCCCTATGGGCAGGACCCTGCACTTGCCTTTGTTGAAATTCAGGAGGTTCCTCTCTGCCCAGCTCTCCAGCCTCAATCACAGTAGGAATAACTGGGGTAAAATGGTAGCAACCCATCAGTAATCAAACATGAATACTAAAGTGGAAGCTTGAAATTACGAGGGAAGATACATACCCAGCCTCACCCGAATCTCATTCTCATGAATGTAGTCCAAACAGTGAGCTGCAGTGACCACCCACTCAGGTGAAAGTAGAGTACCTCCACACTTCTCTTGCTKATTATGTGTTATAAGGGCCTGACAACACAAAACAAAGTGACATATTACTCGAAGGCGCTTGTCTTGAATCTCAGTAGTGTCAGGTTTTATGTTGCTTATTTCTGTCGTTTTATGCAACTATGTTTRAAATACTGAGCAGATTGTATAGAAAACTTAGGAGTGGGGAGACTTCTCATTGAGATTTTTTTACAGTATGGGCACTTCTTATTATGGCCAAAGGTATAGCCCTGAAAGCTTCAAATAAAATTCTTACTGATAGCAATATTAAGGATTAAGGGAAGATACAGGAGGCTGAATTATTACCCCACTCCTATGTAAGCAGACACTCCAGAAAAAGGCTAAGATGCATGGTTGGAATAAATGGGTCTGCTAGCTACAGGTGAAGAGGAAATTTGGCTGTCCAGAAATTGCGCTTTTTACAGGTTTTAAAATAATCAGTTTAAAGTAAGGAATTTGACATGTTGCAGAAGAAAGAAAATGCAATAAAGGATCTTGAAGACTCACTTGCCATGGACATTCACCTGGAGGACAGATGAAACCACCTACTATTCTCCCTTCTCCAGTTGCATTTTTTTTTGCCAACACTGGTATTTTTCCACATGGGTATTTCACTGAAAAATATATAAACAACTACAATTTTATTGAAAGGAATTACAATAAATTTGCCCTGGCACTGGCCGCCACTGAGAAGAATTTGGCCCCATCTTCTTTACATTCTTCCCTCAGGTATTTGTACATATTGATCAGATCCCCTCTCAATTGTGTCTTCCCCAGACTAAACAGGCCCAGTTCTCTTAGTCTTTCCTCATACAATAGATTATTATTATACAATAGATTATTAATATCATGGACATACAAGGCACTTGCAATTAACACATCTTTTTAAAGTATAAGTCAACACTGAGGAAAACAGCAAGCTTGAGAGGTGATTCTATCAAACCTTGTAGTCTACATGTTTTCAATGACCCTCATGCTTTAATTCAGTGGTGCTTAGTGCACAGTACCCCTGCTGGCACGAAAGGCAGGCTTGAGTGTGAGACACTCAGCTTGCTATCCCTTGTTTGGATGCACTGAAAATCTCCTGAGAATAGACATTGTGTCTTCTGGTATGTCTCCTGGCAGACTGCAACTCTACTGCTTGGGTCCAGCCCATCCTCGATTCTTCCAGATTGCTTATCTCAGTCTAAGGCCCTATCTCAGCTTAAGCAAGCGAGGAACTGCATGGACATGTGACAGTAAGTGATATAAGTCTTAGGGATCAAATCTGTACCTGCGTTACAGTGCAGAGGAAACTTTGGTGTTTTCAGTATAACATTAATCCCACAGAAGTTTCCTTTAACTCCGAGGATCTGCCTTTGGCTTCTGCGTGCCATTGGGGGGCTTCTGCGTGCCTGTAATAATCCCCAAGTGCCCTTTACTTGAGCTGATGCAAAGAAAGCATCAAGCTTTTGCAGGTCCTGACAGGGTATAGAAGAATCAGACTAGCTCTTTGGGTGACAGCCTGTGAAAGACCAGAAAATACTTAATCCATAACATTATTTCTRATGCTCTCTTCAGAACAACACAAGTTTTAGCATTGAAAGAGTGTGAGCACATTGTATGAAGGGATACTTTAGGGTAGTTTTGTTTTCTTGGAACACACAGACATTGATATAAATATTTTGGTCCTCAAGAAGCAAGAAGCAACAAATACATATTCTTTTTTTTTAAAATGCAGGAGAAGATATGATTTAAAGGTTGGGAGAATCCTGAATTCTTTGTTTGGAGCTTTTAGCAACAGCAGGTTCCCCATCGCGGAGTATTGCAGAACCTGCTAATGTGCAGGGACAAGCACATTACTAGACAATCATTTTCTAATGAAATTGTTTCTGAGAGCCAGGTTGTCAGCATCGGTTCTCCACATGAGTGCTCTTTTGAGGTGTGTACTGGGGTGTTACCCCTTCAGAATCAGTTCTTTAGATGTGAACACATGTTCCCTGCAGCTCTCTCCATTATGTTCACATCCCCGGGGTCTCTTTTTCCCTACTAATGAGGTAATTGAGGTAGGCATCTGCARTAGAGTCAGATGCCAGCTTTTGTATTGGAAAAGTAATTAACTTGTCCTAATGAAGTCCCAGTTGAAATTTACCTCGTCAACTGAACAAGAGAAAAATCCAGCCATACTATCTAGAGGAATATCAACAGTTAACAGTTTATTGGTCCTACCAATGGCTGGAGGAAAAAAAAAAAAAAAAGAAAGGAGCAACTGATTTTCTTTGGTTTTAATAAGGCTCTTCCTCTCTTGATGTTAYGTTGCAATAAATACTGCAATAAAATCCCTATTCACAAATTCACATTGATTGGAAACCCAATAGTAAAACAGTGTTGTCCATGAAGTCCATGGCCTACCATAATGAGGTTGCACTAAAACAAAAGGAGGATTTGGGGGGTCCAAAGTCCCCCCCCCCCACTCATTGGAAATGCCTGAGTACCTTCCAGTCTGCTTTATTTACTGGCTGCAGTGTGCCTCTCCACTGCTCAGCTCTTCTCTACAGTAGAGAATATTCTAGAATATTCTCTAGCTAGAGCAATGGTGAGACCATGCCCCAAAGAAGAGGAGGGATTCAGTTTGCTTCTCAGTCCTAGGGGTGGGATGACCAAACTCAATTTTCCCTTGTCCCAGTGGTGTGGGCTTCTGAGGCCAGGAACGGTGGGGTCCAGAGGGAACAGATCACTCACTGAAGAAGACATCCTGAAGTGTGGTCTCCTTGCTATTAATTCTCTCAGGCTGAACGAATCCAGCTCTCTTAAATCCTGAGTCTTAATTCCTTTAGCCACGAGTCTAATGTCCTGAAATTGGGGGAAGTACTTCTTCTTCCCCAAATACTTCTTATACTTTGTGGTTTCAATAAAAAATGGGTGGTCCATTTGAAAAAAGAGCGGCTGGGGCTCCCAGCATGAGACGCTGAGGRCACTGCTCAACCCACCCCCAGACCCACGGCAGCGCATATGTCAAACTCAGCCTTTCCCACCGACTCTTTTGAGGTGTCTGAGTTTTAGTAGAAGTCCAAACCTACTGCTCTGGACTCTCCCCTAAAAGAAAAGGAAGGGAACCAATGCCTAAGGAAGGGAACCAATGCCTAAGGAAGGGAACCAATGCCCCAGGATTACACTTTGGAGCTCCGAGGGTGTTGAAAACGTTTCTTTTAGGGGGCTGGGTTAGATTTAGCAGCGCGCTCATAGCGTCATACCTCGGGGAAGGCAGGACACACCATCACTCGCTAGCGCGTAGTCATCTGCGCAGAAACACACTCGTTTGCCGGACGGCCCGTCAGTGCAGTACTGCTCRCAGCCACCATTGCTGTAAATGCACTTCAGCTGGTCAGCGGTGGCTAAAGCCAGAGAAAGAGTCTTCATGTTTCTGAAATGTTGGTGCCTAACACAAGTCAACTACAGCTGGCAGTGCTGCCAAGGAAGCACGGCAGTAAATATCAGTGATGTATGTGCAGTGACTGGGTCAAAGGCTAATTCTGTTTGGGAGAAAGTTGTGTAGAACTGGATCACCTGAGATTAAGGAGGGAAAGGCTGTGCTTAAGAAATATGCACCTAAAAATAAATCAGTCTGCGTATAATGCTGTATCTGAGCTACAGCAGTAGCCTACTGTCCTTCCTAAAGAACAGGGGTGTAGTAATTGTCTTGCAACCATCATAATCTTTAACTATGGAAAAACATGTCTATTTTATATTTGGTACAAGAAAGATCTGGGAATATAACTGAAAAAAAATCACACGATATGACAACTTCTTTTCTGTGAAACAAGTCAAAAAACCCTTCCCCTCTGCCCCACTAAATGTTGTCAGTTTTCCAAATGATTGGATGTAGGTGGCTGCTTTATAATAATTCCTTATGTTCTGCTAGGAGTTCTCTCCATCCTAGAGGCAGAAAGAAAAAATGGGGCATGGTCCTTGCAGCAGAGAGACACATACACAAAACTACCATTTAAGACATAATTTGTAAAAGGAGAAGAGGCTCACAGATTCTGCTCTAGTGATGGTGAGCATGAAAAATGCTTAGGAGGTTAGCAGGCRGTGAAGAAGGCAGACACGATCAGCTAAGCAGTATGAGGAGAGTTTGAGAAAAGACAAGAGCAGAGAYGGCAGCTTGACTTAAGTTATGGGTGGCACATGGCAGGTAATGAGCAGTCAGAGCTCTGAGAGCACCTGGTGTCAGTTGGGAGGTGCCTAATTCTTGTTTGGACTCATCATATTCTGCAAGCATCAACTTAACTAATATATAACGTGCACTGAAGTCAATGAAGAGCATTGTATTGACTGTATTAGACACTGTGTCTGTCCCCTCTTTGCAGCATGGTCAAGTAACTTCCTAGCTAATTCAGGTAGGAAAAGCAATCCTCCTCCTCTCTCAGACAGCTCACAAAAGTCATTTGTTTTACCAGATCCCCTAGAGTAGAAATTATTTTGCTATGCAGTGCAAAACCTGCACTGACCCCACTGCCAGCTGGTTACATCTACCATAGGACACTTCAGAGAGTGGCAATGGTAGTTATCATTGCGGGAATGGTGCAGAGAAATAATGCTCGCCGCTGCTTATCCCAGTAACTTCCATTTGAATGAATAATGACATTTTTACTTTGTTACCCTTTGCCATAGCTGACCTTTTTCACAGTTTTTGCCTTCATATTTCTCGGGACAACGGCAAACATAATCCTGAAACTGATCATCACAAGTCCCACCGTTCTGACAGGGATTGGAGGCACACTGGTTAGGGTCTGTAAAACATTCACCATTAGTCCAGGTCGCACGAGGAATTGCGGCAGTGGGAGCATTTTTGTAAGATGTGCAATTCTCATACCAGAATAGACGTGCCAGAATTCTGCCTGGGAAAAAAAAAAAAAAAAAAAAAAAAAAAGCAAAATTTAATTAAACAAAAAATAATTCAGATTAAATCCTACACCCTTGTAAAAGAGAATGTGTTACAGGCAGCCACAGAGATGCTCCTATTGAATGGGATGCCCATAAAATATTCTACCTCATTTTCTGGTGTGAAGAGAGAAGAGCACTTCAAATATATACAAATATGTTCCCGTCAATAATTTCCCTATGGTTTGTGTGAAATTGACTGATTAGGTCTGTCTGGAAAATGAATATATTGCATAATAAAAACATCTAAGATATGGTTGCCTCTGGAATTTTTGTGGGGATGGAAGAATTGAGATGACTTAGCAAAAATCTCCTTTCCAACCATCCCTCAAACTGGTCCTGCCCAATGGGGCCCATGCAGCGTGCTCCCCACCAGCCAGCACTGCTGCCGTGGATTCCTCTGGACATTTGAGACCAGGATCCAAACAGAAGGCCACAAAGTGCATTTTGGCTTTCACGTTTTCAACTGTCAAGCCACACTCYTAAGTACACCCTTGAATCATGGGGAAGGGCAAAGTCCACCCAACTGCGAGCGCTAACCCAGCGCTGCGCTACTTACTGTCCTTTCGTTGTCGCGGTAAATTTCTCTTGCTTCCTCAAACGAGCAGTTTTCTTCCATGCATTCCCGCTCTAGGGACCCCAGTTTTATCTCCTCAAAGAAGCTATTGGCTCTTCTTTGCCTTTGCAGAACACTGGTTGCATCTTCCTGCTTTAAAAAGACTGAAAAACATTTTCTGTTTGCCAGACGTCTCTCCAGAAAGAGAGGATAGCTTTTCTGCTATCCAGGCTTTTTAGGAGAAGTTTTAGAATTAGACACACTGAATAAATTTCCACAACCTGCCAGAGTCACCACCTCCTTTCGTTGATAAGGTGGCGATGACAGGTAAAGGGAGAGCATATGGATTTTACAGAGCCAGAACTAAAGAGAAGTCTTACATGTCTGCAATACACAATACACTGACATATTTTATATGGTAGGTCTAAACATAGACAGGACAGAATTTCTTTCAATTCCAGCAGCTGAACAGCACTTCAGCAAGTGCTGACCTCTGTGGCCACAGCTGGTTTTCTTGTACTCAATACAATTATTTGATGCCAGGTGGACCAAAGGGAGTCCTAACTCTCCAGTGCTCTGTTTGTCACTGGTTTTAGCTCAAACCTTTCAATCCTTGGACCTGCAGAAGGAATCTAGCAGACCATTAGCAGACTACAGGTTGAGTTGTTATCTTTATTTTTCTTCTGAAAAAAAAGACTACATCACAGTACATATGAGGGTTGGACAATGCCCTTTGTGTTGCCTGGTGGAGCCTGCATATGGCTCCTAACTTCTGCTATCACCATAGACCACAGCTATGGGGATCTTATCCCTGTGAGTCTCTGCCATCCTCCAAATGGACATTTGGGAACACAAATAGGGTGKCAAACATCATCAGAGCTCACTTCACAGAACTACTCAAGCTTCCAATGAATGTAAATGTCTATTTAAAGACCTAATAGCCTTATGTCATCATGCTGACCTCTTCCTGAGGTGATCCTCACACCTAAGCTTCCTGATATCATCAGCTATGCCCTCCTGGTATAATTCAGAATAATAARCAGTAAGTCCCAGTGCTGTGGTCTATTTTTACCCCATATACTACACTGCRTGAACCTTGAAGTGATTGGTTTCTGCAGTGTGTTCCTCCCTGTCACTAGGCAATTCTGAAGCTTCGTGACAGCAGTTTAAATCTCAGCACTTCTGGCTTTGACTTAGGACTGTGGGTAGATTTGTGGATTAAGGTTGATGTGTATCCCTYGCCATTCCTCCAAGACATTCCCCACTATATGGCTCCCAAAAAAGAAATATTTGCCTACTACCTGCCTGAAAGGCTTTGAGGTAGTTGAGGTAGTTGCGGATGAGGAGACTCATATCTGTCAGCACATAAATACCCACAAAAAATAAAAACAGCTGAAAGGATTTTCTCCAGTCTAGTGAGTTCTTTGTCTCTGGTCACTTATCTCAGATCATAATATCTGCTGAATTGTATGCAAAACAATGGTAATTTTCCCTGTATTTTGAAGTTATTTGAAGGAATATAGTATTGTGTGATGCATCTAATTTGCCACAGAATGCTTCATAAGWTTTTTTCTATTATAAATATATAATTACAATATTAAATATGTCTAACTATTATTATATAAAATATATATTAAATAAATATATATATTTTGCCAGGTTGTATGCTTTTAATATCATAAAAACATAGAATCCTTAAGGTTRGAAGGGACCTCTAGAGATCACCTAGTCCAACCCCCTGCTCCAGCAGGAACACCSAGAGCACRGGGCACAGGGCGGCATCCAGGCGGGTTTGGAAGGTCTCCAGAGAAGGAGACTCCACAGCCTCCCTGGGCAGCCTGTGCCAGGGCTCTGKCACCYYCACAGGAAAGAAATTTATCCTTAAGTTCCTGCGGAACATTTGGTGCTTCAGTTTGTGGCTGTTTCCTCTAGTCCGATCGCTGTCCACCACTGAAAAGAGGCCGGCCCCTCCTCCTCACTGCCTCCCTTGAGGTATTTATACACGCTGATCAGGTCCCCCCTCAGCCTCCTCTTCTCCAGGCTGAACAAATATTTAAAGGCTTGTAAATGCCCCTCTACTCAGCTCTGGTGAGGCCGCACCTGGAGTACTGTGTTCAGTTCTGGGCACCCCAGTATAGGAAGGACGTGGAGCTTCTGGAGAGGGTCCAGAGAAGGGCAACCAGGATGATTAAGGGAATGGAACATCTCTCGTATGAAGAGAGGCTGAG
>NW_020455597.1:245347-400886 GCF_003342845.1 Nothoprocta perdicaria | reverse complement strand
AAATATTCTGAAATATTCTGAAATTGTAATTGTATTGCAAGGACATTACATAGGCATCAATGCACATGCATGGACCCTGACAGAAGGATTTATGTATGTGTTTGCCTTGTGACACCTACAACCTCCCACTTTTTTAGACTGGATATCATAGACTTTGCTGTGTTTTTTTTTTTTTCCCAGCCTTGTCCTTTGTCCCAGTCAATGACTAACCAGGAGTCTTAAAGCACTTGGTCCCCTCTGTTAATCTGGGAGGTGATATTCAGAGTCGTACTGATGTTACCAGAAAGCTACCACTCCATTCCACTGCTGTGCAAGCACAGCGGATCCTTTAGTTTCTCTTCAGCTTCTCTGCTTTGAAAAAGAACAATGCATCCAAATTCCTCGTTCACCTAGTGGGTAGACAGCTGATGGTTTACCTGCTGTCTGTGCGGTGAGATAACAGATTCACACAGGAGTGTAAAAAAGATCTTTCCTGGCTGTCAAAACAAGCACATGGATGTCATTGCTGAAAGCCACGGGAGCCTTTAGCTTGCAGACACAAGAGGCAAAACAAGAGGCAGGACAGCCATTTATGCATACTCTTTACTGAAGAGTACCCAAAACTCATGGTAAGAATTGTGCCCGAATAACGGAAGAGAGGTCCACAGCCAAAAAAACATAATTAGAGCCTTAACCTGTCACATACCTGCATCCAGAGAAAGAGGAATGAGGAGAGGGAAGCAGAGAAACACAGTCGCGCTCTGCCTGGAAACCATGATGACCCCTGCAAGCGTCCTGGGAGCGTGTGGACATTTCAGCAAAGACTGTTTGTCCAAAGAGCTGAGCTCCAGGTGCTTCGCACTAGAGGAGGGGCTGGCAAGTCGTTACAACAGGACGAGATCCATCGTGGCAATGAGGGCTGAGAGAAGCGTGTGTGCAAGCCCTGCAAGGAGTCCTTCCCACACAGGCAAAGAGCTTGGGTTTGAAGCCTTCCCTCCTGACCTGTGCAAAGGTAATGCTGATTGCAAAGTCTTCTGTCATGGGTCTTTATTTACTGCCCAGCATGTTATTTGAGGAGCAACATAMATGTCAAGGATCCAGCATGTCTCTGAATGATACTAACCTGGTTGCACAGCCACGGAAGCAGCAGAGAGCAGAGAAATGAAGGCACAAAGATTTAGCTTGACTCAGCACCCAAGGTAGAGCCTTGCTTTGGAGAGTGATTGCTGATATTGGTCGTTTCCATTTCTCAGTCACCAGCTGAAACTCTGAACTACTGCCTGAATTTTCCAGGAGACACTAATTAACTAGCAAGAAATCCCCTGCACTGCTTCGCTCTGCTTCTCCTGTAGGACCTATGCAGGAGTTCTACCAGCTAGAAGGGATGCTAAGCCAATCCACACTGTATTTCATTAATTGGGRTAGGGTCTGAAGGGCCAATCTGCAGACAGTGTTTCATCTGGAAACTAAGCTGTGCTCTGATTTAGTAGAAAWCAGTTAATTTACCATCAGTTAAGTTACCAGACTAGAGAGATGAAAACACACTCAAGTAAATATTTACTTAAGATATCAGAGAGGTAAAGAGCRTGTTTGCCTTTGAGAAGAGAGGCATTCCCAAGGGGCTGGAGCATTTTCCAGGCGTTTTTCCCCTTTGTAAGTTTAAAGGAAAGAGGGTCATTTCTGCACGTGAGCAAAGAAAAGCCACAGCTGCTGTTTTACTTTGTGGCCAATGCTCAGCTAAACTTCCTGTAGAAGCTGTGGTTGATTAGGAAAGCCAGGATCACGGATGGTGTTTGCAGGCRTTCCTGTTGTTTAGTGGCAGTGGGCACAGCTGCATATCCGCCTTCGGAATCTGTTTCCCAAAGGGGGCACTCGGCTGCTTCTCTGGATCACAGCCTGGCTCGCTCCTAGCAGCAAAGTTCCTGGGATTTGGGGCACTGCCAGCAGCTCACGTCCCAGGGCAGAGGAAGGAAGACAGTTATGGGAATACGAAAGGAGCTAGGGCAGCGCCTAGCTGTTTCCACCTCTGTTTTGGGAATTGCCTCGGTACCTCATAGCCTTCGTACCTGGTCCTTGTTCCTCTCTGCATCCAGCTTCAGGCCCTGTGTGGTCACAAGAGACAAAAACACTGAAGGAAGGAAACAAGGCTGAAGGACTTTGCAGGGAAGCAGGCAGGGAAGAGCTTTGTGTGCAGGCAAAAGCGAGGAACGGGAGGAGAAATGACAATGGAGTTGTGCCTGAACTGGAACAGAAGGAAAAACTGAAGATGCATTCACTTGAAAAACTGAAGATATATTCCCTTAACTGCAACAGCTAATTTGAAACTGTAAGGACATAATCATGTTACAAATATCTTAGCTATGTTTGTTGGAGGTGCTAGAGGATTTCTTTTTTTGTCTGATCTTTTTGGGGAAAGCTTTCCCTCCTGCCTATTTGCGTGTGTTCCTGTCTACCATCAAATCAGGGCACAAGGGGACACTTGTGTCGCACTTGGGACAGCCTGAGTTTACACCTAGTGCCTCTCCTTCCAGCAATTTTCTTAGGCTGCTCTGTTAATTAGCTGTGCAAGAAATGATGCGCATACAGAAAATGTTATCAGTGCGGGTCACCGGGAACACTTTGTCAATACCACTTTCAGATCAGTGGCTAAATCCTTAACCAGACTGCCCTAGGTCTTTCTAGGTGGGTATCTCCCAGGGCATTGCCAGGGAGCCCAATGTGGTGTCTACTGCACAACAGCACCAACACTCYGCTACACGGTGGCATTGTGGCGTTTCCGTGTCTTCTGCAAAGTTCACAGGTTCTCTGCATCCTTTATGGCTGGTGCAATATTTTCCCTCTCTGCTGGCACTGCTTAAACCTGAAGGATTCAGCTTTTGCTGCTTGCGGATACAGGAAACTTCTATCTATTTTAGAGCTTACAGCCCAGCCTAAGTGCTCAGAACAAAAGCCATYGAGCAGTTCACATGGTAATTCTGTATTCCAAGAAGAAATCGTGTGCTTAGATTTCATGAAGAATACCCAAGATAATCACACCTGTGAGGAGAGTCCCTGGGAATTCAGCGGTGCCAGAACTTAAGCTCCTAAATTATATTCGTGCAGTGTTAGTCTTGCCTTGATTTTCTACCCCCCTCTGTAGGCTGCTGCAGGAACTGGCAGCAGTGCTCTCAATGAGCTGCAAGGCAGCCTAGCAGGCACAGTCATACTCGGCTTTTCTTCTCTATAGGGCTCTGGTTGCTGTAGGATCTGAATTTCCACTGGGCATCACAGCCTGTGTCCAAAGAGCTCCGAGCCCAGAGGAGCTGGGGATGCTCCTCCTGCTTTGGCTTTCCCTGACCGCCCTGGGGCTCTGGTCATGACTTGGACTCTTGATGAGAAGCCCTTGAGGGGCTTGGTCTTTCTGCTGCACGGGGTAAGGAAATGCTGCCAGTTTGTCTTGCAGCCTGCTTTTTGTATACACCATGCTGCTTTTTCGTTCAGGCTTTGTCTACACATCACATTGCCCCAAGATATTAGAAAGAAGACGGCAGCTTTGCCTGGGGACATGTCACTATGACTATCCCCTGGAACTAGCAAAATGATTGGAGCCCATCAATATTTTGGGCTACTTTTTTGTGTGTATGACTCAGTATTTTGACCTACCCAGGTGCAGCAGGGCACGAACAGCCTGAGGAGGGCCCGGAGGATGAAGCAGCTGCCCCAGCATCTCTCTGGTGCCCGAAGAGCCCCCTGCCTTGCTGGGTATCACCACCCTGTGCTCCCCTCTCCCTGCTGCTTTTTGAGGATGGCCCTTTGCACAAACACTGCTGGCAATAAATAGACCTTCTGGCTCCAGGGCCGGGTTCTGGCCTTGGTTCCTGCCCGCCCTSGGAGCTGCTCCAGGGGAAACCTGCCAGGGAAAGGGGAGATGACAGAGCTGCTTCCTTGGCAAGTTTGTGTAAGGCTGCCAAGGGCTAGTGCTAGTGGAGAAGCAGGGCAGGGCTACGCAGCTCAGCTCACGGCAGTTACTGCACTCACTGATACTCAGTATTTTTGTCATTAAAGCACCTTTCATGCCCTGCACGCCTCACAGCCCTGTGCTCAGGGTGCGACGGAGCCCACGGCAGYTCTTCGGTGCTGCAGGGGATCTCTGCCTAAATAAGCAAGAGCCAGCAAGCACAGGAGCAGCTGACTTGGAAGGTGATACTGTTCATCTCTCTCCATGTGTTATTAGGTAATGTGCTCTTAGAAACAAGTCAGCTCCCGTGGCAAACTCAGCCCAGAGCAGTGTCTTCAGCTGGGGAACCTGTAGAGAAGCAGCAGCTCAAATGAAGGCTTGCAGGTGGGATAGCTCCCTGTGCCACGCAGGTGTGGCAGGCACCCAYGCAAAGCTAACTCTTAGGAGACCAGTCATTTGAAGACTTCCATGAACTGCATTAGAGTTATTACAAGTATCCGGAATTGTGTCCAGACTAACCCTTCTATATAAAGCATAGAAGTAGAATGGAAATCCCTGTCATCTTTAGCAAATGAAGRTAAAAGACCTCCCATTGGTCTTCTGCGCCCCAAATGGTCCCCATGGTAAAAGACCCTTTCCAAAGGTCCAAAGTCTGCAGTTTAGCTCACTGACTATACTGAGGCAGAATCGAATGTGCCTGAAAAATAATCGGGTCAAAGCCAGAGCACATGAACGGATATAAAAAACATGAGATCAACCTCTASTGTTTACAACAGGAAATAAGTTAAAAAGAAACCTCTTATCATTAGAAGTATTTAGAAACCAGTTTACTTTCTACTAGGGTGAGTCTGGGCTGGGATTCTTTTATTGTTTTGCTGTAGCAATGACAATGTTGTGCTCGAGACAGTTGGACTCCCTAGTTGGGATGGGTGGATTTCCTAGTTGGGATGGGTGGATTTCCTAGTTGGGATGGGTGGATTTCCTAGTTGTGCTCCAGACGGTTGGACTTCCTAGTTGACCAAGGGAGGGAGCTGCTAGGTTAACAAGGGTCAATAAAAGCAACCAAACCTCTGAAATAGCTTTACTGGGCCCTGTGAAATTCCCTTCCTCCCATGGCATGATGATCCTTAAAGCCATTAACCCACCAATGTGCAAGCACTTCACTCTTCAGGTGCTGCAAGTATGGGCAGAATTTCTCACTTCTCACCCCTCTACCAGCCAGGGACCTCCAACTCCTGCCCAGGCCCCAGCAGCAGCAGCAGCAGCAGCAGCAGCAGCAGCGTGTGCCCTAGGGCACCCCTGGGCTGCAGGGCTCCCTGGAGAGCAGACCATGGGCTTGCAGCCTTCGAAGAACAGAGGATGGGACTTGATCCAATTAACCTGGCACCGGCTCACATTTTATATCTTCAGACATGTTTTAATTGGGCAGACTTCCAATCCCTCCCCGCCAAAGCGAGCCAGGATCACCAAGCTAAAACAGACTTTTTCTGAGATGGGCCAAAATGAGTAGGCAAACACACGGACTCTGCCAAACACGACACTTCCTAGGCTCCCTGATTTGCTGCTTCAAATCCATCAACCTMTTTATGTTTTCACATAATCCTTACCAGAAGCTTTTAACATCACGAGACAAAATAAAACAGAGAGCATGTCTATAGAGAAGGAATTCAGCAAGAAGTGCTGAAATTTATTCAAATTCATAGGTACAACAGAGACCTCTGACTTGAGATTCTAATTCACAACAGCAGTAGAAAAGGAAATGGTGAAATGAGTATTAAAGTGCAATGATATGCATAAGATCATTGAAATAACAGAAATGAGGCTGTAATAAGAAATAAAAGGACAGCCTCATCCTACCAATGACAGCAATATATAAGTAAATTATGTTACAGATAATTTACAAAATAACTTACAAAGACATCAAGCTGAATCTCTGCACATTGCCATTTCATTATTAAATATCAGACTAAACATTCCTGGCCAGCAAAGTATTACATGGGATAATTAAGAAAAGATCAGAGGATTTCTGTGTCGGAAGGATGCCTGAAGTAAAACCCTGATCAGTCTTTATATTGCAGTATTGCAAGAAACCTAAGTATTTTTGAATTGTAAAGTGACACATTCAGCAGCATAAGACTATAAATACATCTTTTACATTGATACATTATATCTACACACATATACATATCTACACACACATATATAGGCATATATGTGTACATACATGTGTTTTCAGTTTGTATTGACCACAGTCAGCTACATTTTGCTTGCATCTGAGACAGGATTACTTTTATAAGTCAGGAGTAAGATCATTCTCTAGAGGGTTTCTTTTAAGTTTTCCCAAATGCAGCCTCTAAAAATCTCAATTTCTGAAGAAAAACAGAGACTTTGGAGCTCAGTCATTAGAGGGTCTGATAATTAACAGAAGTTCTTGTTGACAGCTTGCTGCTACTTGCTGCTTTGGAAAAATGAAGCTCTTCCATCTTATTTTAAATAATATAATACATGAGACAGGTTAAAACACTTTCATGTAAGTAAAAATATTGGAGATGGCAAGGAATGGCCACAGTATTGCATACATGACTAGCACAAGTTCCTGTACTGTTGGTAAGGATGAAGTGCAAAGGACCTGACAAAATTTACATCATTGGCTTACAACACAGCTTGAAAAGACACTAAGTTTAACATTATCCTTCTTCAAAAAAAGTAAATTTTTTCTATAGCGCAAATCTGATTAACATTTTTTTCCTGTTCTTCTCTTTAATAGAAAATTTATGTAATTTGCTTTTGACTAAGCATGCCACAAAACTATTGACTAAAAAGAGTCACTTTTTTACCCCGTAGAGGTTGGTATGAATGAAGGTTCTTGACCCATAGTGCAAATGCAAGGGTTTTCTTTGCCTGTAACTACATGCTAAAAGATAGAAGTGAAGGTAGCCATGCAATTGCAGATTACTACGAAATTTAGTRAACACATTTCCTGTTTCACCGTGCACTTGCATTAAGAACAAAAAGATACCACTGAATTGCCAAGGTTATGTAAACAGTGATATTGGTAAAGAATTTGGTTGGGAGGACAAAATACCTCAGAAAACGGCTACCCCACTGCACACAGAAAAGGTCTGAAAAGAAAACCAGCKTTTTCTTTTGATGCTGCTGTGGTCAGTGAACTGGTCCTTTCTGCACCACAGCTTCTAGGAAGTATTTTACTGCAAAGAGTCTCATGAGGACTCGAGACAAGAGAAACAGTTGGGCCAAACCTCCTTCCTTTTTGCTGCAAGAGTCCCAGTCACTGCACTGACCAAGGAACATCCCTGGAGAAAGGGGTGTGGGGAGAAGAAATTGTAAACTTGGGTTGATTTTCCCTATGCCTATCCTGTACAGTGATTGCTAATTTATTAATTTACAATAAGGAATTAGCACTGAACACATTTTGTTGGCTCCCAATCAGATTGTGGCTGTAATGAAATGACACACTTCTGTAGCAACCTGATTGTGCATCTATGAGCAAACATGTTGGATGCCAGCAACTCTGGAGCTTCAGACTTCAGAGCAGAAGCCTCTTCAAGTCCTAATTTCAAATCTTTAACTTTTATTTACAGCTTCCCMTTCCATGCACTTTTCACTGGAATCTTCTGCGAGACCCTCTATAAAAGTCACCAATGCAAATATACAGAGGCAGCCACACAAAGTAGCAGTTCTCCACCCGAGTGCAGCATTCACAACTCTGCCCAAGATGACAAATCCCAGATTTCCACCTTCCCTGGAGGTGGGATGAGAACTTCATGTCAGCCCTTAATGTCCACGGAGCTGGTGCTGCTGGCATTGCAGCTGTCACTGCAACTTGATGATGTGCTCAGAGTGCTGGATGCAGTGCCTGATTCTGGGAAAGGGAAGGAGAASGGAAAGAAGAGAGAGAGAAAGAAAAATACACTGTAATTATTTAATTCCAAAACTTTTTTTAAAAAATATATATCTATCAGTATATATTCATCTCATTAATTATGAGTAGCCTACCAGAGCTGCTTAAAGATTGRGCTGATTTTGAATTGCCTATGAGCATCAGCAGATTGTTTGCTGGGATCCAACCTTCTCTACCAGTGCTCAGATTCTTCACATACCTTAAAAAAATTAAAAAAGTAGTCAGAGGGCTTCATTTAATGCCTTTGAAAGCCTGCCCCTCAACACCTGCCTTCCAAGCACAGTTCTGCAGATACAGGTTTCCAAACACAAACTTGCATACCAAAGTGCATCCTCCCCTTCTCGAATCAGTTGAACTAGATCCCCACTTTTCACTGTAAATTCTTCGGAAACTCCTTTCTCATAATCAGTCACAACGGTGTATTTGCCAGGAGCCTAAATGCACACAGGGAAAAACAAATAAGTTGTTTCTACTGAGTACTTGAACGTACATTACAGCCTTTGTAATTATGAAAATTATGGTACTTCACACTTCTTGCTCCCTCATCCACAGAGGAGCTGAAGACACTATGTTACATATATACTAGATACCAAGAATGTATGTATACACTGAGAACTAGAAAAAAAAGGCTATTCAATTACACACAAATTCAGTACATGAATTCTCATACTTTGAGGAACCTTCTGTGAAATCTTTCCATTACAATTCTTATTTCGAGGAAAAACACAAAACCCAAAGAACTCTAACATAAGATAAAACATGCTGGCGAGCTCGAGAGACTTGCACACACGCATCGCGCTACAACGGAGGCAGTAACTGAGCACTTCATTGCTCAGCTTCTGTACTGTGCCACGAGCAGCCACAGTCCCACTAATGTGCGGGCACACAAAGGCCCAGGTGTCCCTTCCCACCTCAGAAATACCAGAATTAAAAGAGATCATTTGCCCCTGCTATAGATATTTTGCCCAACTAAGGATTTAGGCAAGAAGCCCAACTCTAAGGCTTCCAGGATTTCAAGGCAAGAAGCACTTTCCTTCCTGCCAGCTTCAAAAGCACTCCTAATGCTCTAATAAAAACACAGAAAACATAGAAAACAACAACAACATCAAAAAAAAAAAAATCTAGTTACCAGTTTCATCTCTCCTCCTCCTTCTCTTCCTTCCTCCTCCGCATCCGAGGAATTCAGCGGGTCATCGGCACTAGACCAGCCATCATTTTCTTCAGATGCATCCAGAGAATGGGACGTCTTAGCCCAACCTTGGCGAAGAAAGAGGCAACAGTTAACGTGGTTGCACAGCCTGATACTGAGCGGGGAGAAAAGCTCTGCTGGAAAGCCCTGAAATGATCCGTGTTAACAGGAGGGAAACCTTACGTAGGGAGTTATTGCAGCTTSTGTGTGAAATCCACAGCTGGCCCAAGCTGGCCCATTTCCAGAGTGTGTGGACTTGTGCCAGGCACAGCAGGGTGAATTTGGCCCTTTYTGTTTATGCAGAGGAGACCAGATGGAAGGAACACAAATCCCCAAATGAAAAATGCAGCTTTGCCCCCCGCTGCCTATACATAGAAGGATGTTGGACAAATGCTCTTTTTCTTGGGAAAAAGTAGGGAAGAGGATGAACACACGTGGCTGTCATGCCAAGCAACCTAATGAGCCTGTTGGAACAAGGGATACATGAATATTTGCTTATTYAAAGTGCTGAACACTTAGAGCTGTCAATAAAGTCAATGGGAGCGCCAGGCACTCTGTGCTTCAACTGAGGAGCCAGATTATTGTTCAGGGGTATCCAAGGCTGACAACTTAATCAGGATGGATTCTCTCAGGGTTARGTCACAGCACCACAAGAACCATCTCCTGCCTGTCAAGTGCCGAATATTTCACCATGAGAGAGAAAAAATATTTCATTTATGAGGCTGAATCATGTCCACAGTGTTCAAAATCATTCTCCAAATAAAACTGCAGTGATTTTTAGTAGGGGGGTGTTTTTTTTATAGAGGTCAGCAGCTACTAATAAACATACCAAGCTTATAATGAAAGAAGTCATCACRGCAGAGATAAATACTTTTAAGTTAAGTTCCAGTTTGGCTCAGCACAAAAGTAACTATAATAAAACCAACAAAAAGAATCAGAGGAAGAACAACCCCCAGCTTATACAGAGCTATTAGTCAGGCCAAGAAAGCAAGCAGCAGTTCTGCTTTTCACTGCTTCTGAGATGGTTCATGGCCACGGCTGGTCACATTAGTGCATAAAAAGAGCACTGCAGTGCTATCACAGAAAGCTAAAGCAGGCTAAGACATCACACTCGGAGCACACCAAACTGAGTGGCTTTTACCTTGCCTGCGCTGCTGGATGACCTGGACAAGGTTAGAAGTACTGACCCACTTGGCCCTGTCCAGGCTTAGGCATGAATTTCCATCTGTGAAGAAACCGAGTAATAAATTCCTGCTGTATTCCATGCAAATGTCACTGGAAGCTCACGGGACACGGCTGCATTTCCAGCACTTCCAAGGGAAGCACACCACAACGGAAGATCATTTGGTTGCTCGTAGCTGTTCCAAGCTCTCATTAGAGACAAGAGCCAGCGAGTTGCACAAAAGAAAGAGGACTGGAAATGCTCTAACTGCTGTGCCTGCTGCATCATGCTCAGTGGCCTGCTCCTCTGGGACACGCTGGATAACAGCCCCTCTTTCTGAGACGCTCTTCATATATTGTGTCAACAGAGATAAGGTGAGACCTGCCCAACCTTGCCACAGCAGTAGTGCTCCTAGGCCTCCTCCAGGCTGGCCCTTTAGTCCTAAAAGCTGGTATAAAAGTCATCTGATCCTGGCAGAAGAGTGGCCCCTGTCTCCACATTCCTACTGGCTTCCCACGGGCACCAAATTTATGCATGCATGCCCATCTGATGCATATGTGCATACTTTGCATTATGTGACTAAATTACAGCTCGCTATAAAAGCGGGAAATAAAAGAAAACAGCAGAGCCTTGAGGAAAGTGAAGGTTACACATGGATAAGCTGACAGCTGATGTGCCAGGGAAACCCAGGATGTGTAAGTTGCTTCTCTTSAGATCTGGGCCCACAGGCTGCTCCTTGCAGGGATGGGAATTGGTTGCGTGACTTGGCTCTGCCACTAATCCTCACTGCAGCGCAAGGAGGAGCCACCACTCTGCTCAAGGGCACCCACTGTGCTGTGTGGAGCACACGGGGCGGGCAGGGTGCTCCTGCTCTCCCCACCTGGGGTGCTTCTGCGTGCCGGGCCAGGCTGGATGAAGTGTCTCCTGCACACAGCTAAACCAGCATGGTTTCCACATAGGAGACAGCTAAAGACCAAGGCTGGGAAAACATGTATGAGGGGATGACAGGACTARAATCAGCTGATTTTCCAGGGTATTTTCTAAAAGAAATGACAGTGGAAATACAGCCAGGAAGAAACTCCCCTCCRTACTGTCTGGTTAACTGGCCCCAGATTTGCATTCAAGCTTTGGTTAACAGGTCGGTGAAAGCTGCCTGCTATCACCCAAAAAGAAGAAAGGAAACTATGAAAAAAGTAATAAAATGTACATCAAAAATAGAATAAGGCAATACAAATGCCAAGTTACAATGACGAGCCTCACTCTTATTAGAATAAAATCTAAAAATTGTGCTTTTCATCTTTTTAAGAAGTTAAATCCTCCCCACGAGGAACACAGTGGATGGAGAAGGCAAACTGGAAAACTATGTGCCCATAGCAACTGAATGCCAGTGAAACTCCATTAAAATTCCCAGTATCTGGGTATTCAATCAGCAGAAAATCCAATTCCCACCAGCCTCTTGAAAATGACATTTAGCCGCATGCTGCCACTGATGCCAAGGTAAAACTTTGTCAAACTGAGAGATCAAAACCAATACACACCAAAGCTCACAGACCTATTTGGAAGATGCGGCTGACATCAATACTGCTACACACAACAGCATCATACAGGTATCTTCAGCTTTATAATTTACTGCATTACACGAGGGATGTGTAGGTATGTGTGGAGTACAAGAAGGGGTAACACTCTACCTCTTAGACCAAGAGGAGTTGGGTCACTCACTACTTCATGTCGTTTAGCTTTTTTGTCAGGGCTGGTAGGAGAAGCTGCAGGAGGATGAATAGGCAAAAAACACAGAAGAGAGATATTGAAGAACTGGAAAAAAGAGAATAGGTGGAATGCAGGCTAAATACCTTTGAGTTTACCCTGGAAAACCAATGGATTTCTGTAATCACTCTAATTTTAATTGTCAGCAAAAKAAGTTAATTAGTCACATAAAATTATTTGAAGAAAAAATGACAAATTTAWTCCATAATAACAGGTAAAAGTATATGCAAACTTCTCTAAATGAACTAGGTATCAGCTGAGTATAATGSATCTGAACTTCAGACAAACGTCACCAGATTGAAACAACCATTTTTGATCCAAGTCCAGCAATACCTGGTCCTGTAAGAAGGAGCTTTGGCCACGTCTGGCTTTTAGCAGTAGGTGATGGAGCTTCTGTCAAGGCAAGCATGGCATATTAGTGCTCACCTCATTCAGACATTAGTGCTCACCAGTTACTTGGAAGATGCAGRTATTTCAGGTATGCAACCCTACAGCCTTTCCAGAAACAACTCAAAGGTAATCAGATTTTAAAAAGACATTTTGAAAAGATGCTGGGAAAAAAAAAAAGAAAGAAAGAAAAATACATGCTTTTAAGTAGTATCAACACCTTATAGCAAAACAGACTGTTTGAAGATAGATAGCTATTCAMAGCAAGAAAACAATGTACCAGTACTTCGCAAGAGGAAGCAAGAAGCATCTCAGACATCTACTGCCCATTTCAGCAACATAAAGGACCCTTTTTTTGGAAGCATGGTGATATTCTTATTTATTTCTGTAGCTAGAAAGGAATATTGTAATAAACTTTCTGCCATAGTCATGCTTTGGGAGTTCATTAACAAGGGAAGCCAAATAGGACAATACTCTAGCAAAGCCTTGATTCCTTTCTGGCAAGTACAGGTACATTTGGGACAGATCCACTGAAGCTAGAAGCAGGTCAGGCATTTGATGTGAAGATAACTTCCTTCTCCTAGGCTTCCTATGGGAGCGGGCACTCCGAGCTCCTTCCTAGGCCTCGACAGCAGGAGCAGAGGCCTTCCTTCCCTCACGCCTCCAACAACTGCTCTTTTCCAGGCCGCATCTCCCTTTCCCACTGCATCTCCCAGTTTCTCCTCCAGGCTTCCTATCAGGGGCTGYGATTCAGGAACCTGCCTGGGACACAGGACGACAAGCTAATGCAACACAGAGTATAGGTGAACCTGTGGCACTACACACATACACATGAAGGGATGCACCAACTGCAGCTTTAAATAGACAAGAGAAATCTAACTYGTTAAGAAGTTACCTTTCTGACTTTTGAGGTTAGTAAAGCCCTGCAGCGTAAAGCGCTTTTTTGACAGTACAGAGCATTCTGAGGTAGAGCTAGTGTCATCTACAAAGGAAAAGAAAGACACAGAAAGAAAGGGGAGAAGCCCAAGAAAAGGTTGAGGCAACAAATCATTCACAGCCCTGCCAGGGAACCAGCACTTAGGGAAGAGAAATATTAACCAAAAGTCCGGGCACAAGAGAAGAACTAAATGCCTTTTATTTTCAGTGTTTATATTATCACTAGTCTAGTAAATAACTGCAGCAGTGAGAATCAGATCTAAAGCAGCAAAACACTCTCCTGGACAAATTTCTTGCCACTAGCTGTTCTGAAGACAAAAGCTCAGAAGCCAATTGGGAAGAGCTCAGAAGCTCGAAGGGAARACCCAGTGCAGGCCTCATGCCCCAGAGTTCCCACCTCACTGGGGCTGTCCCTCATCCTCAAAGTGGTGGCTTTGGGCCGGTCCGCAGCACACAGGGAACACAGCAACCCCAGAGCTAAGTGCTGATGGGCCCAGCCTGCTCATGCAGCACTTGTGGGGAGGCTGCCTCAGGTCTCAGAGCAGCAGAACCGAGCTGTGAACCAGGTGCAGTGTTGTATCTACTCGGCTAAGCTATGGGTGAATCTGCCTGTGCACCTGCAGCCCAGCCATGCTCTTCACATCTAGGGACAAGAATGCATACGTGTAAACTCACCTTTGCCTTTCTCAGGGTACTTTGGTGCTACTGTGGTGCCAAAACCTTCAGGACTCATGAGATCAGATTTTCTCTCTTCCATTTTYTTTGCATTTCTAATGTTGTTCCGTGAAGGACTGTTCATGGGAAGAAAATTAAGACAATCAATCCACCTCTAACAAATCTGGGTCTGAACAGGGTGATGAGCTGTGTCAGAGGCTGCTTATTGCATGCAGATATAAACTGAAAACTATTTCTTAACTACTTCTCAGTTCATAGCTTCTYTCCAGATTTGAAGAAGTCACTGATAATCTCACATGAAAGGATCATGATCAAGTACCAAGAAGAGACTACAGCTATAAGAGCAGCTAAAGACAGCTYAGGACAACGTCCCCTCACCCTCACCTATAGACACATGTTCTGTGCTGACAGCTTCCTCCCAAGTCCACCAAGAAAAACAAASGAATGAAAGCCACCTTTCACATGCCCTTAACACATGAAGCAGACAAGGGATGAACAAGTAGCGCAGCCTTAGTCTTGCAATTGGATTCCCACTACACTTCACAGTTTGAGAATGGAATCCCAGAATGGYTGAGGTTGGAAGGCACCTCTAGAGATCATCTAGTCCAACTTACTGCTCCAGCAGGGACACCCAGAGCACGGGGCACAGGGCRGCATCCAGGTGAGTCTGGAGACCTCCAGAGAAGGAGAYTCCACAGCCTCCCTGGGCAGCCTGTGCAGGGCTCTGACACCCTCACAGGGAAGAAGTTCCTCCTCACCTGGAGATGGAACTTTCTTCAGTTTGTACCCACAATCCCTTGTCCACCACTGAGAAGAGTTTGGCCCCATCTTCTTCACATTCTCCCCTCACTTATTTGTACATGTTGATAAGACACGCCCCCCCCCTCCCCCACCCAGTCTTCTCCACAGAAACAGGCTCAGCTTGCTTAGTCTTTCCTCATATGATCGAGGCTTGAGTCCCTTAACCATCTTGGTTGCTCTCCGGTGGACCCTCTCTAGAAGCTCCATATTCCTCTTATACTGGGGAGCCCAGAACTGCCCCCAATATTCCAGGTGCAGCCTCACCAGAGCTCAGGAGAGGGGCAGGATCCCCTCCCTTGACCGGCTGGCAACACTCCTCCTGATGCAGCCAGGATCCCATTGGCCTTCTTGGCCACGAGGGCACACTGCTGCCTCATGGTTAACTGGGTGTCAACCAGGACTCCCAGGTCCCTCTCTGTGGAGCTGCTCTCTAGCAGGTCAACCCCCTAATCTGTACTGGTGCCTGAGGTTATTCCTCCCCAGGTGCAGGCCCCTGCACTTGTCCTTACTGAACCTCATGAGGTTCCTCTCTGTCCAACTCACCAGCCTGTCCAGATCCCTCTGAATGGCAGCACAGCCCTCTGGAGGATCAGCCACTCCAGTAAGGGAGGGCCACTCCAGAAGGCAGAAAGACATCTCACAAGTACTATTCATCTGAAAAATCAGACTGATGAGCAGGGCAGAGAGCTACTGATACATATTTGTGCATACATATCGTGTGGGACTAAGACAAACATGTGGGCTCATGGATAGAGCCTATACATATGCATATATATCATGAAAAAGGAAGTGAGTAGCAGGGAACTGAAAGAGGGCTCTGAAAAGGGCAGAGGAACAGTAGGGATGAGAAGAATATAGTTATATAGGTTTGTAGGGTGAAATAAGAGGCGGGGGAAAGAAAAGATGACTTGAATTTTAAACGCAGGCACTGAAGGAATGAAGACAGATTTTAGTAAAAAAGATCATAAGTTGGAAAGAAAGAACCAGAAATACAAAGAGACAGAATGCACTGAAAAGTACACAAAGAAAAACAACATAAAATTTACATAGGAAAAAAAGGGCAGGATAATTCAAGTGATGGAGGGGAGAGGAGAAGGAGAAAAAGAGAGAACGGGAAGGAAAAGGTAGCTCCACATAACTCATGAATTATCCTGTGTTTAAAGTAGGTAACTAGCTTTTCAACAAATAATGATATAAAACCACCAGAATTTTGTTCAGCACAGAAAATGACTCATCTGCAGTGTTCTCTGGCAGCTGGCAAAGCCTATGCAACTGCTGTTGAACATAACACTGGAGAGATGTAAATCCTAAGCTCTACAACTTTATAGTAGAAAGAGACCTGAAAGCCCTAAAATATAAAAGCYAGCGTTAAGGGACATAAGCAATGAAGAACTGCTAAGTGAATGAATTAATATATTTGCAAGACAGCTAGGCTGATTTGATAATGTTTTTACTCACCTTGTACAAGATGTTGCTGGTAGAGGTAAACTGTGGGTTTGTTCTAGCGTCCTGTGCTGACTGGCTTCTGTAATAGAGATGCATTAAACTGATTTCTGTTACATTTCAATTTTTACAGTTCTACACAGTGAGTATATGCAGGGTAGGTCTGGAAGACTAAGGGGAATAGAAATAAAAGATTCAAAATATTTTACCTCTACATGCCTGCAGTTGACTAGTCAGCACTTTTCTTATTTCATTTACCCARGTAGCTTTAACTTCAGGAGTTGGTGCCTACCCAAAAATAAATACAGACATCAAGCACAGAATAGCTGATACACAAAAAAACATCCTGCCTAATCACATCAGGAATCTTTCTCTCTAGGTATTTATGAAAATGATATTATTTATAAAACTTTGACCACAGTGAGACAGGGAGCTCTGCTTCATTCTGTGCTCCCAACACAATGCTATTCCTGTGAGAATGGCAATAGTGTATACAGCTAATTTGGAAATGTCACCAGTTCTTGTTCTTTTAAACCTGTTGTAATAGTTCTCACCCTGCAAACATGTTATTTCACGTCTGAAAAATATTACTGTAATTAGTGGGATTCCAGAGATGTAAGCTGTAAGTTCTTCCAGGATCAATGTTCACTCTATACTGTTTTACTCCATTTTTTTCCAACTGATGACTTGTAATATTGCAATTACTACTACAGTTGGTATTCCATGTAGGAATGCCAAAACTTGACTTTTTTTTTCCTGCAGAAAACTCTGCAATTAGAATRTGTCATTTAAAATTGGATTTTGAATTAAGCTGTTTATAGTTTTTCCCCTTTTTGCTTCACTGTTCCTAACAACATACAAAAGAAAACAACTTGGATATTCTTAGAGTTATTTATTTAAAGTAGCAACATATTTTTACCTGTATGATGTAAACTTCTTCCCTTGCATTATACCAGATTTCGAATTTCTTTGCATCACCTTTCACATTTTCTGTTATTCCAACTGCTGCCATCTGGAAGCAAAAAAAACAGAAGCTGACCTACCAAATTGCAACTAAGATAAGAACGAAAGCAGAAGTCTAATGGTGTTTCTTAACCTTTTTCCTGAAAAGCAAAACCACATTCAGCTTCTTGCTCAAGTAAAAATAACAACCAGCAACGCATGACCTGTAGGCTGACTACAAGAGATTACCTGTTTTGTGTCAGCTTAGTTACATCAGAGAAAAGGAGAGTTTATGTTAAATTGTGACTGAGCCACAAGGAGAATTGAGACCGACAGGTCTTCTTTCTGTTTTACACTATYTTACTCTACTCATGATTTCGTTTTCTGTGCAATTAATGCAATCTGCCATTCATTCAAACTAATGTAGTTCGGATTTTCTCAAAGCAGAGCGTTTTCACCCTCCYGTGACTCTTTAATAGAGAACAACACAAAATGACACAGAACTGCAGCACCAAATCAGATTTGTCTCAAATGGCAGAGTTATATCACATCTGTGCTGACAAAGCAACAAAATGCTGCATTACTGCAACCTAAGCCCTCAGAACCAGAGCGGTTACTGCACAGCTCAATGTCTTACATTCAAGGAGTGTTTGTAGCTGTAGGAAGGTGCTTTCTCGTATCCCTCTCCATTCTCTTCTCTCTTTTTACAGAACAGCACTGCTTTCTCATGGAGGAAGAGGTGCCGCTGCATCGGCTTGAAGCGCGCCAGATCCTTCACCTTCGAGTGACCCTTTTTATGATCAGTCCAGACACTGAAGGATCCCTGCATCAAAAGCTTGCCCAGCTCATTCAGATTTCCCTGGAAGAAAAACAAAACCACAGACAATTCAGTAAAAGGCTCTTTGGTAAAGCACTCCTCTCTCCTATRTTATTGGGGCACAATATGTGGGTATGTTGCATGCAGGCATGTAAGAAAAATGAAATATTGCTACTCACATCATAGCCAGTGATGGCTATCTGGTGCATAGAATCATTCACTGCTTTGAGAATACCCAGGATAGAAGTTAATGCTTCTTGGAGATCTTCAGCACCTTCACAGTTCTTACTGTATTTCAGCATTTCCTAAGGGTGTGAGGAATGACATGTTTACTTAGTTTTGGAAACAGCAGTCTCTAAGAATGTCCAAATCTTAACACCAACCATGGGCTATAATTTTAAAGCTGTCTGATTAAGTGTTTACCACATGCCTAGTGGCTGGAACCAGCAGATCCCTAAAGTTTTACCTCTTGCATCTATTGCTAATTAGCCCGAAAATACTTCAATCATGTTAACTAAGTGCTACCTAGGAATTTTGCAAGACTAGTCTTGCACACATTTTACACCGTAATTGCTAAAGTTACGTGCATATTTGCTCTATTTTTTTTAAATGAATAAGTGCAAAAAAAATGGGCAAAATTTATTTATTATTTGAATGCCGGTAATATCTGGGATGCTAGCAACAGATCTAAACTTACTGCTTCRAGAACAGCTCTATACATATTAAAAAAAGCTGTCCTTCTCCAAGGAGTTTATTGGTGAAGTGACAAAAGACCCCTTAATCCAAGGGCCCTGATCCTGCAATCTGATCCCAACAAACACAGCTATGAAACCATGTGGAGCCGCACAGACTTGCGGGAGATGACACATGAGAAGACACTTTTACTCAAAGATGTCAGACCACAGGATAAAGAGTAAACTTGGGACAAGGTAATTTAAAAATAATACTGTTAAGGTAATTTAAAAATAATACTGTTAAATATAATTATTGAAACTGAGTGTCTTCACGTGAAATATTTCTTAAAACAAGCTGTTTTCAGATATTTATATGCTACAAAAGTTTGGTGGCAAAACAGATACTCATTTTGAAATTTGTAAGGGCATATTCCTCTCATTTTGTGCTCTCATTTTAATACATTTAAATGAATCACAATGGCATGTTTCCTGAAAATATCATACAACCCTGTCAGTTAAAAAGTATTTCTTAAAAAGCTTTATTAAAAAGAATTGCTTAAGGACATTTCCTAGAAACCTGAGCAGCTTTGGAGACCGTGATTAACTTGAGGATATCTCCYGGCTGCAGTCTCAAAACCAGGAAGGCTAATTCCTGTAACAGGCATGAGGTCACTGAATACTAACAAGTGGTTCAGATTTTTTAACTTTCTTGAAATGATTTCTTGATTCTTCYGATTCCCCTAGTCAACTTTCTTATCTTCTTCAGCAGAAATAAAAGCAAAAAAAGGCAAAAAAAAGTATCTAGATTGGGACTGCTAGATTGGGATTTGTCTCTGATCTGATTTATACAGCTCTTGGCTGAGAGAAGCAGCATTAAGAAAAAAACAAAAAATCCCAAAACACACACCCAGAACATCCCCCCAAGATGAGTATTTTATAATACTATTGCATAAAAGTGTACCTTTAACAGTAACTGATATTTGGTTATTCTTTGAACAGGTTTCAGCAAATATGAGTCCAAACTCAGCTTGTGGTCAAGTTTCCTTTGACATTCCTGTAATCAGTAATGCATTTCATTAGTACAAAAACAAGTATCTTATTTCCAGAAAAAAATGACAAAAAAAATCAAATTAAAAACACAAATATTTTAATAGCCTCAAAGATGGACCTGGAAGAATACGGAGTCTGAAAACTGCCTCCACAGACTTTCAGATCGGGGTTTATTTTGGCAGTATTTTTCATAAATCTGGAAGTCTTCCATCTGAAATTGGAGAGAACAGCAACAAGTTAATAAATGATTGTGACTTTAACAGGCATAGCTTTAAGAAAAAAAGCTTCTTTTCCTTTAAGAAAAAGAAAATTCATGCAAAAAACGGTATGGGTTAATTTTGCAACCTGAATTTCAGAATAAAACACTGCTGCTAATTTTTGCTTCAGTCAAATGGTAAGCACTGCATAGGGAAGTGGATATTATATTTACAAATAAGTGAATATACGTGAATATTTCATGAATATAAAAYATGTGAAAAATAATACTCAAACACTCAAAACTCACTGTCCACACAACCTATTTAAAAATCCTTGCTTTTTTCATTGTGGATTTGGATTTTACAAGCATGTTGTTCACCAAAARCAGTACCAAGGGAGACCAAGCAATTGGTTGCACATTATCACTTCAACACTCTCTTCCAATTTTACTYTTTACGATTCACAAGTGCTTATGTCTGCTTACACTAATTACACACCATTCTTGCTGCTCTAAGAGACTTGTGCACATAAGAAAACTTTTCATACACTTACTCCTGAAACTTTCACGCTCACTTTCTGAGTGAAATATCATACAGAGGGACAACCAAGTTTATGACCTCTCAGCTCAGCTCGTAAGCTGACCTTACACAGGATTTTGTCTAGGCATTACACAAGGCTCTTCTGTAGAGTTACTTTGATTTTTAAACATTTTTAATAACAAAATCTAAGATTACTTAAAAGAAATCTCACAGAAGTCATAGAAATGGGTTTTACATACACTAGGAAGTGTGTATAATGAGCTTTGCTGTTAGCTCATTACAATCCTAGACACAGCCTCCTAGTCCCGTTTCTAAATCTGCTGGAAATGCACAGATAAGGATCTGTGCACACACTTCCCAGTTCTTTCCACCAGAGTGTAATTCGGCCATAACTTTTGCCTTTCATAATAAGAATATTTTAAACTTACTCCATTGAGGTATAATCTGTAAAGAAACTAGAAATGAACTGGGAAAAAAAAAAAACCAAAAGAAGAGAATAGCCAAGGAAAAAGGAAATCGGGTAAATAAACCATTTATATTGATGCAAAATGATTCAGTGYACAAGTCATCTTTATGTTTTTTGCACCTTTATGTTTTTAATTGCAACTTTAGTAAAGCACTTCTCTTTCAACATGGCAGCAGCTCTTCCTAACCAAATGATTTACCWAAAGCAGCTGAAAACATCCTTAACTCCAATTAACAACTACTTGTGTAACTATGCATTATCTGCTTAGGCTGATAAAGGGATCTGGTGGCAATTAGTATAATTAATATTACAAATATTACAATTAAAATCATCYGTATGATGGTGTTAGATGAGCTTTTGAATGAAATGCTAGCAGAGACATTTACGATACATACCTGATCCAGAAAACATCGTCCTACTAGCTCTGGATATTCTACATAATTTTCTAGTTCTCTCAGGAAT
Source organism: Nothoprocta perdicaria (assembly GCF_003342845.1). Classification (NCBI taxonomy): domain Eukaryota; kingdom Metazoa; phylum Chordata; class Aves; order Tinamiformes; family Tinamidae; genus Nothoprocta; species Nothoprocta perdicaria. Next base: position 379,543 of record NW_020455597.1, on the reverse strand, counting down.
ATTCTATAAGGAAGAAAAATTTCTTACAGCTCATTTTAAAAACTAAACAGTTGTAATAAAAGTTCACATTCTTACAATTCATTTCCTAAACTTTTGGAAGTAAAAGTTTTATTTTTGTACTATACAGGTTACAAAAAGTTTCCCAGATCATGCATTTAAAAAGAAACAATCAAAACAATAAGAATTATGACTAATTGCTTTTAGTTCATATTTGAAGCCAAACATAAGATACTAGGGATATTAAGTTTTCTTCTCTTTGTCTACCTAGCAGTAAGATTTAAGCAGTTTAAGTATTTCTCCCCTCATCCTCCTCTTTCAAATACTACCAAACACCATCAAGAAAAAGAAATAAATGGGAAAATCAAAAAGAAGTGGCAATTTTTACACTACATTTTTTTCCTGAATAAGAAATCACTATTTAATATGCTTAACCTCTCTTTAAAATACTTCTCTATCAACTTAGATATTATCCTATGAAGAAAGACCTCACAAGCAGCAGGGATTCAAGCCCATGAGCCACTCGTTCATAAAATAAAACAGCTTTAATCACACATGAAGAGTATTGAGTGGCTATGGCTTAGGAGAATCTTCATCTTGCATTACAAGTTGCAACAGAAAACAAACAAATCAAACCTTCCTAAATGACACATGCTTTAGTTAGCCTGTAACTAAAAATCACAATGATTTTTATTCAGAAAAATGAACATAATAAAGTGTTACTTGTGTTCTACAAATAATTGAGTAAAATTTCACACAGCCTGTATCTTAAGCATTCTTCCCCTCCAATGAAATGTGCATTTTTATACTCTGAACAGTCAGATTGGACTGGCTCAACAAGGCTCTTCTAGTAATTTTATTCAGATTTAAAGAAAAAATCATAAGACACTTTGCAGTAAATGTAAAGTAGCTGCCCACTGAAATGCYTTTAAAAAATTATATTCAAGTCTCACCTGTTGTGGAAGTGATAGATTTCCTCCATGTTCCCAAACAAAATATCCTTCTTATTTTGGAGCTCCGGTGGAATAAGATGAGCCATTAAGGGGTTGTCCATCTCTGCAGCATAGCCCTAGAACACAGGAGAGAGGCTCACTGCTTATCTCCAGTTAATCCCAGTACCTCGCTCGCTCTCTCTCTCCCCCAACAAGATCATCTGCCTGCAGACTGATAAACATCCAAGAAAGTTCTGTAGTAATCATGAAATATGTCTTTTAATTTGTTTTATTTTCTTTTCCAGTCAGTCCTGTAAGACAAACCTGCAACATTTGAATAATTACTGCATTTCTTAGGTAAGCAAGGCAAGTTTGCAATCATCGCCACCAAGCAACAGCTATGCATTCCCATGGTGATGGAAAGATGACACCTTTTCCATTAAACTTTACTTTCCAAAGTTCAGAGAGCTCAGTGCTTTAGAATTCTGAAAATGGCTAAAGCATGAAATCCATAAGTCAAAAAGGTATAAAAAAAAAAATCTTTGCTTCAAATTGGTGTAGCACTTTTTAAAAATTCATAATAATAAAAAAAGTTTAGATTTTACTACTGATTCAGTATGCATATTTTAAGAAAAAGAGAGGTAAGCTATGCAGGCAGCCATAAATATATAGATACTCCTTGTAGTATACAAGGCTTTGCTAAGCCTTCCCTTCGAAAACTGTTTTAAAGAAGAAATATTTAAGTGGAAAAAGGAATACAATAAAAAATCCCAAAAGAAACTAGGGCAATACTTTGTCCCAATAAAATTATTGGATTTCACAGGCTAAAAAGGTATGATGATTGTTATTAATGTAATCACAGCTCAGATGAAAGAATTTAAGTGAAATTTCCCAGTGATTGATCTTGGAGATTGCAATTTTCCATGAGAAACCCTGGCAAAGGAAAAAAAGCAGAGGGATGAAAAGTGATGCAATATTAGGAGACACTGTCCATACAGAGCAGTATCAGGTCACAGTACGGAAAAAAATGGAAAGGCTAATAGAGCAAGAGAAAGAAAGAAATTGGGAGAATAGCCAACACTGGAAATAAACGATAATTGCTCAAAACCTGGAAAAGTGCCATTGAACACAACACCAGAAAGGTTCTCATTCAGAATTACTTCTGGCAGTTCCGATCACTCAAGTTCAAGAGAGATTAACCCCAAACTGTAGGAGATGTTCCTGGCATGGTCAGAGCACTGGGGAGGCTATCACACTGGCAGAAACCTAGCAGACAAAGGACACACTATATTCTATGTAAAACGAGAACAAGCAGGAAGAGCAATGAGAACAAGAGATTCTGCACCAGCTCTCCAGCAGCATCAGTATTCCTCAGCTACTGACTCTGGATTTTATGAATATAATCACGTAGAGGGCACTGCCTACAACAGCAGGGAATAGTTCCAAGTGATCCTTAAGGTTCACCCCAGTCCTGCACTGCTTGACCATCACACATCAGACCTGAGGGTGCTCCTGTCATCAAGACTTGCCAGCACTTGGTTAGGGCCCACAAGACTGTTGTAGATTGCAGAACACAAACCAACCAGAGGCAAGACCGATATGTATAAAAATTTTTATAAAATTTTTATAAAATGTAGGTTCACATTCCTATGGAAGGAAAACTTTTTGAGGAGGGTGGGAGGAAGAGGCTAATGCAAGACTGTAGAATCAATTTATAGAGGAATTAAGGGCAAATACAAATCTTGCTACCTTCTACCTAAGTAAGTAGGCTGTCCCATTTGTGCTTTCTAATATAAGATGCTAGATGCATGAATATTTATAGAAACACAAAAATGCCTATTCCTAATTCCATGAAAATACAAATAGAGAGGAGAGATGTCATAAGCACATTGCTTGCTAGGACCAACTAAGACATTACAGTGATAAGGAAAGATATACGAACAACCATGAAACGGAGGAGGTGAACAGATTCACCAACAGACACAGTGAAACTTAATCCTTACCTCAAGAACACAGAGCAGTTCTTCCACATATGCCCGTTCGGTTTCAATAAGTTCATTAATCACATGCCTGTACGCAAAGAATGATAATTAAGGAAGGCCTATTTCACTCACACAAATTAGTGAGGCAATGTTAACTTTGTCCGTGTGCATCTTATTTCAAACAAGAATGGACTAATTCCCCATTAATGGAAAATGTGAAGTTTTACAAATGTTTYACACATATATGACATACATATATGAAACAGAAATATATATACACACACATTATATATACATAATGATACATTATATATATGATATATATTATATATAATATATCATTATATGTATATAATATATACAATGATATATATCATTATATATATATCATTATATATAAGGTGTGTGTGTATATATATMTCTGTCATCAGTTTATATATCCTGGTCGACAGGTATTCATCTTTGAAACATCTTGAAGTTGAATAAAARTGTCTGAAAGGGAAAAAAGCTAAGCTTAGTATTTTAAGTGTTGCAGGAACTAAATGGAAACAGGGAACTTTTATCATCATACACCATGTAAAAACTGTTTYTGTCATGTTTACAAGTATCACAGGAGTATCACTAGTCATTCAGGTATTTAGGGCATATTTAGGTATACAAAGYTTTTCTTCCTCCTTTTTTTGCCTCTTCTGAACTCATGAAAAGCTAACAAAGCCTCAGTTTTCAGGTACAGAAGCAAGCTCTGCTGTATCAGTTGCAGGCAGTACCAAGTTATTTTTACAATACAAGGGACACAGTTGGCTTTCTATCTGGAAAAGATTTTTCTTAAGATTTACTGAAACGGAGACTAAAAAGATTTAAATAAAATACTGAAGTCCTTTCAAGTATGGAGACCAAAACCTCCAAAAGTTTAAATGAGGCTTTGATGTTTCTGAAATGAACACATGTAATTACCCTGCTATAGCATCACCTAGGTGTAATAAAGCCAGAATCTGTTATTATAGAAARCACAAGTAAAGCTACAGACTGAAATAGACTAAAATATCTTTCTGTGTGTACAGAACATATTCCAAAAATACGGAAGCTTAATTCAGAGAAGGATATTCATCTTATCAAATCCTTCCAGTCTTTCCTGGAAGCAAATCAGAGAAAGATTTTTTTTTTTTTTTTTTTTGCCAAGATATACTTACTGCCTTAATACAGCTAGGTTTTCTTCATCATCCATTGTAGATCCTCCCCTGTTTTGATGGAGTTCAGTCATTTCACTCTTAAAAAAAGGAAACAGGGTGAACACAAACAAGGAAGAAAAAAACAGCATCACAGAAAGCAGGGGAAAATGTAAAAATGAAACTTTTCATCTTCTCTACTTGCACGCATTTTCACTGTACGCTGTTAGAGATAAATGCAATTTGCAAGAAMGTAGCAAAAGACTCAAAGTCAACTTGCAGGTCATGAGGCACACAAGAAGACCTAGCTACTCTCCAGGAAGGGCCAGCTTTGAAAAAACATAGCTTAAGCTCCCTTTCCAAAAAGGACAATGTCAGAGTATCAGCATAACCTCAAAGTTTGCCCTCAGTATGTTTTCTAACCTAAAAGAACGAAGTACTATGTGGCCCCTTTCTGCTAAAGGCCTACCTGGACACGGAAGTTCACTCTTGCAACTTGTACTGTAAGCAGATGAGCTCATCACACTTGTTGAAGCAGCAAGGTTGTGCTTCCAGTCCCCCCAAAACCAAAGCCCTTTTATTATTTTTCTTTTTTTCCYCCCTCAACCCTTGCCACTACTGGTCATGTGATCCTGCCTAACTCTTTGCATCAGTTCTTGGCTCTTGACCAACCTTTGCTGTGCTAATTCAACTCTCAGASTCACTGGGAAACTGTTTCTACTGCTGCCATCAGGTTGCTTTCCTTGCTCACRGCAGGGCAGGAAGACCTTCCCCACTTGGGAATGGCAAACCATTAGATTAGATGAAGCCATCTTTGAGCCAACGACAACTACCTCTTYACTCTTGCCAGTTTTAAATGTAGCCAATTACTACTGGCAAATAATAAATGTTTCCTGTTCACAGACTATATGTTTTGCTACCCTTCATGTTTTTCCTAATATAGGCAATTATTTACTTGGCCTTCCCTCATATATCACTGAGCAACAAAGTAGCCACTGTGTAAGCCATATAACTGCCTCACCAGAGTTGCTTTGATGGGGCAATACTGTCACTTTTTGTTGAATTGCTTCATTCTTCAGGTTCTTTAATATTCCATAGTGTTACAACTTTTTGTGGCAGTATGTGCATGAAAAACATGAAGAAAAAACACACACATGAAARTTACCTTTGTCCTTTTGTAGTTTAGCCTCCGAAGTACGTTGCTTTCTGAGCTGGAGACATGCTCTCTTTGAGGACCTAATACACAAAGCAAAATCCAATGGCAGTTAGAACTTGAGCAAATCTGACGCTGATGTTTGTACCACCAAAAATTACAGCTGAAAGTTTCTTCGAGGTCCTCAGCATTGCACAATAAGTTTTTTAAAGACTCCTATAGATACTTACCTGGAGAAGTGCAGGGAGATTTTACAAAGGCTTCAGGTCTTGGTGCAACTGGCTGAACGGGACGTGTCTGCTTAGCTGCCAATTTCTTAAGGCTTACTTGTCTCTTCTGGAACATTTCCTCCATGCTTTCCTGCTTCTGAAATACCTTTTGCACATGCTCCTACAGTTGCCACAGAATTAGAAAAAGTYACTGTTAGAGACTTTTCAACAAGCTACACTGTCATTTGCAGAATACAGATTTTTAATAGTGATTGCCTTGACACTACATATAAAAAATCATCCTAGTCTAGCAAGGCATAATTTACAGGTTTTAGTACCTTTTTCAAAAAAGGGACATCACAAAACACTACAGCTATCTTTAGAGAGACGAACAGGGCTGAGGCTTATATTACTGATAAGAAGGTAGGGAAAAGTTTTTTTGAAAGTGTCTGGCATATTTGTTACAAGAAGGGATCGATCAAGAAACGTATTTTCAAGTTCTACTTTACAACTGCCTTTTTTTACAAGTCACTCAAATAGTAGAGACAGTCATATTTCCTACATAGGTAGGTATTTTATGGACTCATTTTATATAACTCTCTCTCTCATATATATATATATATATATATATATATATATATATATATATATAGTGGGATTTTTTAAAATTAAATCTACTACCTGAAAAGTTGAAGTCATTTTTAAAAGGTTCTGAAGCCCTTGATCTCTACCTGAAGATACGACAAGACTGGCAGCTAAGGTAGGGAAACGTGTTGGTTTTCCAGTTCACAGCTGTAATGACTAGATGACTGAGCTGATGATTAGAATAGTTACCTAGCAGGATTAGCTTTATCACTGGCCATACAAGACAGCAATTTAAAAGGAASTGATAGATGGATACACACATAAAATACTTCTAGTACCTTCAGGTCCTCATTGAGGATGTGTGCATACTCCCTGTAGATTTTATTCAGCTCTCTGATTTTATTGCCTGCACCAGTATCCAGAAACTTCTCGATCTCCTGTAATGCTGATTCTGCACCATCCTGAGACTGACACTTATCTACAGGCTGTGAAGCCAGCAGATAAATTCCTTCATCACACCACTTCATAGACTGGAAAGAGAGAAAAGAACAGGCTTAGTATACACTAATGTTATCATTAAGAGGTCTAAAACRCTTCACACTTCTACTATCAAGTATTCAGCTACACAGGGAGAAAAGTCACAGAACAACCAGATATTTCTATCTGTTTTTATCACAATTGGTTGACTGAGGTTTTAAAAGTAAGATAGGAAACAGAACTGTTCAACATCAAATTCACCTTTTCTAACAAGCCATGCAGTTCTAGAGATTTGTTCAGAAGATTCCTCTTCTGTTCTGTCTCTGCAGTAAAAGCATCACAGAGATGATGAAGCTCACTGCATTTTGGAAGAATGGAGTCCACAGCATAGTGATTGCTTTGAATAAAGCGGTCTCCCTCTGAGGCTAGCATTCTGGCCTTTGCTATAGTTTCCTAAGAAATAAAGCATTGATTTAAGTACATTTATTCCTGCATCAACTTCAGTTAAAAGAAAATAAATAAAAAATTACCATCTATTTTTTACACAGCAAAACAGACATGCTATGGAATAAAAACAAAACAAAAAAAACCAAGACAAAATATACATATCCCTACTTAACAGTCATCTTATTTAATAAATCTGTTTTCCTGTCTTTCCAAATGCATACAAACATTTACGTCTCCACCTTTATTCTATGAGATTAGCTTCAGAACATTAATGAGTTTAATTGTATGGCCCCCTGAGGGAACTGCTATTAGTCTTTCTGTGCCTTAGTTCTTCAACAGCAAACAAGTGACTTGTCAGAGATGCTGTGGGTGTTTGCAAGAAACTTGATGGGTATYGTCCGCAAACTGAACGCAAACCAAGGAATACTCACCTCAGCCTCACAAGCTCACTCACAGGTCATAATAYGAAAATAAGGTTTCACTCCTGCACTGCTGAGAGTATTTGTTTATGTTGGTCATGTTTTAGCATAATATATATACACTGAATACTCAGCCTTCTGGTAGTTTCAGCAGGAATGGATGAAGCTCTTGATCATAAAATCCAGACCTCGGCTACTGTAGACACATTATGTGATTCTTCCATGAACTGAAGGAATCAAACTTTAGGACTGGTTGCTTGACKCTTTATTGAGGGGTGTCCTAGACCAGGGTTACTCCTGCTATTTGTTTTATTCCAAATTCTGTTTTCTCCTTACTGGAGACACTGACTCCAACCTGTCGTCAGCTAAGCTCTGGATATGGGCTCTAGTTTGTATCCAAATATTGTCCCTCCCCAAACACCCACGTTATTACATTTGAAATAAGGAAAAGTTACAGGATTCTTACACATGATTTTTCTTCAAAGWTGGCAAGATCTTTCAAAATGTGCTCCACATGTGAGCAGCTGTTTCCTACATCTGTGAAAGCAGACAGTCTCTCGGACACAATATCCAAAGCTGCTTTAACCTGAAACAAGATACAGCAATGCATCAATGAGGATGATTTCACCTCTCTGGAGGCTCATCACTTAGGCAGCCGATAACCAATGTTTTCGGTCAGGTCACCCRCAGCACAGAACTAGTGGAACATGGAGACAAATTTGTTTTTGTCAGTCTACCTGTAACCCAAATCCAAAATGAAAACAAACACAGAAAAACAGACACAAAATTAGTCTTGTTTTCTGCTACTGGAAAAAAAAAAACAAATCCAAGAACAACAATGCTCAAGGAACAAATACGGTCTTGCTTTTATCAGCTGGCAGTAACATAAAGTGGCATTACTATAAACAAATGGCCAAATACAAGGAAGAGATCTCCACCATACCACTGATAGAGACAGGACAGAAACAGACATACACACTGGCAAAAGGTTTTCAACTGTTTTTTCCATGGGGCCAGATCCTGAAATCAGCTACACTAGTATAAACTAACTGTAGATGCCATCAAGTATTTGAGTTAAACTAACATGAGATCAGAAACTGGCTGTCCAGTTTTCAGTTCAGCCTCCACCCAACTTCTGACATTAGCTTCCCACCCACATTGTTGGAGGCCGTTTTATGAAGTTTTATCAAGTAAATCAGCCAGAAAGTTCAAGTAAGGCTTGGTTCCATAAAGGGGCTACCAGCAAGACAAAAGCTTTGCAGCCAACACACTGTGCTTGTGTAGTGGAAAAAGGGGTTCAAAGGAGTGAGTTCCTATACAATGCTGAGTCTGGGGAAAAAATGAAAATAAAAGACACCATTCCATTGCAGAAGGGAAGCCATCATGCCTATGAAGAAGTACTCAAGGGAGTAAAGATAGCAGGATGTCAAGTAAGGACACAATCAAGGAAAAAAAAAGTCAGAGAAACTTTTCATGAACACACAAGCTACAAAAAACAGGGGATGTATTTGCTTCTGAATCATTTCTACGTTACCAAATATTGACTGCCACCAAGAAGCTCTCACCTCTCTAAAGTTGTGCTCGAAATGCCGGAGGTGCAGGCACTGCTCGAGTTTTTGCTGATGCTTAGTCCAAAACTGATCAAAGGCAGTCTCCGTTTCCTGCAATTGAGCCAGAAGCCTAAAACGAAATACTGGAAGAGTGATGGATGCAACCTTCAAGGGACAATACAACCTCCACAGTGAACAGAAGGCCTCCCCAAAACAGTATTTCTCCAGCAAGCAATGAACTGGATATAAGACTATTTTTCCTTTTTAGAGGACATATTTTTAATAGGATATATTTTGTTCTTTTTATACTGCACAGAATTGTATCCTGGAATAATATTTGCTGTTAAACTGAAACCCAACACAAACATTCAGTTCTGAAAAACTGGCAAGYGCTGACTCGAGGCGAGCTGCTGTGCAGAGCTATTTCTCAGTTCTGACCTGGGACATGGGGACTTGGGGCTAGCAAATATGAAGAAAATGTGCAAATACTGGCCAGGACTCAGGAACCAAAGCCCTGGGCTATAAGAAGAAAAAAACAGAGGGCAAGAACATGTCCTGCTGTGACGAGCCAGCTGCCCTTCTGTTACTCTCCTTGGAGAAAGGCCCATAAAACACTCAGGGTCATTGTTTCAGCTCTTCAGAGCAGACTGGCTCCTTTATATCCTAGATGGCTATACAGCAGTATTCACTTAATTCGTGATTTTGGCCCAACACCTTAAGGCTTTACTTTTCAACTCATCTATTGGTATATTGTGTTTGACATCACGCTGTCCTATGGACTTAGCTCTACACTGTGCTTTGCTGTGTGCTTAGGCKATACTGAGGGAAAGCTGTAGGTCAGAATTTTCATGAATTTTCATTTTTAATGTCACAGATATGAATGCTGAATTCACAGACTGAGCCAATTAGAAAAAAATGCACACATATACACAGCTAGTTCCAACTTTCTTCAGATGTTATATAAACTAAAAAAATTTGCATAATTGAACACCCCTCCAGCTGCCCTTCAGATGGGCAATATCAACACTGACAAAAAGAGCGGCTCCTGCCAAGCTCTGTTCATTGGAGTGGACAGTTATTTTAGGAAAAAAGTCAGTCCAAGTGACAGAAACATGGAATGACAGACAAAAACAACAATGCAGAATACTGCCTWGGGGAAGTGAGCTATGCGTTGATAGCCTTGCTCAGAGTTACATCTGTTATGAGGATAGAAACCTTGAAGGCTGGCAGTGCTTTGGAGGATGTGGTGGTGAGGCACAGCACCTATTACCTTCCATAGGCACATGCACGTTGCTGTGTACATAYTTGAAGAGCAGAGAACTCTCCAACAGCCCTTTGAAAGCTATGAGCTACACAACATTAGAAGCTCCTTCAGGTTTACTCAGAGGAGGAACAAGCTCCTGCTCCAACACCTTCTCTGAGGAAATAGTGCAAAATTAATTGTTGACTCCGGAGACCGCCAAAATAATTTACTATTTCTCAACTGCCCAGGCACAAAATCTTCTTCTGAGAACAGCTGCCTCAAGTATGGAATGTATAGAAAACACTTAAATCTCCTGAAAGACACAGCAGACAAACTATTCAAAAGAGATATATAATTGCTATCTTTTTCTCTCTGCCTTCCTAGCAGGGAGATTTGTTTGGACTGTGCTTTGGTCATACAAAGACAAAATCTTCTGTTCAACTACATAGTTCAAGTATGACAAAAACAAAAGTTCAACTACATAGTTCAAGTATGACAAAAACAAAACAAAATAAAAAAAGCAAAAAAGGAAAACAAAAAAAMACCCTGTCTGTCAATACTGAAAGTCAATACTGAAATTCATATTGTTTCTCCTATTCCCTTAATTTCAGATGAYCAAGAGATTACTTTGCTCAATACAGATCTCATAACAAAAGTGTGGTTTCTGAAAGCCCTTTTTTTATGCTGGCTCTGTAATGCTTCCTCCTTTGCTAAGCATGCACACAGAATTAAGTACTAGAGTCAGACATGGGTCAGAAAGCCAGAACAGCATCACGTTAACTATTTTACACCTCTCACCTTTTCACGGTTGTTTGATTGTCTAGTTGATCTTGATTCAGTTTGTATTCAGGGTTCTCAGTAACTGGTTTTGTAATACTTCCAAGGATATCATCTCCCTGTTCTACAGCTAACCTTATATCCTCCTATAAAGCAAAACCGAGAAGTGATCACAGAAATAGTCTCTTTTTTTTTTTTTAAGACTTCATAAAGCATCAAAACAGAAAAAGAAAGTGGTAGTTGAGTAAGTGCAGTTTGATTAAAAGCAGTGACAAGAGACTAAACACTAAAGGTCAGCTTTTTATATGCTTATTTCTACCTCTGGACTGTATTACACTGAGCTTGAATAGTCACAATAGATAGCTTTATAGTTTCTCACTAAGCTACAATATTGTACATCTAAAACATATTTGAAAATAGGAAATTGCTTCTATTTAAGGTGATTTGAAAGAACATTTGTCCATTCCTCAAAAGATGGTATTCTTTATATGCATGCAAATACAATCAAATTTATTGTTRCAATCAAAAACTATCAAATTGAACACAACTTATAGGAACTTCTATTTTGATATGAGTCATTATGCATTTTATTTAAGTGCACTTAACCTTAGAAAACATCTCTTTTGAATGCAATAAAGATTTTCTTAACTTGAAACCAAGCCAAACAACTTTAATAGCATTACAGAGTCTGACTTTATCATCATACATTAACTTCAAATACTCTGCAAATTTTCTATTAATGCTGTTAATCTTAGTTTAAAACACACCTTAACCAAAAAAGTATCTCTATGCAAGTTACATACCTTCATTTTGTCCTTCTTCTCTGCGTGCGCTGCAAGAAGGGAGCTGGTTGATTGCACATCATTTGGCAGTTCTGTTTCAGCCAACTCAGTCCCAAAGGACTGAAGAATCTGAGCTGTTTGCTTAACCATTTGGGCAAAACTTTCTATAGCCTTTTGGAATTAAAAAAAAAAAACCATTAAAATATTTCAAGGTCTAAACACACACACATACACACACACAAGATGCAACTCATAGCAAACCCGCACAGCTGGACTAAGAGACTGAAAAACGGTCAAAGCTTCATTTTGTAAGCAAAAGGAGCCATCACCATGAATTCCTTAATTGTATTTTTTTTCTCCCCTAGTCTTGTATCAGGTATTTCTTCCTCATATTTTTATAATCTGGAGTTATTTTACAACTTGAGTTTTTTCTTTCTTCGAGCAAAAGCCAATAAACCTCAGCACAACAATATACTGTAGCTCCTTTGCTCCAAGCCCCAAGAAAACCACTCCCAAGTTATTACTCATATTATTTCTCTAAGATGACTAAGTACCATTGGGAACATCTTCTCACTCAGAGTAAGTCAACTTGCATCAACTGGAATCTGTTTTATAAATGACAGCGTATAAAACAGAAGGGCCCATTAAGCTGACACAATAACTAAGACTTACAGTGCGACAGGACAGCCATCTGTTATGGCAGTAATCCAGGGTGCCACCAAGTTCTTCTGTTAATTGTGTTTTATCAATATAACCCTGCAGTTCTGATACCGAGCCCAGCATTATGATCTGCAACAGCAAGGAAAGGGAACACCATCAGTGGCGGTAGGGCCCGCAGGAGGGATTTTAAGCTAAACCCTTCAGTGTCTGATGGGGTAATTTCTATTTAACACAAAAGCATGTGATGGAATTGTTTCCTTGGAGCAATTCCAGCAAAAGCAAACTTAGAAGTTGTTTCAACTCAAGGTAATGGACATTTAAATAACTGTAAATATGAGCATGCGCATTAGGCTTAACAGCACATTTTTATTTTATTCTCTAAACCATACAGTTATCTTCTGGCAGAGCAGCATCACTTCATTCATTACTTGCTGCTTTTCCTCACAGTTCTGAGCCTGTGCTAGAGCATGGTAGTATTTCCACAAATTCTGCATGAAGGGATTCCCCAAAAGCAGAAAAAAGGGGATAAAAGCAAAGTATCTTTAAGACTCACCTTCACCTTTGAAATTGGCATCCGATTAAGTTAAAAACAAAGCAACAAACAAAACCAGCAAAAACAACTCACCCTACCTGTACACATTATCATCTTTAGCAACTCTGGCTTAAATATAAATGCTATGCACTTAAAGGTATAAACTGCAGGTTTATTGGCAATCTAATATCAGGTACCTWTAGTAGGTTCACTCCATTAATAACATTTTTAGCAGTTTTCTTTGGCAGATGCAACTGTCAAAAACAAAATGCCCCTCAAAATAAAAGCCAAAACACTCCCAAGAATAAAACCATCCTGAGTTACTGCTGAAGCTGCCTTTCAGCACCTTTTTTTCCAACACCTCTCACGTCAGCTAGACTAAATGCTGTCATAGATTCCTGATGATCAAGCGAAAACAGAAGACCTACTTACAGGCACTTTCATTTTAAACTCATCCTTGTTGAACTTGAAAGCGATGTCCGAGAGCGCTCGATGAAAGAATCCCGTGGGACGCAGCACAAGGACCAGCTGCAGGTTTCCCGGGAAAGAGGCCTGCAAGACAGGGGGACACTCTGAGCCTTTTGGTGCCATGGTTGCCGGAGGCCTCTTCACACCACGAGAAGCCTCTGTCAAACCAGAGCAACGTGGCAAGGGAAAGTGGGTGCCYGAGGCTTGTCCTGAACACTTTGGTCAGAGAGAAACGGGCTCGGCTTTGGGAACACGGATCTATTTTCCTGGTATCAAATTTTTCAGCGCTGTAAGGATCACCCTTAAGGTTACATCACAGCCAAAGACACTAAGGGACAGAGGTGGCTGAGGACTKTTTCTAGCAGCTCTGCTTTCATACTCACCCTGTCTTCTCTGTAGAGGGTACCAAGACAAATCTCCCTTGCCATCTGAGTGCGTAGCAGCAAATTTCTTATTTGTGCATACATTTGTCTTACCAATGACCCTATAACCCTAATAGTGTACACGATAATACATGAACTATCAGCATCCTGGCTGAGTTTCTCACACAGCAATGTAAGAGAAATAAGGTTGAATTTTTCAGACAAAAATCAAAGTCCCCCCCCAAAAAACAAAATAAACCTCATCAAATTAAGGATATCCCTCATCATTCTCTTCCAACACATCCAATAGRTCTTTTCCATTTCCACAAGTGAGAGGGTATGAAACCAACAAAGTAGAAGCAAAGAAAGCCACATTAAATTGACTCAAATACCAAGTATGCAAACATCTGCCACRGCAGAGGTTGATAGTTAGTAATCTTGAAATCATACAAGTCTTYTCTCCTATTCAGTATTTCCACTGCAGGGGAGGATTGAAGAAAAAGCTCCCTAAAGAAGTGATTATTATAATGATCAAGCATGCAATTTTCTGCATGACACTGTTTGAAATTATGCCACATAGCTGGATTACTAAAAGAGAACTGAAGCACTGACTAAAGGAATAGTCTGCTTTTCTCCATACCTAGTGAAGCTCTTAATATCTGGACAGTTGGAGAGGGATATAACAGAAATGCAAAGCACTAGAGATTTGACATTCTCTTTTAACCAGAGACGTAGTTTGTTTGCTGTCCAGAAAGCTTCCCTGATTATACTGTGGTTCCCCAGGTAATCGGGGTGCAAGTGAGATGTCAGACTGATTAACTCACCTTAAAGAGCTCAGCTTTACACTCAGCCTCCAMATCACTGATGTCTAAATTTTTTAGAAAGCCCAAGGATTCGGTCCCAAAGGGACACATTAGACAGCTACGGGGAGGAGGGGGGGAAATAAAATACCCAAATTGCTGCTCTCCATCTTTGTACTACAAATAGTCTTTCTGTGCAAACTAAATACTTTGTCTTGCTACAGCGTGAGGCCTGATTATCCCACAGTTACCAAACACGGGCAAAAAAAAATGCTTTAGAAATGTATTGACTGGACTGAGAAGGAAAAGTTCTCAGGAAAATCCTGAGAAGGACTTTTAACATTTATTCTAAATTACTGGAACAAAGTCAATGGCAATTTAACGAACTCTGCAAGAATGGATAAAATATATTTTTTTAAAAAAAAGATGTTTATGTAGCCTATTCATATAGACTTGTGCCAGTTTATTTTGTGCCTGTAACAGCAATGTGGACAGTATGATTGAGCTCTTAGTTCTCTTGCTCAAATTCCTCTAAGTAAAATTTAAAGCAACCACTCTGTCCAAAACAGTGTGGCTGGGATCACTACAGGCTTCTGCTGTTCAGACTAAGTCCCATTCAAGACTTGTCAGGGACTTGGTATCTCCTGCAAAAGCTCAAATTCAATTCAAAAGCTCAAAAAAATCTGTGATCCTGTGAAATTCTTGATTACTTTGTTCTCATCTCTACTAGCGTCTGTCTTGTATGCTTTCCCTTTGTTTTCTTTAAAAAGAGTTTTAAAAACCAACACCTACCCTGCCTGGCACAGCTAGGAGTCAATCCTGCAAATCAACATTTGTCAAATAACCATCAAGGGTGGATTTTCAGGGTACACAATACTGAACCACTGCCATCCCATTTTATCTGAGTTCACACCCTCACTGTCAAAATATAGTAATATTTTCCCAATTTGTACATCTTCCTAAAGCTCTGGTGACTTGCAGAGCCAATGACAGGATGCAAGAGGCACTCATGAGTGTGTYTGAACTCCGTCAACCAGCCAACTTTGCACTGAAGGAGTCAGAACAACCGGCCCAGCCATCCTCCAAGCCAGTCCAGCAGCCTGTTTGAAGCCACTGGGTACTGAGCAGACGTGACAAGGACTTCTCAGTAACACTGTGCCAAATGTTAAGAGTAAAAATAAGTATTYATGAAAATTTAATAGTGTCAAACTACCTTCAAGGACTGTTTAAGTGGAGTTACTGATCGTTCCTGAAGGGTCTGATTTTTTTTTTCTTCCAAAAGCATCTTTCCTTATTTGCCTAATTAATACTGATTGATCACCAGCATCTTGCCCCAAATATTGTACTGTAACTAATTGGATGCCTATGCAAAAGACACTGGGAATTAAATACAGTCACATTCTTGGTATCATTTTTAACTGACAATGTCACCTCTTCATTACTCTTCAAACTGAGTACCTTTAGGAGAGATATTKAATGGGAAATTAAGACCTTTTAACACACTCTCATACTCAAGAATTCAATAGATGACACTCTAGAAGCTTTCTCAGTTTAGTTTCCTTTTTTGAATAACAACTTACAAAATTTATTGTGACTAATAAATTCTGGAAATTTATCTAGCCATTAAAGAGCAGACAAGTTGACTCAAACATAATTCTACAGTCTGCAGCCATATGGATGCATTAAAAAGAATGTAATAAGAGAGAAAACAAATGACTATAACCAATAAAACTGAAAATGCCTGACCATAACATTCTCAAAACATCCAAACTGTCGGAGAAAAATCATACAGCGTTTCTACATAACATTTCAATTTTTAATTTAAAAAATTATTTATTCACAACAGCTAGAAAATTGATATTGCTTTGAACAATGACAAAAATGCCTCTGATAACAAAAACGTCTAGGCCTTGAAAGACTTCTCCCTACCACCTCCTCCTTCAAGAMGAGAAGTCACTCCAGTTTCAAAACATGATGCAAAAAGCTGGCTAGAAACCGGGCTAGCAGAAAACCATGCAATAGCAGAAAACATGAAAATATACATAACTATACAAAAACATAAAATAGCACTTCTTATGACCATRGAGCACTGATTACTAAACACATTTTTCCACTCCATCATTAACTCACAAAGTAACCTCTCTCTCTACAAAAAAAGGCCAAAGACCTCCAGGCTTGGATTCCTGTAACTCAGTTTCTCAGCTTGGATGTAAAGCCAATGATAAGTTTCCAGATGGCACAGAACCGGTCCTACCTGGCTCCTGCACGTTTTAGGCTGGCATTAACACTCCAATCACTTCATTGGCTTCTCRCCTCCTCCTCCTGCCCACTTAATGCCTTGGCCCTAGGCTTCAACGCACTTCACGGCCTAGGCCGCTGCTGCACCGAAGGCTGCGTGTTGGTTCATGAAGAGTGAAGGAAAATGCAGCCCCTCTTTGGACAACGCAGTCCCAAACAGAAGGCATGAAGGTGGCACTCAAAGCGTTCTCAAAGGTGGCAAATCCTGAAGCAAACTCCCACAGGCAGCTAAATGCAACCCAAGTCTTGTCACTTCTAGAAAAGGCTGCAAAGTTTCTCAAATGGAGAAAGCTTCCTCTTGACCTGAAGGGCCTCTCTGCCAACTGCTTCCTAAAGATCAGTTGCCCACATATATGCTATTCCCTAAGCACCAAAACAACAAAGTTTATTTCCTCTGGACTTTCAACATGAGGCTGTGATGGCTATGAGTGAAACTCTTCACAATGCTGAGAGCAGATTTTTGTGCTGCTAAAAGGGTGAGCTTGTACTTCAGCCTTTGCCCAAAGATGTGGGCAAACACACACATTGCAATTAAACCTGCTTTAGTTCTCCTTTTAATGAAATCACGCTGAAACTGAACAGAGCAGTATGAAACTCYAGGGCATGCTGATTAGTACAGCGCCTTGCTCCTGCAGTGTGCATTGAAGAACTTAGATCTGGTAAATAATGTTTACCAAATAATGTTTATATGCAAACAGTCTTGAAAAAGGAAGAAAACAAGACAGTATGAGTTAACAGCTGCTCACAAATATATTTCCTATAGTTGTCAGAATATTGCTGTTGGACAGATGCTCCAKTCGAGTTGCTAGCACTGGGCAGTGCTCCAGCCAGAGCACCTTGCACTGGCATCTCTGATTTCAGGGTGATGTCCTGAAATCCCCAATTCTCAGGGTGATTACAGACCACTGAAAAAGTCTGCAGGAGAGCTGTTGCAGAAACTAGTGCAGATGRCCTAAAAGTCAAAACTCTTCTCAAATAACACGAGAGTAATACCCTCACATATAGCCATACAGTCAAGCAATACAAAGCTGTTAAATATATCTCACTTTCAGACACGAAGTTCATTACAGACAGTTCAAATGACACTTAGGTACTTGATCAATAACAAAAGAAAAAATCACAAAATCTGACTGTTTAGAAGAGCAAGCAACTTAAGCATCTACTTATCCTTGAGCCATTTCAAATCTTTGTCTATCTAGTGATGGACACTTTTAAAAATAGATACCTCTAGAGTTCCCTTCCAGCAAATATTACAGTAGCCAAGGATTTCTCACTGTTTCCTTTGCTGGTACAAGAGAAGCATTTTCAGGTACTCAGGCCTGCTGCGATTCCTGCTTGGAGTCCACCAGCAGTACTGTCATGTGCTGCCCTGGCAGCATCAGAAAGCCAARGCCCAGCAAGGTCAGGGCAAGAAACATAAATACAAGAAAGATGACACCTCKAACAGATACTTCAGCTAGGAAGCACTTTTTCTCTTTTAAATAAAGCCCTCAAGAAAACAAGGCAAGAAAAACAAAACAAAAAAATCCCACACCCCCAACACCMGCACTGCAACCTTCAGTGCTCTCTCCATTTAAGACTTGATATATTTGTCTAGGTAGAGACTCCAGACATCCCCACAATCAGTACAATTTACCCATGTAAGCTATCACTACATTTTCCTATGTTATCATAGGAACTAGATAGCAGGGTTCTATATATTGTGCTTCTAGGCAAAATAACACACACCAGAGTTAAGAGTTTCTAAATGCATTAATACTATGGCTCCAAGCACCAACACAAGCAGGTGCTCAACATATTTGTCATTGCCCTCCAAAGGYTCACCAAGTACGTAAATAAATGCACTGTCACCTACAAAATGATTATATGTTGTTGAATAGAAAATACAGCACTGCRTTTTGAAAGATTCCCAGATTCCATAGAAATGTCTTTCAGCAGTCCAAATAATAATGCTCTTGGTTTCCACTAGTGAAACCTTTTCAATCCTGCACTTCTTCATTTCCAAATGAACTTCAAAAATCAGCTTTTGGTATAATTTCTTTATATTTTTAAATGTTAACTTTCAAAAWACACCATGGAAGTGTATTGGGAATATCTTATTATCATTATATGTTCATTCAGGAAAAGTCCTAYAGAGACAGTAATGTAGTACCTCTAAATAAATGGATTTTAACATACGACAGAAACAGTTCTTGGATTAAAATAGGGCTACAGTAAAATGACATTCACAATTTTCATTYAACTTTACAGAAATGAAATCTACAGGGATGAAAAATTAAGGAAAAGCTTCTTACAACTCTGTTGTTCAGCACTTGCTGGAAAGATTRTAAGTACTATTAATTCAAACCAGGATAGTGAGAGAAAAGAAAAAAACACCACAGCTTGAACAAAATAGCTCAAAGCACGCCTTGGGAAAATATGAATCTCTTCTTCCTGCTTTTATGGGCCAGGAAGGAAGCAAWTCTTTAACAATTTTACTTTTACTCTTAAAAACAGTAATTAAAGAGGAGACTGAATTTAGCAGTGTCTGCTGAAACTGATAATAGGTACGTAATATTTTCTTGGTTAAAGACAACCTTTGTTTTCAAACACAAGAGTTTTACCAGGTTTAGGAGTCAGTTCCATGGGTACGCTATTCACAACACAGATGATAACCAAGTCTGTTSCTTCCAGTACAAACTGCTCTCAAGACAGGACCCCAAACCACCAAATCTTTTTAAAAAGGAAAGCCAACGTCAATAGTGAAAAGCGTTTCCCAAGCTTTGAGAGGCTGCCAGGGYAAGAGCAGATCCCACCTGGATGAGGGGCATGGTGCACACATTCACACATTCCCAGGGCCTTCCTGGGGTGATGGTCTCAGCAAGAGAAGCATTTTGTAGACACATCATGCTGGATCTCAGGTGGCTGTGACCCCCCCAAGAAAATCTAATAGATACTGTTGAGGGCAATATATCACCTAATATATTGTTGGAGAAAAGCGTTTTCTATATTTTTATTTATAGAAGAAAGGTTTGGTATGAAAAGATCCTTTCAAGTATTTAATACAAATTGGTACTCACCGCTATCCGCAGGATAGAAGCTTTCACAGAGGTCCATTTGTCCTGTCTGCGATCTATGACAAGAATAAATCCAATTCCAGCATCTGGTAAACTAAGAGTGGAGGAAAAAAAGAGTGGGAGGGAAGGGAAAACAAATAAACAAAAAAGAAAAAAAAGAGAAAAAGAGAAATTTTAGTTAATATATAGGTAAAACTGTTGTAGTTCTCTCATTCAAAAAAAAAAAGCATTTGAAGAGGAAAAAAAGTAGCTTGACCTTTTGTGTAGGCTCTTCTTTATTCAGGATGTTTACATGAACATATTCCACTCRCATTAGAAAGATGCGGCAATCCCAAATATATTCCACAGAGCTTCAAACCATATTCAAATCATGCAATGTTCTTATCCACAAAAAGGCAGGGTTTTTACATTTATTGTGCAGAGATAAGAAAATAAAACCCCACTGATTCTTTACAGTTTTGATGCTGATATTATCCACCTTCCATTGTGTTTTCAACAGTATAAATCCTGGTAAAAACAAAGTAATTTTCCTTCTGCACCTGCTTTTAGCCTTCCTTTTTGGATTGTTTCCTCCCCTGCTAATGTCTAAAACTCCTTAAAAACRTAAATCCATTTGATCATTCCATGCTGCTGATCTGCGCATCTGCAATTCTCACATCCTTCCCGGCTGCAAATTCCTCCTCAGGTACACGTTCACATTTACCAAAACAAAACATCCCCGGGGCATTTAAAACCTCCAAGTCACAGCCAAGACAAAGGAGGCAAGACGCGCTTCTCTGAAATGAAAACATCTGTGAGAACGATCACCCCCCGAAATCCTTGCGGGAAGATGACCTCCTTTTTTCTGCTGCGTTCAGCTGCGTGTGCTGGGGAGCACGAGCAGGGAGATCTGCTCCCGCTCCGTGGTTTCGTGTCGAGCCGGTTGTGTAATGCCAGCAGTGGGGCCGCCCAGCCCATCGCCGGCAAAGTGACAGTGACAGGGACACGTGAAGTTGGTGTTTTCCTGTAGACTTGGTCCACGGGAAATACCGAGATGTGTGCTGTGCTCTCGCTGCAGTCAATAGCGAGGAAAAGAAATGGACTGCAGCTCTGTGCTGTGCAACGTGCAAGGAAATGTTATGCATTGGTTTGCTATCACCAGACTTGAAATAAAAATCAACACAACGGAATGTCGGGATTCCTTAGGCAAGACTGAGTTGTACGAAAACAAAAGCTTTGATTTAGAGTAAGATTACACTGATAACRAAGTAATAACAGGATATGAAAGAGGAGAAAGATGACTGGTATCCAGGAGTAGCATATCAAGCTATGCTTCAAAATGAGAAATTTTACCATAACTCCCTCTCCTTTACGCATTGTAAATTCCTCAAATATTTAAGAGGAATGAAAAATATTCAGATAAACAAACAGAAACATCTATCACACTTTCAAAAATGCTAAGCATTTATTTTAATACAGGACAATTTTAGACATTATCTCTCACTACCCACACTCAATGCATATGACAGCTCTTGCCTCTGGGTAGGATAAAAATGATAAACAGCATCTGAGCMCTTGACTTGTGAACGCGAATAACTCCAGACGACTTCATAAAAACAAACACATACGACACAAAAGTGGAATATGCGATCAGACCATACAGAAAGCATGAAAGATGAAAGACTGGAAACACACAGATAATATATTAGAAAAATATTAGAAAGGTTCCTTTCACGAGTCAAACTGCTCCTGCAGGATTGTTACTGAGGATACTCTTGACAGCAGATATATTGACATCAGCATTTTGTTTCAAAGCCCCAGCTACCGTGTCCAGGATCCAGATCCCACAAGCAATAGATAAGAGTGACAAACAGAACTAACGTGTCACATACAGCAAGGCTGAAGGCAACGCTAAGAAGACAGCAAAATCACCTCTTCAAGGAGCAGTACATACCAGAAGGAGCAACGTCTGCTTGCACAGACTCACCTCTCCCTGCTCTCTCTTCCCTGCCACACACCCTGCATCCATCGCTCCTAAGTGCTGTGCGAGACCCTTTTGTCCAGGCCACRGGAGGGATGGGATCTGGTAACAAGCAGGCACTGATATTTGCCTCTCCATTGAGCTGTGGGTGCCACTGGTTCCTCTTTAGCTGTATTTATTATATCCTATCCRAGTATTCATTTCCTCTTTTTCATCTCTTTTTTTCTTCCTCCTCTTTTCTTCACTGCTGTATTTGCTAGCAGGTCTCCACTTTGGCTTTCAGAACCCGTGCCCCAGGGGAAATGAAGTGGTGCACACAACCTGTTACYTCTCACCAGGCTTCACCTCAGGCCTCGCTGCTGTTATGCTGTGGGCAGCTCTCATCAGCCTAGTCCAGGGAACCTAATTCATCCCATATAACCCATCATCACATCATCAGCACCTCCATTTGCTTCCCATCCACCTCTTGAACCATTCTCATGCCTTGCGGCCTTGTTTTAAGCAGTATTTTTTTTGTCTTTAAACACTATCAGCACCAGTGACCAAATCAGTCCTCATTCTTCCCTTTCCGGAACATCCCAGCCCCCTCATCATTCATCCCTAAGCCTCCGCTCCTCTCTTTCCCTCAAGATTTTCTCTTGGCTGCAGTCCGGCCTGCTGGTTGTCTCAGGAAGCTTGCCTGCCCTCTACAAGACTGCCTTGTACCCAGCCCCGAGGAAGCTCGCCCCACAACCATGACGAGGCCCCTCCTCAGGCCTTGGACGAGGCACATGTAGCTGGGCTGTGTTAACCACAGACTCAAGCAGCTGCTCAGKATCTGGGATTTAGACAGATTCTTCTACAAGAAATTTCCTTGACACAAAAGGATCCTTCTGATAAATGTCAAGTCTCAGAGTCCTTGACCAGAGGACGGGGACATTTGAGCTCTCAGACAAAGGGCTGTTTGAAGAGCACCACAGACTGGCCCCAGCTTCCTGGGAACAAGGCAATTATTTTAGTCAAACATGAAAACAAGAACTCAGGTGGGATACTATGAGTGGGAAGAAAATTTGGTAGAGTTGTAAATGACTGGAAATTAAGCCTTACAGCGAGGAACAGCAAAAGATCTTAACAGAAGCACCTGCCYATTGAGGTTTCTTGACATTTCTCTACAATCTCCAGTTTTTGTTTAGTACAAGTAAACAAACTTGTATCCGGTGTACTTTTTGAAAGACTAATTATAAGCTTGTAATTCAAATTTAGCATTTCCTTCCTGTCTCTCAGCACAAATAAATAAATTAATTACAGGAAAATATCTCGAGATAAGTTCTGTTCTTCTGTTTATTCCCAGGCACAAAGAACAAAATTTTTCAAGAGGCAGAGCCACCATCCGTGTTCTGCAGGGAGTACATCTGGCAGACTTGCAGAGGCCAGGCCAGGAAGGTAAAACAAGCAGGGCAAGTGGAATAGGGACCACAGAAGAAAGATAATGGGAGAAAAATACAGCAGAAAGGAGACTCTCTGTGCAGCCCAGTCCTGCCTTAGGGGCCTAGCGTAATACCGGTTGGAAAGGGAGGGAGAGAGAGGGTGAAGGGGCTTCCCCAAAAGCTCTGCCTTCTTAAGGGTAGAGCAATAACTGAGTTTTCCCCTCAGTGACTCTTCCGCATTAGATTACGGTGACATCTCCCTTTTTGGTCTCAACTCATGATCTCATGTACCTGGGGGAAAGGGTGGGAAAGCTTATAGAGCATAGAACTGAGAAAAGAAACTTCCCTCTGGGGTGTGTGGAAGCAATTACATAGCCATCATCTGAAAGATCCTTGCATTTCTCCGAGGTATGGGTGGGTGACATCTGCTATACAAATAAGTTCCTTTT
This sequence comes from Nothoprocta perdicaria, assembly GCF_003342845.1. Classification (NCBI taxonomy): domain Eukaryota; kingdom Metazoa; phylum Chordata; class Aves; order Tinamiformes; family Tinamidae; genus Nothoprocta; species Nothoprocta perdicaria. Next base: position 355,833 of record NW_020455597.1, on the reverse strand, counting down.
GCTTTTACACTGCTAGCTGAAACCTCATTGCACACATCCCTTGCTATTACAAACAAAAATCTTCCRGTTTGCCAGAGCATCTTGATAATATCAAGCTTTTGGATGTCTGAAATTTTTAGCATTTTTGGCTAAATAACTTGTGCTTAATAAAAAATGAATTTCTTAAAAGTCTTGTTGTTAAACACCATGTTTATTTTGGTCTCAAAATTTTTTCCTACCTTAAATACATCTGCCTGTACATCCAAATTARTTAGAAGCTTTGACAAAGGGACATCAATAGAGCTCAGAGAGGAACTAGTGCATTGAGCAGAGCACCAAAGCAACATTTACAGCACTCTATGGACAAATCACTTCACTAGACGCTATAGCTGTCTAGATCCGTAATAGATCCCTATTAGGGGATCCCTATTATCCTTAAGATCACCCACTTTGACAGCTCGCTCACCCACTGTAGTTCACTGCTGATGTCTGTTGCGTCTGTATACACAGGGTCTCTGACTGTGGCCAAATTCCAGATGTTTTTCTGGAAATCAGCACGTAGGATGGGTCAGCCACGGAGTTSACCCATCTGTCCAATCCTGGCTCTGCTGCTGTACCACAAGTCACCAACAGACAAGATGTGGGGACAGATATTAGCAATGATCCTGCCCACACAGCAGTTGAGTTTGTCGCTGGGCTTACCACAGAGGTTGGGCTGGGTGCATTAGTTATTTCTGAATCCTTCTAAAACATAATCTAAAAGGTAGCCTTGCAYACAGGCAGAATAAAGTAAGTTTGAACTCAAACAGGTTCAGCATCTAAATGAAGATATCCCACTAACCTAAGCACAGGGAAAATGAACATTTTGAACAAAATGCATTCCYATCATGACCCCTGTTGATTAAAAAAAGTACTTCTCAGCAGCTACCACTTTGACGTCAGAAATCATCCGACATTCAGCCATTTGAAGATAAAGTGTGACAAGCTGAATGTTGGGGAGGCCAACTATTTCTTACTTATGCTTCATAGATATAAAAGTGAATGCATTAATGCTTTTGGCAATGAATGAAAGCAGAAAAAAGGCATATCAGCTTAAGAGCCTTCATATGCTTTGCAAGATGTATAGTAAAGGATATGGTATTAATAAAGCAAGATTGCTATAGCGGCAGTGTCTATCTAAAGAAATAGTTCAGCTAAGCCCTGTGGTGCCATGAACCAAATGAACTAAAACCCTTCTCACCAGTTTTCAGTTTAATACAGGCCTCCCAGCAAAGAAAAAATGCCGCAACTCTTCACCCAGCACAGCCACAGCCACATCCCCCTCCTTGCATCTGGCTGATCAGAGCTAACCCAACAGTTACTCATAGGTTCCACAGGAAGCAACTTTTCCTACAGAAGAAAAATCCAATGGTTTACAAATTTAACAAAGAAGTTGGGGTTTACCCCAACCAGTGGCTGGGGTAAAACGTGAAAACACATTTTCTTAAGTGATAGAAAAAAATCCTCATGCTCCACAAAGCTGATTTGAAAGCTCCACATAGGACAGGCTTTTACAGTTACATTACTCACAGCTGCAGAAGGCCCATGATGGAAGCAATTTAAAGTAGGCACTAAAAGACTATAAATCAGATACTGTTTGACTTTATATTGAACAATGAACATTCTAGTTTCAACTCGATCCAACTGCTAAGAGAGCGTGTGAGTTTTCACATTGTAGCTACACTGAACAGTACTTTGTAATGATGTTGATAGTAGAGGCCTTACCTATTTTCTTAAAAATGTGTTCTTAAAGTATTACTTAAGAGTTCATATGAAAAAAAATAGAGTATAAAAATGGATTCAGTTGGAAAGTTTATAATCCTTTATAACAGCAACAACACCCATCATATGCCAAATTCACCACGTAAACACACAAATCAAAATGACCTGTACAACTCATACAAGTTGGAAACATTTTGACAGATGTAAAGTCTGACTTTCCAGATAAATCTATTTGCTATGAGCTTGCACACTTTAAAATGGCATTTGCTTTTTTTTGACAGAGGTTTACGTGAGTATCAAAATATAGGGGAAAAAAAAAAACACACCTCCAAAAAAGAAAAAAGGAAAGAAAAAAAGAACATTTTCCCAAAGATAGCTGCAAAGATACAATGGCATGGTATCATCATGACATTTAATTTGGTTAGCCCAAAAATAGCAGGGTAGTCAGAGGTATATATGGGTGATTAGTTGAGGTGAATTGTACATGTCTAAGAAGAGATCTGTTAACAAGCCCAACATTTAGGAACATAACACACACACACACACTCAGGTAAAACTCTTCAGCTATCCAGCAAGCCTCCTAAATACAACTAGCCTGAAATTTCCTGTCACAGCAAACTATGAGCCTGACATGTCAGCCTGGATTCCCCCTCAGAATCGTGCTCAGTTGCAGCGCCCAACTCGACCACCAGACATCAATCAGTTCTTACTCCAGCAACGTTTCTGAGATAAATCTATGCAAGAGCAGCCTCTAGTGGCCTGTCCAAAAATCATCAAATACCAAGTACAGCTGATTATATAAGTCATCACCCAAGCACAGCACAGCCCATGTCAGTGTCCTGCAACAGAAACACATGAGAAAGACTTGCATGCAAGGGAACAGACAGGATTTTTCATCAATTTTTGCTTTTAAAAATCTGTTCTAAGACACACTGCTTTCTCCTGACACAGTACAACTAAATCACCACAGGCAAAAGAACATGCACCCCATGGTACCCTCAGTCTTCTTTCTCCACTGGAATCCTGCGAATCGATGAATTAGGTGTGTGTGCAAAAAGACCCCAGCATTTCAGCCTTGTTGTTACTTCAGTTGTGATAGTTAATCCCTTCCCTTTAGAGAAACAGATGAGGCTGCAGGGAAAAGAAACAAATCTAGATTTTTGTGTTGGAATGGAGTCTGTTTAAGGGTTTCATGATTAAATAAGGTTCCAACAAAAATGTTTCCCTGCTTTGCCCCCTTCCTCTATGCACTGTTCCCTTCTTCCATTGCCTCATTCCAGTTGACTGTCCTTAATCATATTCCTGAGTAGAGCACTGATGAAACCCTTATCAGCTCCCTCTATTACACTTACTTTTGCTCTCAGCTGTTACAATTTCATGCTCCAAGTATTTCTGAAAAAATATGTATTTTATCTCTCAGCATTAGAGAGGTAGGGAATCATCGGACACTAAACTGAGTACCAGCAGGTGTGCAGCACAGAGAAGAATTTAGATGAGTGGTGGGTTGCAAGGTGGCTTAAGTGAGAAAAATGACAGGCAAGTGGTTGTAATTTGCTCCTGAGACAGAAGGGACAAGCAGAATAAACACAGCTTGGAAGAACACCACAGGAAAAATGCTTTCAGAAAATAGATGAACATAGACAAGACACATGAGGTTGAGTCAACAGCAGGACATTTTTAAGATAAAGAGGAGACAAAAATAGCAAAAGCATCTGCACAGACCTTTGTCTAAGGAACTGATACAGTTTTAAAACTCAGAGTCTGTAAATACGGATCGAGCATCCAACAAATTGGCCAAGAACCACCTGTGGTTAACCCACTCCAATCCCAGCTCCGGTTCTGAAGATCCTTCAGTTGCTAGAGGACTGGGACAGCAGTGCTGCACTGCACCTGCCCCCATGGCAAGGGCCCACGTGGGAAAGGGCTACTCCCAGGAGAGACATACTGCAGATGGGGCAAGAGACAACTCTGAGGACCAGGCTGGATACCAGGTAAGGCTGAGGACCAGAGGATAACAGGTAAGGCTGATCTTAAGCCTTGGTCTCAAAGGAAACTACAGCTCTCTATTCCACATGGCTGTGTGGTTTCATGATTTCGGGTAGGCCCTTGAAATCATGCAAAACAAGGGCAAAAACAGTCACTTCTCTCTCATGAACTGCTCTAAGTTCCCAACTTAGCAGCATTGGTACACACTTCACTGACTTGCTTTTGAGTATTTAGACCAATGTATACAGTCTCATTTCTCTTCTCTTTACCCACTCAGCTTCAGAGATACTATCAGTATCTTTTGACTGGTGCCTATAGCTCTTCTCCATTATCCCCCACGTTATCATGTGTCCTGAAAACAGACCAACGTTGAAGCCAAGGGCTTCTTTAAAAATAAGCATTACTGACTGAAGTGCAGCAAGGCTGGCTCTCTTCCTATCAACCACACTGACGTCTTTTCTGCTCTAAAAGGCTCATGCTGTGACGGGGTAGCTGAGGGAATGTGGCCAATGCTGTAAATCAGAACTAAAGTGACCAGGCATCATTATCCAACTCTGCCTGTACCACATACATTGATTTCCTTTCCATGATACCTGTCAGCCTCTTTATATAGTAATTTTACCCCCTTGGTAAAAAAATCAGAATGGCTCAGGTGAATTTTTGCAGGTAAGAGAGATAATCTTTAAATGAAAACCTCTGCTTAACATACTCCCTTTTAATGTGTGAAATTCACTAAAAATAGTATTTTAAAAAGGAAAAAAATGTAATATTTAAGCAGAAGAGCAAGTGTAAATACTTCGGGGTAAATTTCTGCTTTTGAAAGAGGCATTTGAAGAAAAACAACAATTCTGAGCACTCATTTAGGCTTAACTGCAGATGGCTGAAGTAGGCCATGCTTTCCTTGAGGGACTGTTKAGGATAAATAGGTCAGCAAAGGCAGAAGTGCTCTGTGCTGGTTAAGGTTAAGTAACTATGAGCAACAGAAAGCCTATGAGATATTCGTTTTAGAATTAGGAGGTCAGACTGCAAAAAAAAAATCACATTTTTCCAGCTATTGGGATATACGGTATTTGAAAAAAAATTTGCCGTATTCTTCAGGATTCTTTAATGCCAGAGGATCCATACAACCTTATCTGGGATGCTGTGTACTGTGCTTTAAAAATGTTAGCTCCTACTGAAATAGGTACCGAGAAGATTGACCTGGGAGAACAAGGGAATAAAAAAAGCCTTCTGAGACCATCTATTCGTCTCATTTAAACAGGGAGGTCACTACTAATGCACATACCAAGCATTAGAAAGCATACTGGTGTACAAGTTATCCAGACATACTAAATGGCAGAAGGTCTATTCAAGCTAAACAACAAGTAGACATAAGATGAATTCTGACATGACATTGCTTTATCATTCAGTGCGACACTCACGTAACACATCCTGCATTTTTTTTTTTTTCCTCCAAAGCCTGTTCTCTGGTCAATATCAGTATTTATATCACTGTTCTTTAGGCAAAGTCCWATTAAACGCTTGATTCAAGTTGGTTTTGTGTCTTATTCTCTCTCCTCTGCCCCATCCCTGCTCAAACATACCATCAATGAGGTTAACATTCCATACTCACAAATTTGTGTTTCAGCAATTTTTTTACTTATGCCCCAGAGTCAGGGAACATTTGACACTGTTTAAGATTTGCAGACATCAGAGCACTTGTAAAAAAGGCTGAACTCTAGGTGAAGCTGAGCACTTCAGTAATTGACCATATCCATTTCCAGCACTCTTCATTCCAGGGAAGACTGCCATCTGAAGGCAGTGAATCAGCCTTAGCTTGGCAAGTCTTTTCAGATGCWGAAGATATCATCGTAAAGCTTTATGTACAGGATTTGTAAACTCAGCACTCAGCTTGTTAGCTGAGAAATTGCTCCTCAGAGCAGCAGAGAGGAGAAACCAGCCAGCACCTCATCAACCACTTGGGATTCGAGGGACGCAGGTTTTACTGGACAGTGTGTTACTTGATTYTTGCTTCACACCTCTTTCTCCTTTTCCAGAAAACTAAGTCACCAAAAAAAGACAACTAGGTAAGGAAGGAAAAAAGATAACTAAATGAATAAAAACAGACAAACACAGGAAGTTCCGTCTCCAGGTGARGAGSAACTTCTTTACTGTGAGGGTGACAGAGCAGTGGAACAGGCTGCCCAGGGAGGCTGTGGAGTSTCSTTCTCTGGAGGTCTTCAAAACCCRCCTGGATGCCACCCTGTGCCCCRTGCTCTAGGTGTGCCTGCTTGAGCAGCAAGGTTGGACTAGATGATCTCTAGARGTCCCTTCCAACCTTGAATATTCTGTGATTCTGTGAAACCACATGCAGTTTGTTAAATTTTCTGCATCTTAGACCCCCTGCATGGGGTACACAATTTTAGTAATTCATTTTCACAATTTTACAGTGTTTAATTCACTGTCTCCTTACCAGATTAAAGGTGCCTCTGGACAGTGCATCATTTATAGACTACAGGGACTTCTTAAATCTCTGAAGCACTAAAAGAGCTAGTGGGATTTAAGAAATAGTAAGATTTTGCATATACAGAGATGAACTTTAAAACAAGTCTAAGACACTTATAAGGTGGACATGAAACAAGTATAAGTGATCCAAACACAATAAAAAAGATATATATATACACACATACATTCAAAAAGAAAAATCAATGTGTAGAACTTGGACCCAATTTTGTCAATCTTCRTATCTGACACAAAGGCTTCAGAGTACTAGTTAACTTTCAGATTCCTGCTTTAAAGATAAACYTTTGTCTTCTTTCCTTTTCCTGCTTACAGGAACATGCAGCATTTACAACTGCTTGGCAGCTAAACTCTGAGAAAGGGAGGGCACCCACAGCAAGACACATTTTGCCAGAAGTCCCAGGATGTTCCCATGGATGGATCTCAGGGACTGCCAAAGCAACAGCAGGGTTTGGGCTCCAGATCTTTGGTTTGGATTGGGATCTGACAAAGAAGAAATGAAACACAGCTGACAAACAGCCCTGGAGCTGCAAAACTGTTGCTCGTCATAGGGCTGAGAACTGTCAGGGTGTCTGCTTTTTGGCACATTTCACTCGTTTTGTGGTGACGTCGATCTCTGGTAGTCTATAAGTAAAAGGACTTAGTTCTTAGCTAGTGGAGAACAGCCTTCGTTTGCAGATTAAATGAGCTTACACACAGAGATGTTCTTCCACGCTGGCTCTTCATAAAGGTTTATCAGCTCAAACGCAGCATTACCCAAATATTGCTGCAATTACTGACAGAGGACAGTGCTGAGTCCAAGCTAAGGGGACTGCACAGCCCCGAGSTCCCTCTGTGCTCTCCCATTCTCCTCATTCCAAGGAGATTTTTTCCATCAGCGACATTCCCACAGTCCTGCCTAGCTAAATCCACCTCTCCATACACCTTTGCTCATCCAAGCTAACAGGAATCTTCTTGGATCCGAACACACTGCAAGGGTTAGCAGGGGCATTTTCTTTTTCAGTTTTCCTGGAAACCCCTCTTGTTATCCCAGAGGACAGGGACCAGGTGCAGTAGTAAAGAAGGACTTTAGCTGAAGCTTGGTCTGGAAAGTTCTGCTGTTGTGTCTGCTCCCGGCGGTGAGCACTTGGTGAGATCATCAGCTGTGCTGCTTGGCAGGTTTGCTGCCCCATTTCAGACACCATGGGGTATCACAAACAGCAGCATTTCGTAGAAGGCTCTCAGGAATTTATAAGTCACCAGTATCCTAGAGAAGAGGACCTCTTCCTGGACAGGAAACCTACAGGGAGAGCTTTCTAAACAGCAACTAGCAGAACATGACAAGTTAACCTGGGATACAATAAAGATGAGGTTGTCGGACAGAAATGTGGTACCACACAACTGTACAGGCTGTGAATGTACTGCTCATTTCTGAATACAAGTACTCAAGGCAAGCCCAGCTGGCTATCAAAAGTTGGTCTGAGAAACCTAGACTACTACTCCTTTCTCTTGAGAATAGCTTTCCAATTWAAAAAACTGTACTACAAATGTAAAATTTTAATCTTTTGTGACTACAAGAGTTTCTCTTGCTTGCTTTGTTCAAAAAAGTGAACCTATGATATCAAAGAAATGCTTAAAACCACTTCCTTTTGTTCTCTCATACAGCACAGTGTTATCTGATTGCATTAGAAAGTGCTGATTTACCAGAAATAAGCCCATCTGAGTATTTCAAATATCTTGTCATTTAATTTTTTTAAACCACTGCTGTTATCTATAAACTTTTTTTGACTAAATCCTCAAGTTACACCCCACACTCTATAAATTCATATTCCAAGAATGAATACACACTGTTAATAAAAAACGTTCATGTGACAGATGTGRCAGATGGAAATAAATATAAATTCTTGCCATTGGGGATCGGGGCATGCCTATTTATAGGATAAGGTTGGACTAGATGATCTCTAGAGGCCCCTTCCAACCTTAAATATTCTGTGATTCTGTGATAAGAACAAGGCAAACAAACAAAAAAGCCTTAAGAAGTCATTTCAGAACAAAGTTTTAAATGTTAAAATATTGAAAAAGCTTCAATATTGTCCATCGTTAGTCAATATTATTAGCAAACCATATAATAGAAATATCTAGTGACATTCTTGCAGTCTATTATTCCTATAAACCTACACAAGGGCTTATATACTGAATTTTATATAATATGCCTGTGCTAGTTAAAGATGTCAGTGATGTCTGCAGCCCATTGAGATTATAGGAATATACTCAGCCAGGGGAAAAAAAAAACTAATCTTACAGCATTTTAAAAGTGGTTTTAACATTTCAATTTGAAATTTGAAAAAATCAGATTAAATCCTTAAAATACTGTTATATTCCCTCTAGTTAATATCTTATTATACATATCTAGTTAGCTGCTATCTYCCTAGTTTACAGTTTAGTCTCTCTCTGAAGAACTGGAAAATTAAAGACACACATAAAACTATCCCACAAGAGCAGCCAAACCATAAGAAATGGCTGCTTCTGGCTGAGGAGGCCTAGGATAATTCTTGGAGAGGAAGCAAAACAAAGAAGATTTCCAGCAAATTTTCCCAGAGACTTAACTGAAAAAAAAAAACCAAAAAAAACCCTTCAACCCACCAAACACACACACATGTTCCTGCCAAACCACCCAGAGGCCACCCCTGCACCAGATGCAATTTGCTCTGCTGGGAATTTCTCACATAAGCCCCATCCTATGGAAAAGTTCAATGGACCAGGTTAAAGCGATCTGTCAAGGACTTTTCTAAAGGAGAGGCACATATCAATTTAGTACATAATTACATTCAGTAAGAGCCTTTAAGACAGACACTTTCAGAAAAGGTTTAGCACCAGTTTAGCCAACACAAGTATAAATAAGGAGAAAGTTTCAGCGTTCCCCTCCCTGGGAATCTAAGTGTTGATGAGCACAAACGGGAGAGCACCAAGCAGTACCACGATGCACRTAACCAGTACAGTAAGTCCAACAATATGATTAAGAGAAGCAAAGTTGACTACAGGAAAGACCAGTATTTCTCACATGCACAGCATACACTTGCAGGAGCTTTCAACAATCAGCACCACACAACCCAACGCAGCAAACCAAGAGGATRTCTCTTGGTTTGTACAGTCATTCAGGCATGGAGATGGTCAGAAGGTTTCTAATCCCATCTCCAGCTCCAAGCAGAGCCACCACMAAATTCAGATCCAGTTGTTCAGGGCTTTGTCCAGACAGGTCTTRGAAAACCTCCTTAACCTCTCTGGGAAAACTGTTTCAATGCATAATTAATTGACCAAGGATGTTCAGCAAGTCCAGCAAGGAGCTGGAAGTGATAAAAAGACTCAGCTGAGCCAGGGAAAGGGTACACAAACAGGACAAAGCCTTGCACATAACCATATATGCCCTCACACTGAGTAACAGCTTCAATATCACCCAAGTTTACAGGAGTCTGAATGCTCTGCCAGAGCTGTGCATGTTTTCAATTAAACACAGAGCACTACACTCCAAGGTATAGTCAGGAGAGAGAGCAAGTAAGGGGACAACGTAGATCATGGAACCTGGATCCACACAAATTACATCCAGGAAGCAGCATCTTCTTTCATGCCCAAGGCAACAGAGTACTGCTATAGAGTTCATCTGTGTAACTGTGTTAGGCAGTTCTTGCTCATGGAGTCTCTTATTCACACTGTACCGCTACAAGCTGCAATTTTTAAATTAAATGAATATTGAAAAACCATTTAGCAGATTCTAAATCTAAAGAGTCTCCTTTCTCCTAGATGAGAGCTCACCTTGGGATGCTCGTCAGGTACGTCAGGACGTTCTGGAACTCCTTTTCAGGGATCTCGCTGAAAGCCGGATAATCCGGAAAGGTGATAACAGGGCAGCCATCTCCCCCTCTTCCACCTAAAAAGAAAAAAAACCACCAGGAGACATATTTACAGGTTGCAATTTCACTGCAAATGGAATTACTGAATTTGTCCCATTACCAGTGCAGTGCTTCCCAACATCCTTCCTGCCATTAGGACAGACTACAAGGAGAGGTCAGAACATTAAAAGGATTGGGGCAAGGAGTTTCAAGACAGTCTTCTCAGATTASCTGCAAGAGCTAAAACAAAGCCAAACATCTGCACTGCAGCATGGCTACTACAAAGGTAGCCATCATTACCATCTATATCTTTTCTGGCTTTTCCACTGTTGTAACGAATTCACAAATCCAATGCTTTTAATGCACTTCCCATTCATTTTTAATGCTCTAAAGGGTTTTATTGTTTGTTTGTTTTAAGCCAATGCTGATCTTCCAGGACTTGGGCAAACATATCTYGATGCAGTTCAACAACAACAACTTAACTCTCAGGCAAATATCACAGCTTTGCAAGCCTAATCCTTCTGACACATCCAAGCACTGCAATAGCAGAGTTAATTTTAGCTGTATAAATATTCCTAACACAAATGTAAATTAAGTCCAAACTCTCAGGACCCAAGTATTTTCCTCCCACAGCTTTATTAAAAGCGTTTTTCCAAGCATGGTAACAAATCTCCCTGCTTACGAAACGTTCTGCTCTCTCAATTACCTATTTTTAGCTACAATTAGGCTTTATTTGCAGTATCCCCCTTGGTTAGTTGCTTTGTTCCACTCAACTTTTATAAACAGAACGTGTGAAACGAAAGCAAAGAACAAGGCCCCTGCGGGACCCACTGCGGCCGCGGAGCCCCGGCTGGCGCCTGTCGGGAAGCTCCCAGCCCGTGAGCRCTTGGCAAGGGCCCCCGGAGCCACCCGGCCTTGCCAGAGCCCATTAGTCCGAGCTTTCCCATCCAACGTTATCGTGGCTGCAGACAACTCTAYTCTGTCCTAAGCTGTCGGGGTGCTTGGTTCTTTACTCGTTATGTTGGCCTAATATTTACCTGACAGGACACTTAAACACACATGGAGCTTTAAATGCTGCTCAAGTGCTTCCCCTTGGCAGGGGCTCAGGGCTGAAAACAGTTCAAGGCCAAGTGATCTGAAGGATCATGTATAATAGTATTCTCATGTCCCTATTATATACACTATATATATAAATCCTACAGAATTACAGGATTAATATTGATGATCTAAAGAAAACCCTTTCTGTATTGAAGCTTTAAATACACTAACACAGGCCACTAGTGGAGCAGTTGCTACTTGTAAAYGCGTATTTGTTACCACAAGCTACAAAAAGGCCCTGGAGCATATAAACAACATATATAAAAATCCTAATTTCAACTGCATTTTGACTTAATAATGGTAAAGGCAATAGGCAGGCTCACTGTTTAGCATCCTCTAYGTTTTTAAGTGTCCTGTACGCTGAACTGCGCAGGCCTGGGGCAGCAGGGAATGAGGCACCTTGTCCCCTATTGAGATGTTTGCCCCTCTCTGTAAAAGCAGCACTACACAGCTCATCCCCCAGTTAGCTGGGGGCAAATGGGATCTCTGTCCTTCTCCTGCAACTGAATCAAGCCAGCAGGTAGAAAGTGGGGGGAAGGTAAAAGAGAAGTTATGGACTGGACTSGTTTGTGTGTGTGTTGTTGTTGCTACTGCTGTTTAAGTGAAAGGAGGAAAAAACACCCTCACAAATGAGGAGAGGGGCAAATATTACCTTATTTTACTTTTAAGGTAAAAATTAAGCATCGTATGACAATCAAACCACATATTAAATATTAAGTATCCAGCATTTTAGAAGTATATGCAACCAATTACAGAAAAGACAGAAGGACACCCTGTCCTGATCTCCAAGTCCTACCATACATGAAAATAAATCAATTTGCACAGAATAATTTTGATAAACCACTGGAATTTCAGTGACCACCAAAACATATATTTGAAATATTTATATATATTATATATATGAATTGCAATATTTTAAATAAACTTAGGCCTTTTTGTAAGGTGACTATATCTAGTCACCCCAGAACCACAGCAGCTGGGCAATCATCTTCTTCCCTCCCTCCTCATGAACAGTCCTGAAATTTTAATCACAGTTTTGGAACAGGTTCAACTTCTTTGCTGGCCAAGTTGAGCTCACAATGACACATATGAGCCTACACTCTATTTCTAGCCTTAAACAGTGTTGCATTGATTTCTCTAGCTGGAACTTAGCAGTTTTGTGTGTTTCTAAGACAGCCAATTATCTGAGTTCTTCTTTCCTTTAATCTGTTGGCTGCAAACAAAATCTAAAAGGATATTAAAAAGCCATTTTATTGCTACACAGACATTACGATGACTATACAATGGGAGATGATAAAAACTGTTTAAAATCATCTCTTAGAAATAATAAGCCAATGCCATTTGGAGTGCTAGCTTTTTTGTTTACACTGCAAATAGCAAAGGACAAAGCACCACTTCTTAAGCAAGCATTTAAAAAAATCAAGTTATAAACATTTTGTATGGAGGGATTACTAAGAATTACTTAAGACATGTCTCATAGCACCTAATTGTAAAGAGCACTGCCCAAAAGAGAGGTTTATTGTCTTTCAGCCTAAAAATGGATACAGTACGGAAGCCAAGAGAACTGCAATTTCTATTAGTAACAACAACAAAAAGATGAAAAATTAAGTAATAAAACACACACTAAGTGAAGTGCATCCACTTCTTAATTCTATTTCCATAAGACTTTATTGCAAAAATTAACAACTCATTTACAACCAACTTTGTCAACTTATATAATGTAATATTTATCAAAATGACTACAAAATATCTAAGTAAGTAAAAGGGAAGTTCTTCAGTGTGCGAGTTGCTACAGTTCCAGTAAACTTCCAGCTAGGTGGAGCTGCACGCTAAAGAGAACTTGATTTTTTGGACTATGGGCAGTTTTTCTCTCAGCTCTGAATTTTGGGAAAATGCACATTTTAAAAATCTGTTGAATGTCATTAGCTCCACAGGTTAGGTAGCAAAATGACTTGATTCTGCTTATGAAATAACCACACACAGAAGCGCGTGCCATTTCCCACAACTCACATATAGGCGCGCATATATATGTATACACACACACACATATGGAATAGGAAAGTGAGCTTTTCAAACTAGCTGGACTACTGCGGGGTAAGAATATCGATATCTATATTAGCATTTATTTAGCAATTTATTTTTTTGTTTTAAATTCTGCTCTAACTTTTCCTACCACAATTTACTAAGAAAAAGTTTGGCCCAACACCTTACTCATTTATAAACCAGGAAAATCAGAACATTATTTTTGACAGATCTGAATTAAGAGGCATATGAACGAATGCCTTTTAAAATAAAAACAATCTCAATTGAAAAACACTTATTCCTCTTTAACCTTAAAATTACACTGACAGGGAAAATTAAAGATGAAAACTACAAATCGGCATATTTTAAAAACACACACAGTGTAGAAAGATTTAAATTCTTTCTTTGATATGAGAAAAACGTTTACTTATATTAATTYACAAGCTGCTTTGCACCGAGGTTGATCAACAGTAACCATACCGGGTTACAGAGCAGATTTCCAGTACATTCCAATACAAGGGTCATTATTGCACTGAGATTTTCTTAGCCACAGATTTTCATTTTTTTTTTTAAACCTTCTGTCTCCTCCTGTCCCCATCACCACTGGCAGTGAACTCAGTACGCTGAATATAAAACAACAGTTCAGCTCAAGTCTACACCTGCCTAAGCTAGAAACCAGTAAGCCAACACATATACATTTAGTGTGTTAACTGGGGAATAAAGAAAAAGATCAGGATTGCTCTATATGGCACAGAATTGGGCAAAAAATTCTCAAACCCAACTTGAACCTCCAGGAAACCTCAACTGTCCAAAGGGAGTAGCTTAGCCTGGCAGACTTGTTCTGATCATCTGGACAGAATAAATGACCCTACAAGAGAACTAAAACCTAGAGAGGGAGGCAAAGCAAAACATTTAGAATTATAATCTAAAGGGTCAAGAGTATTAAGGATTTTTAAAGTCAGTAGTTTTAGGACTGTAAGAAGAAYGAGCATGAATCAAATAATCAAAAACACAACAAGTGTAAGGAACTATGAAGAACAGCTCACTTGTATTTCCTTTAATAGAAAGGCTTTGTTGCCTGTTGTGCGCTGCATTCAAAGTAAGCCAAAATAAATATCTTCGGATTCATAGTGGCCAAATATCCTTTATAAATTATATAGCTTGTACTAGTCAAGGAATGCACAACAAAGCTACATAGCTGCCTGCAGACTCCAACTACATTTACTTCAACCTGCACATAACACTTAGAGCTGGTTGGAAAGCAGGGTTTGAAATTTGCTGGTCAAGGACAGAGATGAGGAAATACTTAGGAAAGAAAATACTAGATGCGAATTAAGCAAGCTGTATAAAAGGTGCACATTTTCCAGACAGATGGTCTTTGAAAGGATTAAAAACACAAGAAAATCCTGAACCCACACATGCAGAAAACTCTGCAGTGCAGAAGGAAAATAGATGGTTGCACAAATAGCAACTAGAGAAAGAAAAGCAAGACAGATAAACCAGCGAGGCACACAGAGAAGACCATCTGTTTTGATAACTCTAAGGGTATATCCAATATATCCTAACAGCAGCAACAAAATTTTATTTATTTACTATTACGAACATTAAGACCACGTGCATCASAGTGAAAAAAACAGCAAAGAAAGTCAATTAGTGGGTCAGAGATAAAAACATTAACTTTGGGGTTTAGAAACTTGTAATCAGAAACCCTGCCTAGAGTTTGCCCATGCATTCAATTTGTGTACGCTCACACCTAAGAGCAACAGCTACAGCTGTCAGCATCTGCAGGAGAAGCTAGCAAGCTCAGGACCGTACACTCAGGCATACTTATTGAAAAAGCAGAGCACTATGATAAGTATCTTCTTTCATTTCAAGTCTGTCTGTTACAATCTCACAGGATGAGTAGTGAGGTACTAAATACCTGCAGAGGAAGAGATAGAGAATCAAGTGAACCTCAACTAGACCAAAACACAGACGCAGCAGCTCGGAAAGAACTCTCATCTTGAGCCAGAGAAGATGACTAGCTTTCACTCACTGTTCAAGCAAGCATCCCACAAGACTTAGACACTTCCTATTAGAGAAAGTACTGTATTTCTAAATACATGCAGTATTTTTAATAAAAAAGAGTCTTCTGAAGACAATAATGATTCAGCACACCTTCAAAGAAACTACCTACTAAAAGTATTGGCAATCTCCAATTTTCATTGTAATTTTTTTTTTATATTCTAATAGTCTATTTCCAAGGTAATATACAAATGAGCTAGAGTATCCTTCTTGCACACAAATCACCTTTTAAGGAGCATAACCTGCCAAGTCACTTTCAAGTATAACAGCAAGAGCATATAAATCCTATATAAATTGAGTTTCAATAGACTGTGTTACTTTTTTCCACAGAACCAATAGCAAATCTATTTAGGACAGCATGAAAAAGAAGTTAACCTTTAGTATTCTGTGGGAGACCATTAGAATTAAAAAGAGTCACAAAGTCACCCTAGAATAAGTTCATTCTCCATTCTATTTATTAGAGTCCACAAAAATGCAGCTGTCCTGCTATTTCAGGCCAGCAGACCAGGCTTACAATAGATGCAAGGGTTAAATATTAAGTGCACAGGGCAGAATGAGCAATGGTTGCCCTTGCTAAGCTCTGCTGCACCATGGATGTAATGAGGACTGAGTGTGCTTGTGGCTGTGTGAACTCAGGGSTCTCAGGGTAAAGAAGCTCCAGCTGGACTTGGTGAGATCCTGCCCATCCACTACAATTTTCCTCCTGCCTCCGCAGGACAAAAAAAAAAGTAAAAATCCTGCTTACAGTTGCCTAACAAAGCTGATTCTTGTATAACTCCATCACGTGTAACACAAGCGACTTTTTGCCCCCGGATACGGGGGAAGAACCTAGAAAGTCAAAAGAACAAATTGCCAGAAAAGAACAGTGGCTGAAACACCTTTTCACTTCTCATCATTCAGCTGTCTCAAATGGAGCATGAACATCCAGCTTCATAAACCAAAAAAAGTTTTATTTCTAATTGCTGCCAGCACCCAGTAGAGAAAACAGTCCCTACCACAATCCTGCATTTGGTTTAATTTATGTGACAGGAATAAGTCAGAATTAATGATCAACTGTGAGTACAATGAGACTTAATGAACTGSCTCCCAGCAGGGCAGTATGTTGTTTCACTCCCCTGTGGTCTTGACCTCATGCAGGGAAATATTTAAAGGAACAGGGAATAGAATAGGYTCATAAAGCCCGACTTTAGCCTAAAACAGGTACATCTCCTTTATAATGRAGGGGGCAGGAGAGCACTGCCAAGCTACTGACATTACCCTTCGCTGTATATTGGAGGGAGCACTTTGCCCCCAGCTCAGGCTGTGCAGCAGAAGCTCAATAGGCCTCTCGAGTTGGACCTACCTGCCCCTCTGCAAAGCTCTCCCAGGTGCCCTGCTGGAGCCAAGGGRCCGAGCAGCTGGGCTCAGTCACTGCATTACTTTGGATGGACCGAGTGCAGTAGCTGGAGGACTCAAAACCAGAGCAGCAGCCAGGCTACTGCCCATTCCACACTGCATCAGTTAGCTGGGCTCCAAATCGGTGTTGGGGCTCAGCTGAGAGCACTGGGAAGCACAATATGAAAACCACAGCTCCTTACACTGACTACATTACACAATATTTCTGTGCTAGGATCCTCAGGCCTTCTTTATTTATTTCCCTCCCCACTACTATTCTATCTGTTATTCCCTCCCATTACCCTAAACACTGGAAACGTAATCAAAATTTTAAGTTTCCAATACATTTCTTTCTGTAGATCACTAAATACCAAGTCTTAGCATTCTGTATTTTCAATTAAAGAATAGATTTCTTTCACAGTTTCTGAGGCCTTATACATGAGTCTACAATGTCCTTATACACCTGACACAATGTCCAACCAACACTCAAGCAAAGACTGTAGGAGGCAACACTGTCCTACCTGACAGGTAAGCAAACTGCTTCTTTAACTGGTCCTCAATATCTGCAGCATAGAGGGGAACGATGTCTTGATGCATGATTTCATCTGTGGAAAAAAAAAATAATTCATTGCAAAGTCACTTGATGTAAAATTTCACAGCAGATGTACAAAAGATCCATCCCAGAACAAACATCCAGAACACTGTTCACATTTCCAAAAGTACTCAAGTGTTTGGAGGCTTTTGAGTGCTTTCCAACAAGTGTTTTTTTTTTTTTTTTTTTTTGGCCAATATGTAAATACATATGGCTAGCATTTGGAAGAAGCATAGATGTCACTGAATCTAGTGCTTTAGAGCTATTACATTTCAGGAACGGAGATAAACGGTGAGCTATACATTTCAAAATCAGTTTTTATTAAAGACACCTCAAATATTAAAAAGAAGCAGGAAATATTCAGCCCGGCAAGCCTTACTGAAGCCATCCCACAGCACACACAGGCAGAGAACGTTTTACAGGCATCACACACTCATCAGTAGATTTTTCTGGAAAGAGCAGGAAAAAAAAGAGTGCATTTTATAGATGGATATTCTTAATTGCTCTGCCCAGTGAGAGCCTTCATACTGAATAAACCTCAGTCTCTCTAGCCCGCCAYGCAGTGCCCAAGCACCACCAGGAGGCAATGTGCTTTAACACAGGTAGCTCCYGCTCCACAGCATATCCTCCTCACATTGCAACCAAGCTGCTACCAGGACAGAAAAGCATTTCTCAGTCTATTTTAACCTTTCTTCTTTATTTCAAGAAAGCTACACAACATTTTTCTTAATTTTCTGCACAGGATTTGGCAGGGCCTGCAGCAGAGTAGCTGCATKCCCCACAGCACATTTCCAGAGGTCAAACAAAACCCTACATTTTGCTGACTACTCTTCTTACCACTATAAAGACTTTTAATAGAGCTGCCTCATTCACTGAGCTATGATTTCACCCTTTCTGAAAAGCAGTGAAAAGAATAATAGAGCAMGTTTATGACTTTGCTTTGAACATCTCTGCGTTTGCCATTATGTAACAGGGTTTTCACAACGTGCATTGAATTGATATTATGATACATCCCTGTCTGACACGCAAAACTGACTGAGCACAGTAAAAGTAAGTAGAAATTTAAATGTAATAGAGGGGAAAAAACGTTATCTGCCTTGAAATACAACCTGGTTGAATACGAATACTACTCTGGCCCTTAAGGAACTGACTTGCTATTAGCAGTATCGCTCAAACGCTAGAACCTGCAGGAAGGCCCATTCATGTTTATGAGCTTTGCTCATGTCCATCGCATTCTGAAAAGTCCAATTATTTGGGAGCAGCCAAAGAAAATTTTCAATTGTTCCTTCCACATAAGCAGCAACTTATACTGGCCAMCAGGAGCTCTCTGTTCCCCATCCGGCGGCCCGTGACAGAGGCAGGCTCACGCTTTGTCACAGGGTCACACACTGACCAGGGCTGTTCTGCTGTGGCCGGTGCCYGGCTGCTCGAGCAGCAGACCCCTGCGCACCCCCCTCTCAAACCCACCACGCTGCACTGCACTCTGAGCTCGCTGGCGCTTTCAGCTGTGTCCCCATCCTACTGCTTGCAGGAGGAAACTCAAAATAGATCTTCCAAAAGTCCAATGCCAGATTGCCAAGTTATTTCCGGAAGGRGAAAACCTTCCACACAAAGGAAAAATAAGATTTTATTGTTAGTGCTAAAACTAAAACCAACTGCTGATAATTTAGGATTAGTTTGTTTGTTTTAATAAAGCTAGCCCTTGATTCTTCAAGCTAATGCCTACAGGTAGACATGTTTATGTCAATAAAACCTGCAACAGGGTCAACACCTAACCCGCATTGAAGGGGATCAAAGCGGGGGAAAGAACATACTCATTTGTCATTCTGTCTACAGTCCCAGGCAGAAATCATTTTCATACCTGCACCACAAGCACCTGACAAAACAGACGGTGTGCTTTGCCTGTGTAAATGTTTGGCACAGGACACGCAAGGCAATCCTAAGTCAGGCAAACTCATTACCTCACCCATCCCAGACACGCCGGGATCACGACTTCCTCATACCTGCCCGAGGAAGCAGCCACTGCCCCTGCCTGTGCCATGCAAGGCTGGGAGCAGAAATCAGGTTGCTCCTTGGCTCCCTTCGGCAGCACCGAGAGCTTTTGGAAGCTGCAAGGGGCAGCCTCACCATCTGGGGATCAAATATGACTTCACTGAAAATACAGTGTAGTTCTCATCCACGGTTTAAGCCCAGTTGAAAATCAATTTTAAAAGTCAGCCTGTTGGGCACTGCAAAAGCAGGACACTGCCTGAGCAGTGCAGACCTGGAGATCTSCTTCCTCTTGCACCTTTCTCAGTCAAAGCACAGCTCTGTTCTCCTCTTGCTCCTGCTTAAGGTAACTTAAGCTTCTTCTTATTATATTTTTCTATTACTAGCACATTTCAAGAGGCACTGTCCAGGGCAACACACTATCCTTGAAWATGTAGCCATTTACAGTATTTGCAAACATAGAGCTTACTCTAAATTGACCTGTACTTTACAATACACTAAAAACCAGGAGACCGAGAGCTACGTYGAAGGAAATTAAAAGGAGAGAACAAAGCCATTCAATGGAAAGTCCTTGAAACTGGAAATGCTACCAAAAGTAACRAAGAAATACATCCAAATATTGACTTGAAGTTATTCCATAGTTCAGATCAGTCACAGAAATGTACTGTTTTAGAGGTAATGGCAGTACATGTGTGTTTGTATAAAGATTATATCAAATCTATAAATWTATATAAAATATATATAAAGAATGGAAGGTTAAGCTTTAAGTTAGCTTTGCAACTAGCGTTATCTATGCTTTCAAGAGATATCAAAAGTAAAGGACAAGGTGGATTTCAGGTTAGTCTTCAGTATATATGCAGGCAGCTGGATCAAAGTTTGAAGAGTAGCTAATTTTTAGAAGTGAAGTCTTGTCATATCAAAATATATATATACATGAAAATAAAGACAGAGGAAAAAATGTGTGTGTGTGTATATATACACATGTATAATATAGATATAGTGATCATCTTCTCCTCTAACAAGGACGTAGAAACACTTACAGTTTGCTGAAGATGATCCTTGGGCCTGCCCTAGGGTCACAGAAGATCATTAGAACTAAGAGGGAAGCTGAGTAAGTGACAAATCATTTATCCCAGGAGCACCTCAAAAAGCGTAAAGCAGGAGGCAGAGCCAGGTGCCTGAAAGACCAAATTCAACGCACTGGATTTTTTTTTCTCCTCCTCCTAAGGAGAAAATACATTCTCTTCCAGACTCGGCAGACCGTATTTGCCTCAAGAGGCAGGAACTATTTGTCGGGTCACTGTCCACCCCACGCGCGGTGAGGCCAAAGTCGGCCCGCAGGCCGCAGGGCACCGGGCAGTCCGGCCGGGATGCCGGCGGGCGGCTCCGCCGTGGCAGCATCTGCCAATACCTAAATGAACGGATACCTGGCACCCCTGCCCCTACCAGCCCCTCAGAGCAGCTGTCTCCAGGGACTGAGGCCTCAGCGCCCAGCAAACCGAGCTCCGGGGCCATGGGTTTATGGCGCTAGGTTGTCAGGCAATGCAGGCAGACACGTGGAAATTCTGCTTTTAGACTCGGGTGACCATCTGCTGAGCATGTAAATATCATCCTCATTCAGTGTTAAAGCTAGACTTACTGTTCAAACCTCTTCCAGGGTCCTGAGACGTGAAAAGGAGCCCTAAAATGCAAAGTGCAAGAACTAGTGGCTTAGACGATTGCTATGAGCAGAACAGCAGCTGGTACATTGAGCATGYCCTTGCAGTACTCAGTCTGCACCCAGCAACACCCAAACTGCTGCAAAATCCATCAGAACACATAAAAACACAAGTTTCAGTGAAAGAGAAATCTTTCCTTATGGGTTTACATTACGGGTGTGTAYGAGGACATTCCTATAACACCTTTCAAATAGTTTGCCTGACCACCTACTACACAACACCTGCAGAAGGTCTGCAGTTTAACATGGTTTGCAAGGCCTAGGACACCAAGTTCCACACCTAAACACTTAATATTTACACACAGCAGGCTAGCCACAAGTACAACTGCTGTACTCTACCATCCTGATTAGTCTAAAGTAAATGTTTAGAAAAGCTTTTGTCCATCATGTTGCGAATTAGACGTGCTTGGGTCTGGGTTTGCTCCTTTTTGTTGCAGGATATAAACCATGATTCAGATTTCATATTCTAGGAACTGAATGTAAGGTCACCACTAAGCAGAATGACTATTGGCAACAGTGCTAAAGAGCTCCTCAGCCTTTAAAGATTATGGCATAGATTGACTATAGCCATTTGCCCTCTGGATTTAAAGGTCCTGTGCAGGATCTCGATCATTTGTTTGCACTGCWATGTGAGATTCTATTAAAACGGCAGAGCAAATTCAACACCCAGTTAGGAGTGGAAAGTAAATTCAATCATCAACTGCGACAGTTCCTTATGAGCTAAACTGGATTAAGATGCAAAGATAAGGAAAAAGCCCACAAACCTTTTAACGCATTTGCAAACAGTCTTGCAGGCTTACAAGACTGTGGTCCAGCTGCTGTCACACTTTCATAGCTTCCTTCCTAATATTTACATAACAAAACAAGTGAAGTTCTTTCTCTAGTGTAATTCTTTTCTTACACTTCCAGTGCACTGTTCCCATGCCCAGTGGCTGTTGAAACACCGGGGCACAGTTTCATTATGATGACAGAATTTTGCTTAGCCTTGAAAACAAGCTCACAAGAGCTGAGCATACACGTTTTCAAACCTATCTTTCAGAAAGGGGTCTAATCTCTGCCTATCCATTTGATTAAGTGATCTTTTGACAACTTGGAAGAAAATGGAAACTGCATACAAAAATCAGGCTGCTTCCAAAAACAGATTCATTTTAATGTCTAAATCTCTTCTAGCAGCAAAATTGTCTAATCCTTTTTACAAGGCTGATACAGGACAAGGTCATCAAAGCGGAGACAGCAAGTCTCAGTTTGGGAGAGAACACACCCTGATTTTTAACAGCAGCCTCAGAGAGGAGAGGAGGAGAGGGGGCCTATCAATGYCCCAAACATATGGCTCTGCAATCCCCTCTTTCCAATAACTCCTAGTTCAGATCCTCTTGTTCCCTACTGCTGCTGTTCCCCAGTCTTCTTCCTTGTCCCATTTCCAGTATGGAAACACCTCTCCGAAAGGGGAAGTGGTTGACCACTGGTTTGGGGGAGTTCTTTACTCCTCACCCTCTTTAAGAGGGTTTTCATTGCCCTCAAATAGTAGGTTCAAATATTGCCCACTAGTCAAGCTCCAGTTTCTTCTCATGCTGCCCTCCTGAGATTCCTTCTCACAAATTTAGTCAAAAATACCCTTCAGTTCTCTGTGGTATCTTATCACCAAGATTTTTTTAAGGGGGAAACATTTACAGAAACTCATCATTTTGTATTGTCTTTATAATTATGATTCTCTTTCCATGAAAGAGAATATATCATGTATTGTTTGGGGTTTAACTTATTTACACTTTCAGCTTTTCCATCATTACCTGAATATGCTGTTTCTTTAAAAGGATAAAGTAAGCAAATGTGCACACAAGCAACAGACTTCAGGTGCACACAGTCCTTAGATTCATGGACTTTGGGGAAAATCGTTTCTCGGAAATATTCTTTAAACAGAAAATGTCACCTGCTATYCTTCTGAGACAATTTCCATTTAAATGAAGCTAGTATTAATAGAAAACAGATTTTCACTAAATCTGTATAAGGCATTTGTAAACTCAAGTTCTATTTATGGTTCAGTGGATTAACATTTACATAGTCCACGATTTACCTCGTTGTAAATTGTAAATTGTTGTAAATTGTTTTAGCTTGACTACTTTATCTAATATTTTCCAGAGAGGCATAAGAACTTGTCTCTTTTACTGTATCTAAAATTGACAGCTGAAGAGAGATACTATGAGCAAAACATGCTAGAACATCCAGTCATTCTCAGAAAACTCCCAAGTTGCCTGCTGAAAATAAGCCCCCTAGATTTCTAATGCACCTAGTATTGAAGGGTGCTATCAAACAGTACAAGATGATTTCAAGTTATCATTTTATTACTTTCACAGCTTAACACGATAGCTGCTAGTACACAATGGGATTTTTTTTTCTCCTAAGTCAACAACTGGAGATGCTTGGAAAGAGATTCACAGCATCGACTTTTCATGTGACAAGTGTAAGAGCAGATGTGTGAACTTTCTAACATGGAGAGCTCTGGTAAATGCGGTCATTTAAAAAGTGTTTCTCGCTAAAAACTGAACAATGAGCTTGTGGAAATTTCATCTTCTAATTCAACTTTAAATCTGGCCGTCATTTTTGTGTCTGGCTGCCATATTTCTGTCTCTAGATCATACAGAGGTGGCTTGCAAAGGCCAGCTCCCATATCAAAGGCAACTGATTCATTACAAAYGAAACAGGATTACAGTTTGCACATGAAAGGACAAAAATAACTGCTATTTGAGTTACCTAGTGCTAATAAAAACAAATCCTGAAGAAAGAGAACTGAGGATTGATGTCACTCATGTCAAGACTTACCTGCACTGGTAMATGACTCCCCTTTCTTCTCATCAAACCTGAACTCCCCTGGTTCAGAGCTGGCCTGCCACAAGGAAGCAGCAAACTGCCCACAGCGCAAGGCAGGAGGTGAGGCTGAACCAGCTGTAGCTGCAAGATGCTGCGGAAAGTCTCCTGACACGGGCTGTCAGCCTCTTGTAATGAGTTTAATCCAGCTCCCGCTGAGCCAGCTGGGCTTGCACCACCCTTGGAGTAGCACTGGATAAAAATTTTACAGCCATCACTTGATACCCAAATGAAAGCGAAACYGTTTGTACTTTTACCCACATATGGACACAATTATTTCTTTCAGCACAGACCCCCATAACACCCCATAAAGCAAACCACAAATCATTTCTCCTCTTCCTCCTTCTTGCTCAGTCAGCAGGATTTTCCTGAAGACACGACTGCCTTCGCTATGAAACCCATGCCTTAAATTGGAAAAATGTGTCTTCTTCTCAACTAGTTTTGGGTGTTCTCTGGAACAGCCTACCCATCCAAACAGTTAAATGCCTCTTACAAAGTGGGAGGGGGGAATCTCTTAATTAAAGCAGCTTCCCATCTGGTAATTATAAACCCAAGACAATGACTCTCAGCCCCTTTATCCCTCTCAGCTGGGAAACTAGGCCCCAGGCAAACCCTTCATTTCCCACCGCTATCGCTGCACTAGCTCCTAGAGCGCAAAGGGCCAGAGAGAGCAGCAGAGCTGCTGAAGATGCTCTCTTCCCCTCAGCAGGGACACAAAATGACTTTGCCAGTCCAAAAGCCAGGGGGACTCTGCAGCTCAATGCTCTTTTTCGCCTGGGCAGTTGAATCTGCAAACAGGTTTACAGGATGGTTTTAGGGTTGCACAGAGATGATGCTTGTAAGGTCTGCTGCTCCCTGTCACCACATGGGGATGGCCACAAGGAGCTCATGTAAGTGCTGGTAGCCACATATTAAAATCTCACAAGTCCAAAATATCTTCAGAAGAGTTCGTTTCTGTTTTACCTGGCTGCAATGCTATGTAAACTAGGGGTCTGAGAGCACAAGGAATAAATTCTTGGGAATTTTCAAGCACAATTCAACGCTCTCGGCACAGAGGATTTGCAGGAACRTTATTACCTGCATAGGAGACTGCTCTCCACTTGTTGGTTTCTGGCAAACTGAAATATTGCGGGCAACCAGGAAAATACAAGTTAGCAATTTATATTTTAACTTTACAGTTAGAAATTAAGGAGCCAGCACATCACATAACCTCATTTAGCCTCATTAAGGTGTCCAATAAATATTTAAAATAACACAGCTATGTAAGAATTGTACCRTAAAGGCTTAACTGCTCACAATTAAACTACACTTCCCATTTCCTCTCCTGCTCAGAGAAGGTAACTTTTAAGAGTCTTGGTGCATAGAACAGAGCTTTGAGATGCTTATTTTTCTTTTTTGCTCAGTCAAACCAAATCCCACTTCATGGAAATTCTACTTCTGTGGCATTACCAATATCAACTTATTTTATATATGGCTTCTGATTCCCTTCATGTTAACGGGAATAATTTAGAAGTCTTACCACAGCAGACAATGACAGCGAATGGCTCTATAGCTAATGCTACACCAAGCTAGGTTGTAATCTCTCATATTTTCTATGACAAGCAAGGATCTTACCGAGTCAAGACTGGGAAGTGGGATTGCCAAAGAAAACCAAACTCTTATGACTGGCATTTGCTCTATAACAAGTCCATGTGACCAAAAGAGTTACTACTCTAGKGATTTTTGGATGACTCTTACATCAGAATTCCCGAAGATTTGCMTCTTTAACAGAGATCATGACACATCCCAAGAGAAGAAATGTTATCCAGGTATCCGCAGTCTAATTCCATCAACACTTCCCATATTCCCTTTTTTCCCCAAGAGGTTTAGCAACATTAAATAAAAATATCACATGCACACTGGAATGGTGCAGAGCCTTCATCTGCAGCTAGTTCTGCATCTYAGTGAAGTGTGTGTGTGGGGGGGGAAAGATAGGCAGTCTGATGACGTCTCAGCAGATGGAATATAGATAGTTATTTCATAAGCCCTATAAAATATTAAAATATATCTTTCCTCAGTTTTAAGATTAATCAACACACATTAARCAGCTTCACCTGAAAAACAAGAAGAGCCAGTGGGCAACATCAAGGGAGATGCCCCAACCTGCTGATCTGCARACCAGCATGAATGCACAAGACAGCACAAACTCACCCGGGGCAYTGGAGACAAACTAAAACCAGAAACAAACAGAAAAAGAAACCACGTACCCACAACACACATCCCTCCCCTCCAACTGCCCCGTGGCCAGGTTGCAAGAAAAGCCTTGCTGCACAGCTCTTCCTGCTCTAGCGGGTCACACTGAGCTGCTCTGCACATCCCCAGAACATGGTCCAAGCGTGTGATGACAGAGAGCAAGAGGAAATTTCTAAGATGAAAATATATATATATTTTAAATCATATAGCTGTGGCTGTTGTGACAGCAGGTAAAAGAACAACTGGCACAGGGAGGAACGATTTCTTCAGACAGGCAAACAGCAGGATAAAGTGTTGCTCAACTACCATCTCCCTTCTTTCCACATCTTGAGTTGCCAGAGACTCACAATTCTGTAGCATTTTTCAGTCCCTAAGTTTTGGGTTATGCACTCATTTAACTAAAGCAGCCGGCACATTTGGCCATTCCTGAAAACGAACAGAACTCCTTCAAATGGCATGTTGAAAAGCAAAGAGGTTGCTTTTCTGAACTGAAACGTTGCAGTGGATGGTACTTTTTAAAGAAAAGAGACGCACACTTGCAATGTAAGGCGAGAGGTTGGGGGAAAGGAAAAAATAAAACCTCCTTGTATTACATAGATGGTGGCTATTGATGTAAATTGTTCGAGTCGAGTAATTCATGCTGTCTGTTATCACAATCAGAAAGAAAAATTGTCCATCTGTTTCTGTGTCTACAGGCCAAAAGGAAAATGGCCAAATTAATGCTAGAAATTATTATTGCCTCCTGGCACAATGGCAAAATAGGCACAACTCCCATTTTCTTGATTCAGGTTGCAACATAACTGCTTAGCAGCCTATTTTGACAGCCGGCCAAGATTGTTTTCTTTCAAGCACCTTTCCAAAACTTCTGGATTTGGCCACTTACCATCCATATCAGAGCATGTACTGGTCTTAACTTACTTGCTCCCTCCAAACAGGGAAGAGATTCCTAGCTTTAAGTTGCCTAGCTAATACCATCTCAAAGCAAAAACATTACAGAAGACTGTTCCACTCATTTTCCTCTCTTCTGCCTACAGTAAGAGGTCCTGCAAAGCCCTGTGATTGTGAAAACACAACATCTTGGTCCTTTCCTGCTATATCAACCACCCCTACCTGGTGCACACAGCCTGCAGCACCACAGCTTCTCAGAAATCATTGACATGCTTTCAAGAGTGACCAAATATCAGTTAATTTGTAGACAGTGAAAGGCTGTATAATAATAATGAAGTCAGTCCAGAAATCAAAGAGATCTAGTATTTATTTATACCCGAGGAAAATTCAAAAGATAAATCATAAGGAACATAACAAAAAAGTGAAGTTGTTCTTAAAAAACAATTACCAGTTAGAACAAGCATCCAATCCAATTACGTTGGCAAGATTGTTTTATACAGCGTTTAAGTGAATCTTTAGTGAGAAAGACATTCTTCATGATATTTCAAATAGTTATAATTGCTTCCATCCCAAATTGGGGGGGAGTGGCATGACACACAGTCATATTATAGCATGACTTGCTGTCAGCAGCAAGGAGGACTTGCAGGGACAGACAGCAGCGTGGACTTATTACCTTAAAACAAAGATTCCCATGGTGTGTAAGGCATCTGTTACTAGTAAGGCAGCAACAATCTTTCCAGGACATCTGAAGAGATGCAAAGAACCCCTTTTGTGCCTGCCACTGAACCCTATTCTGTGCTTGCAGTGTAGTTTCAGAGTGTGAGGAACCAGAAATAGGGTTAACAAATGTGAAAGCTAGTGCTTTAGGAAGTGCTTAGTAAAACAAGACACTATTTTAAGAACATAAAGGATATACGGATTAGACTTGTTCATGAACCACTGTGTCTATATGGCATAAAGAGCATATAGTATTAAAATAATTCTGTAACTAGATGTAGARTCACCTGCAAGAAGCAGACCTTGCAAAAAGGACACATTTTTAAAACGGAGAAATCCTGGGTRTAGACTGAGCATCATTAAATGCTCCTTAAGCAAGTCCTCAAAAGAGGAAAGGAGATTGACCTAGATGTGTCTCATTTAGTACT
This sequence comes from Nothoprocta perdicaria, assembly GCF_003342845.1. Lineage (NCBI taxonomy): Eukaryota > Metazoa > Chordata > Aves > Tinamiformes > Tinamidae > Nothoprocta > Nothoprocta perdicaria. The sequence continues at coordinate 327,759 of NW_020455597.1, read as the reverse complement.
TTATCAAACAAGCCTCCATGGAACAAAATAAAGTGTTACATGTTGCTGGCTGCCTGTAATAAGATTTAATGCTCAGAGAAAATTATTATGGGGATTGTGCTCTCAAGTAATGCAGCACTGAAAGGAGGGGTGAAAATGACCTCATAAATAATGAAAAATAAGCTAGTAAACACAACAGTGAATAGATGAACTTAAGGCAATTTATAGGACTCATCTTCAATGTGACTTAAAAGTAATGATGCAGTCACACAAGTTATGCACATACCCACAGAAGAAATCTCTACAGGCAACCAGACCCATGCTGTTCTCCATTAAAACCAGCTGCTTTCAGAGCTGCTCTCTCCAGAAAAATTCATTCCTTGAAGCACGCCCCGAAGTGGTTTTTCTTTCCCCTCCTCCCTTCTTTTAAAGGAAAAATACACACACACAAACATATATATATATATTTATATATCTCAACACGTGCAGGACCAGCTGCATGAATACTTGGAATTTCTGCTAACCAGAACACTAGTTTTGTGTGATAAAAGAAGAGAAAAGCAAGAGAAGGTGTGATAAGTCATGCTTTCACACTTGATTTAAAATAGAAAAAAAAACATTTATATAACAAAAATGGTTAATCTTATTATTGTACACCTTTATCTTGCAGAGAAATTTTAATGCCATCTGCTCAAGAAGAACTACCACCATGCAGTGCTATAGCATGAACATGCACAGGATGGTGCATAAGACATTGGAAATGAGACTAAAATTAATCCCAGAATTAGGCCATGATGCTGAAAGCTGTAATGGTTTCAGCAACATGGAGAAGGGAGAGAAGCACTTCCTAGCAAGAATATATGTTATGGCTCTCAAACATTCCTCTCCACAGAACTGTAGCTTTATCAAGTAATGTTTCGAAAGAGGAACATAAGGAACACCATGGATATGAGGGAGGGAATGCAAAGACAGACCTTAGTATTTACCAAGTGACTGACTTGATAGCAAGTGTTAGTTATCAASTGGCAAACGTTTACCTAGTGTTATTTGTAAACCCTCCAGTACTTGGGAAGGACTGTAGCTGATCTACAAAGGAGGGGCTGACGAGTTTATAGCCAAATGGCCGCCCCACCTTGCAAGGGAGATGAGAGAGCTCAGTAAGAAAAGTGTAAAATTAACTCACACACACACMCCTGCCTCATCTCAGGCTGAAGTGTGATACAAAGTCATCTATTATCCRAATAATAATTTTCCAAAAGAACAAAAACAAAAGAAAAAAGCGCTAGGAAAGAGGAAATACCCAAGAGGCACCATGCTCTGCTTTCTAAAATGATTCCAGCCAATAACCCGTTTCCCCAGAACTGTTCCCAGCCCTYGGGAAGTTACATCCCCACGTCACAGACTAACAGCTTGAGGGGATGCGGAACCTGCACCACCGRGCCCAGAGCGAGCCCTCCCGGCCGCAGGGCTGCGGCGCCGCAGGGCGACGCACRCCGGGATCGGGGGCACGGGAATGCCTGCCTCGGCTTCCCTCCTGCCCGATAACGCTCTGAATGCCGAGACGTGGCAAAAGTCGGCGCTTTACCCGCTGCACTGTTTGCTCCCTAACGCGCGGCTCTCCCACGTGCTGTGTCCGACTGCCAAAGCCGAGGGAAGGCCCCTCTCACYGGGACTAAGCCGTAGCCTAACGGCCACATTTCTGGGCCATTCCCCTCGGTTACAAACAAACACAGAAGATCTTTGCTGGGAGTCCAAACTTGCCCAATTCCTCCTCCCAAACAAAAACCAGGAACCCTCCACTTGATCTTGCTCCTTGGAGAGCAGATCCAGGGCAGCATGGGACAGTGCCTGCTCTAAACTTCATTACTGTATCTTCTATACCATCTTTTTCCCCATTTATATGGACAACCCACCCACAAGAGGGGAGGTGCTTTCACACCCGTTCCAATGCTGAAAAAGAGAATCATAACTGCTCACCACTATCCTGAAGTCTTTAAGCAGCTTAGAGAATTGATTCTGCTTATGTGCAACCTGGGACCRTATCCTAAACCCACCACTCTTTTCAATGTGTTCATCCTGTTTTATATCAGCCCACCTTCACCTCCTGCCACGGGGACTCCCACCTAGACCCTGCTTTCCAAGAAGTCTTCAGSGGGTGGAGAACAGGCAGACAGACCCCCAGGACCCCTCCTTCGCTTCTGCTCTCTCCCCTTTCTGACCCTAAGCACCAAAATACCCCAAGCAGCTCTTGGGGAGGAAGGGAAAGCGCACTAGCACGGACAGAGGTCATACAGATGACACCTCCGCCCGCGCTGAAGCTCTGAGCATAGATCTAGTAGCAGCTCGCAGGGAAGGAGTCAACCCTTTGAGCACTCACGAGATGCAGTGGCAAACAACAGATGAAGAGTCAGGTGGTGGCAGCTGTTGGCAAAACCAGCCTTGCCAAGATGTTTGTAGGCTGCCATACCCCTCTTAAGTCTCAATAATTAATCAGTTTTAACCTCCTGTTATTAACTCGGCAGTTTATACAGCATAGTCCCAGCACAGCAATGTTTAGCCACAAGAAATAATCTTAGTTAACACAAATATTTCTCAGCTCTCTAGTTTGAGACAGAAATCTCCTCTCRGCCATATAATACTCAGCTGTTTCCTGTATCTGCCTCTTCCAGCACCCAGAGACCCCAAGTTCCTCAMAGGGATGAGCCCTTCACCCTCAATGGGGCTAACCTCACCCTCCTCAATTCCTTCATGCATTTCCCCAGCCAGCACCTCTTTCTGCATCACCCACAGCAACACGAAGCACCACTGAGAAGCAGAGCACCCCAGACTCAGCCTGACAATTTACCTAATTATAGCGAGCAGAACACCCGCTCCTTACCTACCTGTTTCATTCAAACTTGACATTTCCAAAGCAACAGCATTGAAGGGCTAGACACCAGTCCATCCACTCGGGGCTATGTCTCTGGTGCTCCCCTGCAACAGTCCCACTTCCCAAGAAACAGAACACAGAACTGGAAACGTGAACTCAGCTACCAGAATAAGGAAGCGATTTTTGCTTGTCCCTATTCCACAAAACACGCTTTCAGTTTTGCAATGGACTGTAGCCCCACTATTGCCAGCAAATAATATCTCCACTGTTTCGTTTATATCTTAACAGAAACAAGATTCCTATAGAAAACTCCGACTGAAGGAATTTAAGAAATAATGCATTTTAGATCAACTCTCCTATACTAACACTCAGGGGATGCCAAACTGTATCCCGGGGGTGAGTGGGGTGTCCCTCATCTCCATTTACACAAAGTGCACTGAAAATGAAAGCCTGCTATATTCAAGAACTACAGGATTGCTCTTTGCAGCAGCAAGTTCTCCTTGCAAGCTTTTGCAGTGGTTGCACTCACCAGCATCACGACAGTCATTTGTTTAAACAAAGTATGTATTAAAATGTATTAAAAGCAAAAAACAAACACAAACCAAAAAACCCCCATACATGTACATAAAGAAATAGTGGATAATTCTGATGTACTGAGAAATATATCAGCAAATAAAAAGATATACTAAATTTACACACAGAAACACACACAGCAATAAACTAGATTTAGGTATAAGTGTATGCAAGAACAAAAGAGTACAACTTCTGCCTCTCTACTAAAACACATATTTTGCTCAGTAGGACAATGTTATCACCTCCATGCAGTCCAAGACAGACTGAAAAACTCGACACACCTGTGCTTTTCTTCAGAAGCAGCCACAACTCGGCAATATCATTGTAGAGCAGGGAGATGGGGCTCAGCGTCATAGCGCTGCAGCGCARAGCGGTTCAGCAGCGAGTGGCCTATTGATTCGGCTTCGGAACACAAAGCGAGCAGAAAACTCCACGTTTCAGTCACCGGCAAGCGAGCACGGACGCGATACCTTGCTTCAAGTTACATGCAGAGCAAGTGTGCCGTTCTGCAGGCTAGGAGGTCCTCCTAGCTCTTTCCTCCTCCACCAGCTGTTTCCTTCCAGTGGTTGAGTTTTGCCCTCCTGTATAAATTGCTGGCATGCATTAGATTCAATCTATTTCGTTTAAGGGCGAACAAATTTACTGTTCAAATCAGCATAAGGAATGCTATAAAAAATAATTCATCCTGTTGTATGTCAGGAACCTCCCTCTTGGAGCCCCAGGTTTAACAAATGATAACCTATGCTGTTACTCCATCCTCATCATCATCTTCCCCGCCCCAGCTTCTCACACATGGAAATTAGTTGCCCCAAGGACAGATTTTCATTTTCAAATGAGCCTCCGATTAGTAAGTCCCTCAGAAATGCATCAATTGCTCCACATTTGTGAGGGAAATCTCACTCTTGTATCTTGGACAGATACGAACTGGGACATTTCTCTTGGTGCTAAAGCTGTCAAGTGCCTGCTCCTTATAAAGTCARCTGAGGGCAGCAGGAACTTCCAAGAGGGGACTGTATTTAAATTGACAAAATTCCATTACTAGAAAAAGTGCAATTTTTTTTCCAAAGAAAATGGGAAATTAAGGCAATGGATGATGACATCGAGTAAATACTGTGTGCACTCTTTCACATAGTAATGCTCAACAGCCTTTCTTCACTTGAGCCTTTGAGATAACCAGGTGATGGATTAGCTGCATGACTGAAACACTCGAGATAGGAAGCCTGGACTGATGGTATCTGATACAAAGAGTAAACTGATGAGTGASAGTGACAGCAGTGAAAACAAACACATGGCTTTTCTCCACTTTATGATGTTTTAAGGCCTCTTTACTAAAARGAGAGGTTAAGAAAAGAGGACAGTAAGGATAAACAGCTCAGATGGATGGTTGTATCTGTTGAAAATCCCACTTACAGACAGGGAAAGCTCCACTGCAACTTCAGAAGCCCAGGCTTTCTCCCAGGGACTGTACTACAAATTATTTGCTAACCTGCTCCACATTTGCCTTCCAACCTCCCATCCCGCCCGGGCAGCAAGTGTTCATCCCAAGACTATTAGCTAGGTTAAAATAAATCAATCAGCTGGATAAACAGGTCTACTCAGTACGTGGCATTAAAATATGATCTGAACTGASTATACAACTTAGGCAGATTACTATAAATTCTGCTATTTCATTTTGACCTTCCTCTATTACAGTTTGTAATATGTCAAACTACAAGATTTAGTTTTTGCTAAWTAATACCAAGAACTTTCAAGTAAAGACAGATTTAAAAGAAATATCTCTCATTAAAAAAAAGTTTGACTTAATGATCTTGTAAGATGCAGAAGAGCTATTAGAATATTTGATTTTTGAAGAGTTATCCAGTAGTACTGAATTAGTCTTCACACCATGCCTTCAAGTCCTGTAAATGCTCTTGGTTCCATCACCTATGTGAAAACTGAGACACAGTAAGTCACCCATCCTGGATCATTTATCAGCACTCGTGGCAAAGTCAGAAACAGGATCTGCATTTCACTCCTAGGTCCACACTCCCTCCTCTTGAAGCTCAACAGGTTTCCAGACACGTYACCTGAACCACCAGGGGAAAGCAAATGCTTTTAGATAAAGATGCTCGATTCTAATCCCGAGATACAGATCGAAATGCATCAAATTGTACTTTCAAATCACACCCTGTAACATGGGTCCAGGGAAAACAAACACACACATCATTATAGCAATTAGAAATGCTCCCATAGAAGATATACCACATACAAATGAGCACACCAACATTCATCTTTTATTTAACAGGTTGAAGCTGGTGTCAGATATTTCCTCTGCACTGTGYTTGGCTGAAGTTACTGTTGGTAGCAACAGCAGTCCTGTCTCATCTGCTACACGGTGTACTAAAACGTAACTCTTGCTATCAGAAGTCCTACGTTGTGATAAAGCTGTCACAGAGGTGCTGTCCAAACACAAAGARGGAGGGAGGGAGAGCTCTGCAGGCTCCATTCACAGATTAAAACCAAGTGAAGGAGAAACGACACCTTTTCCAGTGTTATCGTTCTCACCAACACCCATTCAGGAAGATACAGGAACCTGATACTCAGGCAAGCTGGCTACTCCCTCGAGAAGTCAGGAACGTAAAGGAGGAAAAAGCAGCACATACAGTGTGCGTTTGCCCTCGTCGCCAAGAGGGCAGTGAAATATAAACCCCTGTATATACTGTATATATTGTTGTATATGCTGTGCACTGTACACRCAGGCCCCTCAGAATAGGTTCTATCTTATAACTTCAGAGCAGAGCAAACCGTGAAGCTAAAAAAAAAAAAAAACCACGCTAAAAGACAAGCAGGTTTCTGGGGCTAGAACACAAGCAGTCAGTCTCCGGGCTTTTACCTGGCCTCCTTCTAGTATTCAAGTCTCCTAAATCCATACTTATTTCCATTTTCCCACTTTGCTGGGGAAATGAGAGCCAGCAACAGGAACTTTCTATCTCTGGAGAAAAGTGGCCACAGCAGCTGTATGGCATTTCAGGTAAAGATAGATTTTCCGAACAGTTCAGGCTAGACACAGCACACGAACCCCTGGCACAGGGTCTGAAGTATCCTCGTAAGAAAAAGAGGCTCCCAACCAGCAAATCATAGAATCAKAGAATGCTTAAGGTTGGAAGGGACCTCCAGAGGTCATCTAGTCCAAWCCCCCTGCTCCAGCAGGGACACCCAGAGCACGGGGCACAGGGCTGCRTCCAAGCGGGTTTGGAAGAYCTCCAGAGAAGGAGACTCCACAGCCTCCCTGGGCAGCCTGTGCCAGGGCTCTGGCACATGCCTGCAAGGCTGTTTCAGCACTCCGATTTGGAGGCGGGGAGGACCATTTCATGGCTGCACGTTGTCTCCTTGGCAAGCGCTTCAGGACAGCGGCCACCACCACCACAYGGCCTGAAACACAAAAAACCCTTCCCGCCCTTTGCCATCCAGTTTAAACACAGCTGGTATTCTCAATATGTGGGAATACAAGTCAGTAATCAGACTTGGGAGCAAATCATAACTTTATATAAACACACAGAAGCAATAGCTTCCCCCCCAAAATGCTATGTGGATACACATACATATGTACTTAAACACTCATGAAAATTTACTTCAACTTCACCTACATTCCATACCCAACTTAGCTGACCCTGACACCTTAGCAGAGTCTGCAACTGAAACACCACAGAGATCTGAAAAAGAACGTGGGAAAAACTCTTTTTGTTTTTAAAAGGATGCAAAGAGCATCGCTTAAGGGGAAGAGGYTGTCACTTTACCTTTATGAACCTCCCAGGGAGACTCTGTGCCTTGAGTGCACAATAAGGTACCTGCTCAACAAAGCATACAACACCCCCATGCTGCACGCCTGCAACCTTCTTGATAAGATCTCCATTAAAGCTAATAAAGATATTTTTCCCTTCAGGGAGTACAGTAGTAGAAAAAAAAAGAAAAATTTTAAAAAAATTTGCTCTGAAAAAAATGATGCAATGCTAACTTAGCATGACAAAAAGACATCCTTACAGTATTATCTATTTAGCATAATGCAAATGCACTATCGCTGTAAAACACCCTGCCACTCTAGCAAAATACACCCTTACTCCCACATGTAGCTATAGAATTTACAATTGGGTGAAGTCTTGAAGACATTAAGCAATTTAATGCATCATCTCTTGGCATCTGGTGGAGCATATTAGACTACTTAAACCATTCATTTTCTCCTTTTAATCCCTCTTCACGGTGTTTCAAAGAATGAATGCAAAAAAGGGTTCATGCCTTTTAAAGTGATCGAGCCTTCAAAATGTACAATTTCATCTGGATTACATCAAAGCTTTAAAATCTAAATTTTTAATTTCTAAAGCTTTAAAAATGAATTTATAATCACCTTATACATATGTACTCACCCATGTGAGTCTATAAATCCATTATGCAGCTTTCTTTGACAATCCTTGCCAGTTTGCTAAAGCTCAAGGCAGCAGCAAAATGAACCCATTTGGAAACACCTTTAGCAGTGTTCAGCTTGTGTGCTAAGCCATCAAAAAAGGCCTCTAAGTTGCATCCCAGTCGGAATTTAAACAAGCATGTGCAATCAAAACCCTTGTCTTTCTCGGCACAATAAAAATGCCATCTGCAAAGACACTCTTCCAACAAAATAGGTATGCTGGTAATAGTGATAATTGTTAGAGACCTAAAAGGTGAAAGAGGCTGCCCAATTAATAGGGTAAATGGTGCAGTATCTTATAAAAAGATGATGCCAGGAAGAAGCAAAAGGAAAGCCACCAAGGAATGGCATCTTAGAGGTGCTACTTGGTGCTGTATGATAATAATAAACTTCAAATATTTAAGATGACATCTCACCCTACATTTTCAGAAGGTAAAACAAAATTAAAACAAAACTTCAACTGTCAAAGAAATAACTCAACATGAGGGATTTTACTCCTCTGGCCCCATTAATTCTTAAATGGCCACCATACACCTAGCATCCTATGGCCGGGCTCCTGTCATATTTTACAGGGCAAGTCTATAATCACACACTCATTTCCATCCCTAATTTCAAAATAGAATCTTTTTGGTTCTCTGTGGACTGAATTTTAATCTGTTTATGGTTTTCTATTTACATGTCCTTTCTAAACAAGTTTCCCCAAGTATTAAATTAGAGGCCTCTGCTGCACTGTGCTGCAGGATRTAGGGTGGCTTCTCATTTCAGAGTCATAAAAATTGGTCTTTTCAGATCAAATTTAATTGTGCAGGAGCTGTTCAACATTTTGTCATGCATTTCTGTCCATCCACATCTGCAAAAGCCAACCAAGAAATGGGTTGGACCTCGTAACTTCACGAAGCAGCAACATGAAACACCTAAAATCGGGAAGGGCTGCTCAGATGGCACAGAGAGGGAAAGAGTMAAATCCCTGGCTCTGCACTGGCAGTGTCTGCAGCAGTATTCAAAATTCAATAGATCAAAGACTGCAACCTGATTAGAGCTGCAAACTGTAATTAAAAGTAGAAGCAAAATCACCACTGACGTTAGACAGAAGCTAGAACTGGAAATTCAAAAACACAAGAGCGTGTGATCCATTAGTATAGAAGCAGTGGAATTAAAGGAGCAAGTGGAAAAAAGGCAACAAGAAATAAATGGATGTGAAGCTTAATAGCAGCAGAAAGAAAAACTATGCAGTAACTAACAAAGGTAGCAAAATGGCAGTAAAAGCTACAAAAGATAAGAACTTCAGGAAGGAAGAATAGGTCTACTTGTATTCTTTAAAAGGGTGTGCGTTTGTATATATATATATATATATATAATATACACACACAGACTATTCAAAAAAGCCAAGATTACAAAAACAAAATATTACCCCACACTCACAACTATCTTTACAGCCAAAACATAAAATAAAGCTTCATTAGTGATAGGAAACCCTCTTTATGACTCTGTAAGTGTGCAATAGAATTGATTTCCAGGTTAACAAGATACTCAGGAAACAGAAAACCTTTCAGGTCAAAGACTGTGAGAAGAGTGCTTCCAACAAAAATATCAAGTGCTCACTAACACTGATGAACACTGATAAAAGCTGAAAAACTATTACAAAGGAAGGAAAGGAAAAGAACATTTGCAGAAGTCACTATTACCTCAAATCCTAAAAGAGCGAACAGGATGGAGAGGAAGGCAGAGAAACCCTCTTATGATCTGAGATCGAAGCCAAGAGAYCAAGAACACTCCTTCCATCTCATTTATCTCAGTTAAGATTATCAGTGGGGGTGCTTCTCTTCATCAGGGCAAGTTAGTTGTGATATTTCAGCATCAGAAGACCACTCATTGCTCCCAAGGTGAAGCAATATGGCTTTCTGATCATCTCAGATACCCCYCATCTTACACAGTGATTGCAGGAAAAATCCTTCACCTGCTACCCAAGAGATGAAGCTCGAGTCTCACCTGTGCTACGCAAGGGCTAGTTCCTGTCTGCAGCCACCTCAGATGTCTTCCTCTTCCCACCCAGGGCCTCTGCAGACTTGCACTGCCTCCTGCACTGGCTGGCTGCTCTTCCTCACCATGCTTCCCACAGCCTCGCTGTAGTAAAAGCAGCTCCACTAATAGGAGCTCTTACAATTCTGTTGTAAATGATGCAGTGTTTTTTTTTTCTTTTTTTTTTTTTTTTCCTTAAAAGTAGCTGGAGTACTGTCTCCTGGAGACAAGCCATTCAATGAGATTCTCATCTTGTATTTCGAGAAGATAAATAAATCATTTGACSCATATTGTTGCAAGTTTACATTTTAAAATGGCTAAAATCCAAACGGCAAAAAAGACTGTCTTCTTATGGGCTTCTTATTTTTCAAGACAATTTTTGACTGACAATTTGGATTTTTTGTGGGCAAGGAAAGCTGTGCAACCCACCAAGTCTCCATCCAAGGGAAAGGTGTGAAAAAAAGATAGAAAAAGTAATCCTCACTATGCACCACTCCCCTCACTTAAGCTTTCTGAAAATATTGTCTTAGTTTTTCCCATTGCAAAACCTTTCAGTCTCTTGGGCTTCCACAAACTCCACAGATCCCCCAAGAAAGGAGAAAGCTTTCATTGGCAAAGGGAAAGCAAAGCTCATTTTCCAGCATTAAAAAGAAAACAGCCAATAACACAATTAGGCTGGTTTCTTCTGGAGAAGCCATATGGGAGATTTGTTTTAGGTTCTAGACACAAATTCATTTCCTCGTGCAGAAAGAAAAATCCCAATACAACAGAAGAATCAAACTCCTTACCTCCCGTGCTCAGAAGTGCAATATTCTTGGTGAAATCGAGTGAATACAGAAAGGAGAGAGCTCACAGCAGCCGACTCGGTGACCAGACACGGCGTGCAATCATGCCTGACCTTTTTACTTTCTAGATGCAGCACTCGTACAGAAACATTACTGTGTCATATAAAATGCAGGCATCCCTTTAATAAAACCTCTTCAAAACAAAACAAACCTAGCCCTGCAAAGAGCAGCTCTAACATCTATGAGCAGTTGCCAAGGAGGTACACAGCAGCTGTAGTTGTGTCCTGTTTCTGTTCTCTGGGAAGCAAACAGGAAGCATGGACCCTTACCTGATTGAAAAAGCAGCYTGCACCTGAGATTTAATCAACCTAAAGCGACCGATATTTTCCTCTTCTCCAGTTTCCTGGCCAGTTCATGACAGCAGTAAAGAAAACAAGCTTTTAATAGTAGCACTACCTTCATTTTCCACATGCAACATTGGTACTAGCACTATTTACTTTTGGCCTAGGTGTTGACCACACAGGCATGTTTGGGTGTTCAAACAGAACCACTGCTCAGCTAAGAGTTATTAGCTTTAGTCTCCAACTCTCCAGTGCAGTATCTTTAAATATATCTCAAAAACCACCATCCTCTTTTGAAATGAGCAGTAACCAAGAGATGGATCAGCCATTAAAGAAGATAAATATGTTGTGATTCTCTGAAACCTTTAGCTAACACAGAAGACCTACAAAGACCTTGCAACCCATGTGCCAATTTGTAATCTCTAACAATTACAATTTTGCAATTAATATTTAATACAAAAAACAAATCTTGCAGAATTTTCCCTTTGGCGGTTCCAGGCTGGATAGGAAACCCCAACAGGCAACCCCAACTCCAAAAAGCCTTTGAGTCTTGCATTTTTTGACCTTTCTGTAATGAAGAACAAATGATTAAGGGAGGATGAAGTAAAAGCCAAAGAGAAAAATCCACTTCTTCTGACATATGCAGCAGCTGAACTACTATCCATTATTATTGCAGGGGTAAGGGATAACCTATAACCACTAACCATTCTTTCTATTCTTCCTCTTGCTGCTGCTGCAAAAGCTGAGTTTGATTTCAAAAAAACCCTCCTCTTTCTTCTATTTTGTTACTGCCCTATTGCTTAAAGCATTCAGAAAATAAGATGGAAGAGCACTTCATATTTCTTTGGGTTCAAAAGGCTACGGTGCAACGCAACAGCTTCGAAGAATGGACAAGTAATAGCTGGAGTTTTTGTGTAAACTGATGCCAGACCTTAGACCATTGAGCAATGGTGCTCAAACAGCAAAGCTACCATCTGGTTTCCTCTCTGCTTTTTTAAGAGTTCTCTCTGCCCCACTGGATCCACAACCAGAACAGACCGATGCTTGCAGAGATGCTCTTTTAGCTCACCAGATGCATACCCAACCAGCTCGGCACAGTTTTTATTTACCCTTGTGTTTACACAGAGAAAAGAAGCACRGGACAAACAGATCAAAGGCAAGGGCACTCTTTGAGGTTCCCTGGCATATGGTGGAAGCCAGTAAGGCTTCTACAATTAAGGTTTCATCCTGCAGCCAAACTTTGWAATATTCAGTAGCATCCTTTTAGGAGGAGAGATTTCATATCCTTCAACAGAATACTCCTTTTCCACGAGGCTTAAATACAGAACATCCTGTTACCCCATAATTTTGATTCCCACAGTTAAAGCAGTTAGCATTGGCCAAACTGCATTTTATACTCCTACATTTTTTATACAAAATGGATGACATATTGATGACAAACAGACACCTATGCAACTCAAATGATCAYGGAATAACCAAGAACATTGCTCATATATAAAGAGAGTAACAAAAAATAATCTGCTAAAAGTTATTAAAAGCATCCTTCCCAAGAGCGGTTTGTTTTTTGCAATAAATTCTATTTTTCTAAAAAGGAAATTTCAGGACAAGAAAAGAGATTTCTGYTTAAGAAATCTCCAGTACAGACTTCTTGGAAAAATTAAGGTGTGAGAGTGCCACAAATATCCCATTTTGTTCCCTTCTGAGATTCTGGAAGTGTTTTCCAGGGGCTCTCAGTTCTTTCTTCATTAGAATTTCTTAGTCTACACTATGAAGAAATTTGAAGCAGCTTACATATAAAAGCTGTATTCATATCACTGCTACTTMCATATAACTTCTTAGAAAAGCCTTCCTTTTATTCTCCCTCATTTATTAGCTAGTGGAGGAAACACCTAAAAATAAATCTGCACATATGCAGGTTAGCCTCAACCAACCAGCAGCAACAACAACAACAAAAACACAGGACTTAGTTGAATTTCTTTAATCTTTTCTTCTTCAGGCAAGAAGGCAGAAGCTTCTACTGTACCTGAGCAGAAGGAAAAGACTCRCAGCTCTATCATCAGCTCACCCTCAAAAAGAGGGCAACAGGAACCTCTCTGTCCCCTTCCTGGCAGCTGAACTAGTACTCACCTTAGCTCACCCACCTGGGAGAGCTTTAAGGACGTGCAGGTGCAGCCATAGGCTGGCCATGAGCTAGTGAGAAAACCTGCTTCAGAAGCGGCTCCTTAAAGACAGCAGTGTAAACCAGAACCCCAAAACTCTGAGAAATGTGTTCAGACCTCATTTGAACCAGATCCTGTGTGGAGCAACTCTAYTGAAGTTGCTGCCTCCTACACAAGGGCAGAAATTAGAGCTCAGCTCTGCTGTGCTCCACAATTTAACAATCAGTGAGCATACCAGACTGCAATTCAAAGTCAACTTTGGCACGTTTCTTCAGTCTTTCCATTTTTTTTATACCATTTTGCCTCCTCCCGAGTCTCCTTTTGCTTCACTATTGGTATTATGTTCTGAAATGTCCCTCCTTGCATTTGAATTCCTGAAAACAGCTTTCAGGTAGCAAGCAAAGCCCATGTTTTTTCCTTTCTAAAATAAACATGATCACACAGAGGAAATAGTTTAAAAAATTCCTAACCATCCCAGGGTGAACAGCCCATTGTTTGGGGGGAGCCTTTGACGCAGCCACGTCCCGGCAGGACGGGCTTGGGGAGCTGCCATGGAAGCCCCGTGGCCTGTGTAGGCCGGGGCCGGCGAGGGCTGCGTGTGCCGGGACGGAGCTTCCCTGTTGTGTAACTGCCAACACTAACAATAGGGCTTCTGAGCCGAGAGGAAGGAGCGATCGAAGGTGGGAAAGTCGTTATTGCTCTGTTTACAACGCTGTGCTCCCTCCTAAATATGGCGGGTTGCTAGATAACACTGAGGAAGGCTAAGTCGGCGTTACCTGGAATTGCGGTGACTGGCTCAAAACCCATCTGATAAGCTTGGGAGTAGCTCTGCTCTTTTTAAAATTACCTCACACTTGAAGAATGCCAGAGATGGACAATACTCAGGCTAATTCAGGTATCTGGTGACTGTAAGAGCTTTAACCTCAAGGCCCTGGACAAATTCCACTTGTTTTGGTATTGAACAGGATTCACCACCACAAGGTGGCTTCAGCATGGCTAGGGGGAAAGTGGATGCCTGCATCCAAGGGAATGATACTCAAAACAACCTCCTAACACCTAGAAACCTGAAGGTTCATTAGAAATGTTTCCAATGCAGATGAAGTTCTGTGCCTACTTAGACCTGTATTTAAGAGACACTTGAATACAGAAAGAAGCCCCATGAGCAGGGTCCAGAACCCAAGTTCCTCCTTAGGCAAGGAAATAGGCTTTACACTAGATCACTATGGTAGCTCTTACTTTAAGCTATAATACTAAAAATGGGACTTTCAAAACTTCTTCTCTTTTACCTCTCCTTCCCTTCCCTTCCTTTCCCTTCCCTTCTCTTCTCTTTTCATATAGAAATGGCAGTAGAGGTTGGGCTTTGTGCTTAACTCCAGCATGTAACTCAGGCTCAGAGAACTCTTACCATACCAGAGTACCTCATGATAAGCAGAGGATCTACCAGGTTTCAGAAGGACACTGCAATTTAGGCTGACAACTCTGAGCAGGCCCAGAGGGAGATCCGGGGCAACTGTCAAAATTTTACTCATGCAGTGTTGCTACCAAAAAGTGACAAGTGAGGACTCTGTGGTCCTCACTCTTCAGCTGATGCAGTCAACTTCCTTGACACCATCCAGTATCTTGGAGCCTCAATACCTCATATGAAGTTTAAGTATTACTTTATAGCAAGTGTGGTAAATTACCTGAGCCAAAGGGGCACCTCCCTAGCACTGCAAACAACTTCAGTCCCTTTTTCCTGTCATGTAAATTCTGTAAATTCCAGTCATATAAAAATTAAAGAGTTGCAATCTCCCCTCTGGCTGTTTGTAAGATAAATGTCCAATTTATCTCACTGCTTGCGCTAAGAGATGACTAAATCTATATTCTATTTCTGTGATAGCTTTTCTGCCATAGGGCACTCTTGTGTCTACAAACTGCTTCATGTGTGAGGCATGACAAGATTTCTTTGCAAGCTACAGATATACTTCACTTGATCAAACTGAATACCTTTTAATGAAATAATAAGTCAGTACTCTTTACCACAACTCAGCACATGCATCTAGAGACTGTCACATTTTATCTGATTCAAGGAACAAATCACACTGCATTTCTATAAGCAAAACATATTTTGAAAGTGCTATGATTTTACTGACATCAGAATATTTTGCTTCTCAACTTCGAAGCAACTATTCCAAATCTACTGGAAAACATTTTAAAAACTCAGCAGTTTGGGTTTTTTTTTTATCATTTTGTATGTTCTTCAAGCAGTCTATCCCTAAAATACTATTTTAACTTACCCTCACATGACAACAGCTGCAAAAATTATTATTACAGCTTGCCTTGCAGAAAAAGAATATGATTTTCAATAGGTGGAGTCAGAAGAATTCTGAGAAAGAATACACTCCAAATATTATCAATTAATAAGGAAAAGCTTACATGGAAGAAGGTAAAGATCACTTATACTATGCTTATTTTTTATCGTGAAAGCTTTGATATTGAGGAGTAATTCTACATCATAGATTCACTGCATAAAGCAGATTGTTCATGTTTCATGAAAGTTTCTGACTTCACTTAAGAAAAGGAGGAATGACTGCATCCTTCCTTCAGATAAAAGCTGCAGAACTAACTTAGCCCCATCCCCTAACCGAAGGACACACGTGAAGAAGCTCTTCAACTGGCCCTCTGACATTGTCACATAAGTTATATCTCACATACTGGAGAGACTTTTCAAATGATGTCTCAGAGAAGGAAATCAAAAGGTAAATTCATTTGGAGAATTACTTGTGAAAATGCAACTAAGCAACTGCATTGAAACCATCCACCTGGAACTCCTAATGATTTTTAGACCGCYGTCCCATTCACACTAGATTACCCCATGTATGATTCACAAACAATAACAGTTGTTGTAAAAATCCCCTGATTTTTCACAATTTTTAAAGTATATTCTTKACTGCCACCCATATCTGAGGTCCCTAATAATTCACAAATATAACTTCCTTCCTGATGGGCCCACCATCTCTTAAGTGGATAAAACTCTTTAGTAAAAGAAAACAATAAACTACYCCCATTATCTTCTTCAAGATTTACTTCTCACTCACTCCCAGGGACTCGCTTGATCTGTGGCTTCTACTTGACCAAATTTCTAAAACTGTCTAAAAGCTGGAAATCAGAAAAACATAGTAAGATTGGGATAAGCTGACTGCACGCTGATGATAGGGCACCTGGAAACCCTTGCATTCACCTGGGAGGGAAGAGAGGGCACAACAGGCAGAAAAAAAATGTCCAAAAGACTCCTGTAGGATCCAGTAACCCCCCTCCATTAGTTCTCTGGCYTCCCTCCAAAAGCAAAGAATTAAACTATTCAACAGCCACATCATTCACTCAGACTTAATGGACAAAGTTGTCCATAAGTTATGGACAAACTCTCACTGTCAACAATATCAAAGTCTGCTGAAAAATACCTGAGAACAGTAAGTAAATRCAATAACTAAGGCTACTCTCAGTCCACTTGTCAGGACCTGTTCACTAATTTTAGGAATAAAAAGCACTGACCAACAAGATTCTGAGGGATTCCATGGCATGCCCAAAAGCAAAGCTCTGTGTGACCTTACATTCACTGCTGACCATTCAGAACCTCTTCTGGACTTTTTTTCATATTTTTTTWAAATCATTGAATAAGAAATGAAATAGCAAAGTTGTGTTGATGTTTATTTCCTGCTTTGGAAAAGAGAAAAAAAAAGATAGTAATACCAAAATAGAAAAGATCTAGTTTAAATTAGGAAAAACTATAAATCTTAAAATAAAGCTGTCTCCTTTTAACTCAACTTGCTTTACCAAGAGGCCATGTATGTTCAACCTTTTCAGGTTAGTTTAACCTTAAGGTTAATTTCCCAGTCATGTGGGATTTTGTTAAACACTGGATGTATCACACTAAAAGGAAGTAATACAGGCCTTCTTCTCAACCCTAGCTTAGGGCAGCAAAACGGATTGCAACAGCATGAGATTGCAAACATCTTAAGGAAACAGGAAGAGATAAAGGGAGGAAATAAAATTACATTGTGGCTCCAGGACTGGCTCTGCCCTGAGAGTAAATACCTTATTGTTGCCAGTGCTCCATATGGAAAAACAAAGATGTGCTGTAAGAATTGCAGGTAACTTCTGCTCTAAAATACTTACGGGAAATATCTCTGCCATATACACTTGTGACACTAATTAAGTAGGAATTCAAAACAGCAGCAATAGTCAGGAGGACAAYTGTAAGTCAGTATAGACAGTGAAGTGGAAGAAGAAAAATAATGTTTGCTAATGGCACAGAATTGTGTGTCCATCWGGTTGAGAGAAGTAATTGTCTCCATCTACTCAGCCCTGGTGAGGCCACATCTGAAGACTGTGTGCAGTTCTGGGCTCCCCAGGACAAGAGGGATGTGGAGCTGCTGGAGAGAGTCCAGCGCAGGGCTACGAGGATCATCAGAGGCCTGGAACATCTGCCATACAAGCAAAGGCTGAGGGAGCTGGGCCTGTTCAGCCTGGAGAAGAGAAGGCTGAGGGGGGACCTGATCAGTGTCTATAAATACCTCAAGGGAGGCAGCGAGGAGGAGGCGGCAGCCTCTTTCAGTGGTGGTCGCTGATAGGAATAGAGGAAACGGCCACAAGCTGAGGCACCAAAAGTTCCACAGGAACTTAAGGAAAATTTCTTGACAGTGAGGGTGMCAKAGCCCTGGAACAGGCTGCCCAGAGAGGTTGTGGAGTCTCCTTCTTTGGAAGTCTATAAAACCCGCTTAGATGCAGCCCTGTGCCCCGTGCTGTAGGTGACCCTGCATGTGCAGGGGGGCTGGACTAGATGGTCTCTGAGGTCCCTTCCAACCTTAAGCATTCTATGGTTCTATGGATTGGTATCTCTGAAATATAACAATCTCTTTTTCTGAAAACACTGAAGATGCTACAGCAGCAGCCACTGCCCTATAAAGTCCTATGGRGCTGCTCTGAAATTGTGTTCTGAGAGAAGAAACAGATGTCTCCTGAGGGACACACTTCTTGGTAACTTTTCTGATCCTGGATGGATGTCAGCTGGAATAATGTTTGTACCAGTGTGCCTAGTGCTAACTCACTGGGTTGAGCTCAATAAATCATTTAATTTTAGCATTTCACAGACATAAAATGGGAGAAAGTATTTTTGGGGGTAGGGCTGCTATCATTGTCTTTGAAATGCAAAACAAACAAACAAACAAAAAAAAACTATAGAAATGTTTACATGAATCAAAAAAATATCTAGTATTTTACTTCCTTTGGAAAAGGTGATTAAAAAAAAAAAAAGCATCTAAACACTACCATTCACCATTTAGACTCCTCGAACAACATGCATTTTGTGAACTGGTACATTTGCAAGAGTCACTTAGTCATAAAACTTTACAGGAGTAAGACTCTTAAACTGCATGCTTTTTTTGGCACGTACAAAAGATTTAGTTCAAAATGCTGCCTAGAGAACAGATTCAAGTTACACACCTTAAACACTCCTGACTAAGCAGCCTGCACATTTCAGCTACATTTACGAGATGAAGGAGTTCTTACGCAGTTAAGTCAACTTACCCTGAGCCACAAAATCCAGCCACGAACACCATTCTGAAAAAAAATAATAGYTCTTCATTTCTGCTACAGAAATTTTCCTGCAGTTCATCATGAGAGAAAATCATCAAAGAAAAAARATCCTTCAGGTTTCCCTTCCTCTGCCTCCACCAAGCGCCTGGGAAATGGTGAGAGCTCTCACATTAACTGAACTTTGCTCCATATRCGCAGCAGGTGGCACAAGATGACTTTACAAATATATTTGCCTCCAATAACTACACTATTCTTGTAATCATCTCTTTAATTATAACATCCTGCCCTCGCGTCCCCACCCTGAGTGTTTACAGACTGCAGATACAACCGTGTCTGATACAGCATGGCTCGGCTATAGGTGCAGGCCCTGAGCACTTCTTCACTTACGTTAGCCTTCAACAGGGTGAGCAGAATTGTTTTTCACAGAGACATTCAAATCACTCTGCATCTGGGAGTGCTGGTCCTGAACTGCCCGCTGCGAGTGTTACCGTCTCGGTGCTGGGTGACACCTTCCTATGGAGCYGCACTCAGCTCTTCTCCAGCTTTTCTAGAAAACAGCACGAGGATGGTTCCAGCCAGGTAACTAATGGGTGGCTCAAAGATGGAAACTGCAAATCTCAAGTAAGYCCCTTTTCAGCAGAGGTTTATCCAGCCAGCAAATGAAGGTGTGACTGCAGCAAGAGTAAACATAGTCCTAAAAGCCCAGGCCAAACTAGCACAGGGAATAACAGTAAGGAAGTTGCAGTGCTGAATGCTGACCAGAATTGTTAGTGTTTACCCAGGTTTCAGGCAGGCTTTGGTTATGCTGAAACCTTCAGGGACACAGGTATGTCTGTCCTTGCTCTGYTCATATATTCACTCTGACATCTGCTCAGTCTTGACATTTCATGCATCCATCCTTTTTGTTTTTGAGTTCGTCTCTTGTTCTTCTCCTTCTCTGGAGATCTTCCAAACCCGCCTGGATGCAGCCCTGTGCCACGTACTGTAGGTGGCCATGCTTTTGGCATGCAACAGCAGGGGGGTTGGACTAGATGATCTCTAGAGGTCCCTTCCAACCTCAACCATTCTGGGATTCTGGGATTCTGTGAGTTATAGGCTGCACACTCTCCTCACACAGGAAAGCCCAGCACCAAGCATGAATACTCATATGATACCAGGAAAAGATACACCACATCTCCATGCGCTCAGATATCCGAGTGTGCTTCTTCTGGGCTTCTCTCCATCATCTGTGGTGGACTGCCCAGGCTGTGGATTAACCTGGCTTTGCCAGACTCTTTCAGTCCAGCAAATATATTAGTATGAGAAATCCATGTTACAGCACTGTCTGACTACCTTGTCAGAGAACTTACTCGTTTAGATCAGAACGGCCCCAGGACATGGACTGTCACTTCATGTCTACCTGCCTGAGGAGTACACAAGCTGCTACAGAGTTTCAGTCTTCATCAACCTGAATCCAGTGTGAAAGATGTGGATTACAGGCTATATCCAAAGATACTTGGTCCCTGCTAACCACCACACAGACTGAAGATGGATGTCTCCAGAGCCTCCACTTCAGTTTGACAGGTCATGATTCAAGCTGACCTACAGTTTATTTTTGTTTAGAGAAAGAGAAAAAAAAGAGGAGAATCCCAAAGGATGGTCTGTTCTTAGCCCCACTCCTGGAAGCTCATGACAACAGGTCTTTACAGGCCTGGGAAAACTCCCTCCACTGATGGGAAACAGTCCTCCAGAGCAGACTGTAAAGCCACGTGTTTCCAGGGATGAAACCTTCCACAAACTCTACAGCTGGGATCCCATCTGCCTACRGCCAGAGATGCAGCATCAGGTGCAACTGCCAGGGATGAAGACGTTCCAGGTGGAAAACACRAGTCCTTCCTGTCTAAGGGAGGACCCTGTGAGAGGACACATTGAGGAGCCTTCCCAAATCTTTAGGTTCTAAAATGCAAACATAGAGTGAAATATACAGCAAGGGCTCAGCCAGTGCAAGGGGATGAAGGCAACATGGCTGTTCCTGGGGGATGGAYGGCTGCAGTTTCCTGCTTGTAGAGGGCACACAATCAGGCAGGACAATCAGGCCAAAGAGGACTAGCTCCCCTGTCCATAACATATAAGCAAACATTCTCTTCTTGAGACAAAAATGAAAAACAGAGAAAAAACTGACACAACTGACACATTTGATGAAGCATACAGACTCTGGGAGCCAGCACAGCTTCCCTTATTAGTGTGTGTGTGCATATATACATATGTATATATTTAAGGTAATACAAAATCACATACATGAACTAGGACATTCATTATTCACATAAAGRTTTCTTTAATTCTTTTAACATGTGGGGAAAGATTGAAGTGACAGCGACCAACACTGCTCTCAGCAAYTTTCAGAGATGCTAAAGAAATGAGAGGAAAGCTTTGGGGGATTTGGGGACAACACGATTGGGTGGCTAAATTTTGTCATGGGATGGAAAGGGATTTCTACATCATGGGATTCACAGAATCACAAGTAAATTGACTTTATAAGCAAAGGTTTGCCAAAACTTTAATTTTACCTAGTGCAGCTAAAGGATAGAAATGTTCCTGGGCTGCTTTCTTGTTCCATAATCTAATACCTTGATCTAGATACTACACAACTTTTTGTCTGAAACTTTGAATGCTAATTGAGGACTGCCACCAAAAAGGTGGGAAAACTCTTACCAGGACAAAAGTCCTCAAAGGGTTTTTAACCAAAAACAATGGAGTAATTCTCACTGGATACATAAGGTTAAAAGTAGAACCACATAATTGCTTTCCTACTRTCAACATAAAATGGGTAACAGGAAGGAAAGGAAACTGCATTTTTGCTTACTTGAAGACTTCAAAAAGAAAGCAGCACAATCTATCAGAGTTCTGGAATAATAATAAGGTTGGGTGGGGGAGAAGAGACAGTTCCCAAGAGAAACATGTATTTTTTTTCATCATTCATACCTATACATGCAGCAGAAGGAACATATAAGTAAGAGCTGATTATATAAGCATTTCAGAATATATAATCTTCAGAAAGATCAGAATCTCAAGGAAATTAGGCTACAAAGGAAAATTAAGCACATTAGAATGTGTTCAGTTTATCTGAGTTTTTCTCCCACACGGCCAAGGCTTTGCCTACACTTAAAATTAGTTGCATTTCATTCATGAATGTCCAGCAGGTACCCAAAATGCAGAACTGCATAAATGTTAAATAAATATATATGTGTGTGTATATCTATATCTATATCTATATCTATATCTATATCTATATCTACATCTACATCTACATCTACATCTACATCTACATCTATATCTACATCTATATCTATGAACACATATACAAATGGCACCTTTTATGGCTACACTTTAAATTTACACAACAACTACTATGTGATTACTAGGAAACAATGACTGAGTCCCAAATAAGATTGAAATTTGAGGAGGCGTTGTTTTATTTTGTAAAACCACATCTCATGTGCTTAAAACATAACTTATCTTTACTGTGATTATTAGCAAACAACATTGTGTCTAAGTTGACTGGAGTTACTTGTTAAAATTTGGTAATTTATTAACTAACACTCCTAAAGGCACAAAACCTTGGCCTCAAGAATGCCCAGAACTGTGAAGTCAGAAAAGGAGAGATCTTTGCATTTCTGAAATTACCAAAAAACAATGGGAAAGAAAAGCTATAATCTTCATATCAAACAAAGTAGATGACAGAAGACTCAGTGAGGACAGCATAAAAGAAAATGTGAGCARAAAGAACCACAAGAAAAGCATTTTCCTTCTCCTATTTTTTCAACAGTGTCAAAATTGAAGAAATGTTCAAAGGCCTTGAAAAATATGTTTACTATATTTACCAGTGTAATATAAAAATAAAATAACAAAATAATCTTTTTTCTCTAACTGCACTTAGTCATTGTAAGAAAGGATTGATTAATTAATTATCAAAAAATCTGCTTCAACTTATGTTAGCCAGCCAAGGTTTTTCACTATTTTAGTGAAAAACTCCAAGAAAATGTTGGTTTACTAAACACAAAGATCATTTGGAGTAACATTAACATATTGTTATACCACAGACTGTGTGAAGCAAGACTTTAGGGTTGAATAAGTGGTGGTTAGTCTCAAATTCAGCATATTCCACTCAGAGTGCAGAACTTCTTGATATTGTGAGTACAGTTAAAAAGTATTGTTTTAGTGCAAATAATAATATTTTTTGAGTAGAGCAACTAATGAAGTTGTTTTAAAAATGACTATGGAAGAGAATTTAATATAAAGTGTTCAAGTCTGTATTTATCAGATATTGTCATATACCTGGAACTGCGAGGAAAAYCAGAACTGTATGCACATAAAAGGCTTTTCTTCTCTAAGTACCAGTGATTGAGAGTAATAACTATCCATGAATAATATAATACACAAAAATATGTTTTTAAACTGTTACTGGCACTGGATCCCAACATGAAAATACCTTCAGTTTCTGCAAGAATCATCACAGCTGAACAAATAAATAATTCTAATACTAGGCTAATTACTATTCATATTCACCTCATGTGCTACTCAAATTTAAATGCAAACACTCTCTGCAGATATAAATAATCTAAATAAATGATCTATCTATTAAATTGGATCACCKATATAGTCACCTCACCAGAGCATGTTTGGCGTGGATTATTTCGTGAGTGCCTTCTACCATGAAGGATTTGGGTGACTCTTGGTAGGATCCTGAAATGACTTTCACGTCTTTCCCTTAAAAAGCGTCGTAGAGACATGGATGTGTATCCCTGAATCTTCACCAAGGTATTCACCAAAGGGAAAAAAACAAAGGTCTTCCAAATTACGCTCTTCTGATGCACAGGAAGATACTGTGGTTTTATTTTTTTAAGTCAATGAAACTCAAAGTTTCTTTGACCAATTCAAACACTATCAAAAAAAAAAAAAAAAAAAGAGATATATAAAGACCTGGAAATAGGTGCAGTTCAGTTATTTGTTATTCAGTTATTTCAGTTATTGTATGTGTTTTTCTTCAGACGCCAATATCTCGTTTTACTACAAAGAAAAAATGAAAAAAAAAGCAGTTATACTTAACARGCAGGAAAGGGCAAGTTTCTACACAAAGCCAGAAGATCCTCACACTTTCTCGGATGCCTCACTCAGCAGGTGCCACACCTGGCACGGACACCATGTACGACGTTACAGTCTGAAATGTCTCATCTCCGGGGTGTGTAGCACAAATAAAGGAGGCTCAACTTCTCACACAGGCAGGTAGGACTAGCAAATCTTCAAAASAGGCATAAATCTGTGTTTTTCAAGGTTCCATCCAAAAGAACTGTATYCGTTTGAAATAACCTTGCTCTGTTCTCAACAAAAAGCACCAAATATCCAGCTTGCTAGTTGAGATCAACAACATATAGTGTCCCACAGTTGTTCTTGACTCCAGGTAACTTCTCCTATTGGGTTGTCTTCACATCCTTCTCATTAATACGATGTTCAGTAGGTACAAAGAGACATCCTAGGTTTTCACTGAAGAAGGGCGGTTGAAGGTCTTTCTCATAAGCCACTAAATCAGCACTTCAACAGACAGAAACCTAATGCTGACACTTGCTGCATTTCCTATTTCTGTGTTTGAAGTATCCTGTGCTCCACAGGGGCCAGCACTATGCTCCTGCCAGCAGATTAAAAGAAAACACTGGTGCCACTACAGCGCTGCCTATTAAAAACTGCCCTTCTGTTCATCTCCTGAAATCAGAGCTGTATCATCTACCCTCCTTCCTCTCCCTAACTTTGCACAAAGAGAACTGAGCCCCTTCAAAGGCAAAGTAAGTTTCCAGAATCTGCAAGCTGAAAGATTTGAACCTTCCTGGGAGTTAACAAACAACTAATAGGAAGGAAGGGAGGGGAAACGAATCCCAGGCTTTCTTAAAACACATCAGGAAACTCTACGATGTCTGCTCCCCTGTCTCTCTCAGTGCAGGAGAGAGAGGAAACTGATAATGCTGCTTTACTTGGCAGCCATCACTTTCCTCTCCTTTCTGTTTAACTATGTCCTGGATGGCTGCAGATCTACCATAACCCCAATATATACCATTACCTGCATCWAACTGAAGACAGGTTCTGAAATATGATGCCCCAGCTAGAAGCAAATTAGAGCTATCAACCTTTAGTGAAGTCACATAGAAATAAATAACTGCTTAACAAAATATTAGCTTGGATTTACCTTGCTAACAGAGCAGAACCATGAGAGTTTCATCTTGAAGTTGCTAAAATTTTATCACAGGCTAATGGGACAACCCTAAAATGCACTGATCAAGAAAAGCCATAAAATAAACCAGAACTGACATATTTTGTGCAACTCTCACTTGTCTTCCAGATTCATTATAGTAAACATATAGACCTCTACTTAACATAGCTGTGCTACTAATCCTGGATCAAAGGCCTACCAAGCTTCTTTAAGCAACAGAGGAAAAAGGAAGGAAGGTGATAGCTTGGTGGAAACCCACTGTGATACACACTTCCCCTGTACTGTATATTTAGGGCTCAGACAAAAGAGGATGGATTTGAAAGAAGGCAGTGAAACCATAACATCAATATTTGACAAAACCGCACGTTTGCTTCAGCTGCTCACCCCTCAGGGACACAAAGAAGTGTCTCAGAAAGGGCAACATCCGCAGAGCCAGGAGCGCAACGCCGCTCCGTGCCGCTCGCGCTCGGGCTGGAGGCCGCGGACGTGACTGGGAAGCGCTCGCGGCCGCTTGCCAGCCACCTGCCCCGGCCCACCTCATGGTGGCCTCCCGCCCTCCGGCCTTTCAGGCCACATCAGCCTCAGGCCCAAAGGCGCCGCTCTGGCAGTTTAGSGGAACATGAAGCTACAAGTTTTCTTGCCGCAGCTGAGCTACCAGCCACAAAAGTGACTCTGGTGCAGTGACATTAATGGCACGTGGCTGAAGTTTCACCCACAGTTCATGAAAGGGGTTATGACGCCGAAGCAGAAAGACTCTCTCCGTGCCTTCTTCACGCGTCTAATGCATGCACGATTGACACCTTGAGCTGTAAGGTTGTTAAGTACACATAATCCTGCCGAAAGCTAGCCATTAGCTACATCCCTGTCCGTAAAACTAGCTTTTAATCTGCTTTTAAGCACTCAAATTTGTGCCTAGAAGCAAAGGAATTAATCACAACAACGGCTTTGGCCGTGTGCAATCAGAAGGAAACAGATGGTGTAATGCAGTTTTTCCAAACAGCCTCTATCACCAGGAAAATAATCTGAGTATTTTCCCTTGCTGTTGGGATTAGTGTAACAAAAGCTCCTACTAGAATGATTTTTTTTTCTGTGCTCTGTCCCGCATCAGCAAACTAGCAGTTTAAACATGGTAATATTCTTTGAGCATTAATTGGCAACACCAGCTAGAATGAACCTGATCTCTTTTCATGTCACAAAAATGGTAGCATCCAATGGGTAACATAGAGGAAAGACTTTTAATAATCATAAACAGTTTGAAGCAGTTAACAAAATCATGAGTCTTARTTTTTCTCATGCTTCATTTCCAGGTCTGTTTTTGATTGCAGTTATAGTTTTGCACATTGATGCTAGAAGCAGCCACACTGATTTACATCTGCATTCACTCTCTGATTGTACGGAGCACTTGCAGAGGGAAAACAATGACACAAAACCTGTCTGAAAACCTGAAAACTCTCTTTGTTCCAAGACGTGAAGCAGGCTGAAACACAGACAAGCTTTAATCTTTCTCTTGTCAAAGGGGATGAGATCAATATAAAGTTTATGTACACCTTTCACTTACACTGTTTTTATACTTGTTGGAGTTCGATAGGTGTGCTTATACTTAATTTTTTAAGATTCTCTATTARAACTTTCCCTCTAAGAAAAAGTTTTAAAAGAATTCCCATAATATAATCTAGTGAAACTGTGAACTGAAATTACATTTTAAAAAAGATACAGTCCCATATACAGGGAGACTATGATAGGGTAGAAAACTCAGAAATGAGTATTAATGCTAATATATACCGGCAAATCTGACAGCTATTCCAAACAAACTCAGTATGTTCCAAAAACATAAGATATGGATGACAGATACATTTTCAAAACATATTAACTTATTAAATATTAGAATTTAAAAGAATTAYGTATCTCATGATAAATCTACACACAAACCCAGAATTAAGTTACAAAAGAGAATTAGGTTAGTTGTCCAAGCTTAATCCTAAATGAACGTGTCTGCTCAGAGACAAACCATGATTGTAATAAGCATCAGCATCAGATGAATATAAGTAGATCAGGACTGAGATAAATGGACAGCTTGTATGCTATTTATACTTGGACATTATGTTGGTTGACAATCTCAGCTGACAATCTCCTCTTTCTCAAAAAAGCCTAACTATCATCATTAAGTAAATCCTGAATCAATACAGATAACTTTATAATTTAAATAACAAGAAACAAAAAAGTTCACATAATGTACATTTAAGGTTTTGATATTCTGGGAGTGTTATTATTTGTAAAGATAAATAAAAATGTCTTAAAGCTTAATATCTGCCCCTTTAAATAGAGTAATTTTGTATTGCATGCCTGAATTTCCTGGAGTTCAGAAGTAAGTTTGACCCCTGGCACCAAAAGAACAAGCTATTCTACCACTAGGAATAGAAAACTTTCAGAAAATCACAATGGATCATTCAAATAATTAGAAGAGRACAGTGCCAAGCATTTGTAGCATTTAGCTAGATAGCTCTTCTTGTTTGGCTTTTAATGCAGTAACTTTTGAAGGCAACTTGCGAACAATTTCAAAACTTCAAAGGAGGTTCTGTGGAACAGCATGAAAACTGCAGTAGTTCTGGTGCAAATCAGGTCAAAACACTGGAGAAGCCTGATTAGC
Source organism: Nothoprocta perdicaria (assembly GCF_003342845.1). Taxonomy (NCBI): domain Eukaryota; kingdom Metazoa; phylum Chordata; class Aves; order Tinamiformes; family Tinamidae; genus Nothoprocta; species Nothoprocta perdicaria. Next base: position 300,137 of record NW_020455597.1, on the reverse strand, counting down.
ATCTAGCACCAATCCGGGGCTGTAGGTAAAGAGTACYGTGACATTAGAAGTAATTAAACTATTGCTGCTCTCCCCAGTTCACTGGTTTACTTCAATTCAGTTTGGTAGAATGACCCAGCAAATAAGCATACAGGTCAGGATTGAGCACTTTTGCCAGAGACCTACATTTCAGACAGAACTGAAGATGGATGAAGAACTGGAACCCCTTCAGATTTAGTCTCAAGACCTACTTCTGTCCTGTCCTTGATATAGGCTCATTCTTGGGCTAGCCAAACCATTTCAGGCCTGCATTCAGTACCTYTTATCAAAGACAAAAGATGTCTTTTGGTATCTTAACAACTACATACAGGGTATTTCCTCACCACTGTGATTGATTTTTGCAGAAGTATTAATGGAGGGAAAAGAGATGGTTGTAAAACTTCACAGTATGGTCACCACTGCTTCTCGACCCAGCCTAGTCTGCCACATTTGAGATCAGAGATCAACTCACTAATGAAACTTGCTCTGCCTTCATTTCTTTAAAGGAGACAGATCACCTCTCTAACGCACTTAGGAACATGCTCCGCCCCTCTTCAGAAAAGATTTTGTTGAGATTCAGGACACTTCAAAACCTATGATTCCTCCTGCAGTTCCTTCTTTAGATAAATGTTCTCTATTTCCATGCATTTGGGGCCCAAGTGATCCTGTGCTTGATTCTCATCTCTCTCCTGTCAGACTTCAATCCTTTTCCACATTGCACAATCTTTCCCCTTTAGTCTCTTCTTGAATGGTGGGTGAATGAAGTGCAAGGATTTTCATTTGAGTTGCTGTTTTGAAATTCTTCTTCCTGTGCCGTAACACCGATTATAAATGTATATGGCAGTAATCCACTCTTCAGCACAAAGGAAATGCTGCTATTAATACAGCACAAAGCTGGTATGCAGCATTAAGTAACACCTTTGGAGACCTTCCAGAAATGCTATAAAAAAAATCTGAAAGAACCTCAAAAGATTTTTCTCAGGCTGCTCTTAATAGACATCACAGTAGGTTTTCCACTGCAACTTCTAAGAAAATGCTATAAGGAAGCAAGAGTTAAAAAACATAAATGTTTGGCGAAAGAATGAGATTTTCATAATATTAAGGAACACAAAGAATTCATGAACCTGATTTTGACTATCACTAGGCCTGCAGCAGAATGCGATTTTCCCCATATGCAGATCCACACATTTAATTGAACTGGGAAGGAGGGAGTTATCAGTGGGAGAGCAGCCAGTTTACTCGCAAGGCAAACTTTTACTCCAAACTGTTCAGAGGTGGTTTGCCTCACTTTGCCAATCAGCTAATCAGCTCTTATAGACATATTTTAATTACAGAACCATAAATCAAGATATTCAAGTAAGCAGATTTGAACACACAGTAAGAGAAAGATCAGGAGATTTTAGACCATCTGGAACTGCCGATGACTAGGAGAAGTCTGTGTTTACGTTTAAAGATGAAAAGCTCTTTGACAACTAAGAATCAACGATTTCCTTCTGCAAACATGAATGAATGCTGTGAGACACACAGTGACTGTGGCTGTAATGCTTTGAAAGAAGGAGAAGCACARTCTATCTATAGCATGTTATCAGCTGGCACTGAGGCTGAATACAGCCCTAGTCACATAGGCACGTTGTCTGACCCAACTCCACACTGCTGCCAAAGGAAGAATCCCTGCTCCCAGCAACTCACAGCATCCCAGAATGGCTGAGGTTGGAAGGGACCCCTAGAGAYCATCTAGTCCAACCCCCTGCTCCAGCAGGGACACCCAGGGCACAGGGCAGCATCCAGGTGGGTTTGGAGACCTCCAGAGGAGACTCCACAACCTCCCTGGGCAACCTGTGCCAGGGCTCTGTCASCCTCACAGGCAAGAAGTTCTTCCTCCTTCCTGCTGCTTCCTTTGTGTTGGCCTTGCACATCAGAGGGGAATGGAAATATCATGTAGGACAAGCAGGAAGGACAGACAATGTGGCTCCTAACTAAAGGTGCCAATAATGCTGGCTTAAAATGCGGCATGTGCTAAGGTAGTCAAATTACAAATGCCAATTGATTTCCAGGTTGTACATATTGTTTAATGCTTATTTYCTAAAAGCAGTAGATTTTTTTTTCTTTCATGCGGTTGGAAGGAACCTCTAGAGGTCATCTAGTCCAACCCTCTGTACATGCAGAGTCACCTAGAGCATGTGGCACAGTACTGCTTCCATATGATTTAATAAAAGAGTACTATTGATTACTATTTATGGCTTTACCACTGCACACTTAGAACCCAAACAAAGGCACAATGGGCAAGTGCATCATTGGAGTTACAGTCTTCAAATGCAGTATTTCATCAAAGCCTATTGATGAAAATAGGCTTTTCAAGCCTATTTTGTTAAATAACATTTTGTTAATTAAATACCTTAAGTAGAAAGAGGTAGTGGTGAAGTGATGGTTCTTCTTTACGTACTCTCATCACATAAAAAGACAGAAGGAAATAACATTGCGAGGAAGTACAGAAATTAAAAGAGAAAGAAAAAGCATAGACAGCCAGAAACACAGTTTGCACCCGAGCACAAAATGTCCATCTAAGCGCAAATGTCTTCCTGCATATTCTTTGATGTAAAGCCTCAAAGTCCATAAATGTGGACTCCCATAGCTGCAGAGCTGAACACCAAGGCTCCATGCATGAGCYTCTTTCTCCCTTCTAACTTGTGACCTTGCCATATTTGCATTTAGAGGTATTTTTCAAGCAATCGAAATGATGCTTCTCTGTTGTGTTAAAGATAGTACTGAGTCAGCAGTCTTTATCTGGTCCTAGATAAAGCATTATCCCATTTTCTCATTGATTTGATAAATTCTGATTTATCTGAGAAAGACGACGATAACAAAAACGTAACTACGCATAAAGAGGCAGCAAGAATGTTCATATTAGAAGAGTGATGCTGGAATCTTGATCTCAAAGATGAAGCAGTGGGCTCTYTGACAACACTGAACTGCTTCAGAAAGTCAGCATCTCTTCCAGTTGATGACTTTGATCCTGCTCCCCCAACTCTGTTCTGATCAACCGTCCCTTGTATCTTAGTCTCTGCACCTTCTGCACTGAAAAACCATTTTGCCCTTCAAACTCCATTGTTTCATCTGTCTGACTGACAGCACTTAGCAGTGCCTGATGTTAAGAGTCAGCAATGGAACCCCGAAACCAGAGATGAAGCCTATGTCAAAAACTGATTCTTTTAATTGTGCAATGAAACAAAGCAGAGACTTGGTCATATGAGCTCAAATTTGTCACGTGTAGAGTGACACCATAAATATCAGGCTCCTCTATTAGTAATGCAGAGTACTGTATGGGATTACTTTTTAGTTTGTAACCTTACACAGAGACTGCACATCTGGAAAGCATCACAGATATTGACCTTCCCCATATCCAGAAGAATATATGGGATTCCCTGGGGGACAGAAGCAGGTAGAAAAATGAAACAGAAAAGACACAGATGCTGCAATTCACTATCATCAAACATTTTAGAACTTCCCAGGCGCTCTCTAATTCAAATAAATCCAAATCAAATCAAAGTTAAGTCAGGAAGCAGTTTTATACTGAGTGGAGAAACTCTGCAGAGTACACATTTAATTATAATCTATCCAAATCTTTATGAGACAGTGAATTGCACTTTGCAAGCTTTTCTGCACCAAACTTCACGGGTTTAGGACTCCACTKTGCAGCTACATATCTTGACTTCCTTGCTCTCACAGAAACTTACAGTACTATTCAAGCCCATTCTTCAAATAYTTAGAACTAGTCTAGTTCTAAGCCTACTACAGAACTTACTAGTAGAAACCTACTACAATATCTATTATATATTGGTATGGCAAAATAAAACAGTAAATAATGACAAGAAACAACGAGCTGCTATGAAAGTAAGCAGAAGTCAGATTATTTTAAGCATTCAGCCTCCATAAAGTCAGTGTGTTTTCATCTATTCAAGTCATAGTCACAGTGAGCAGCGTGTTTTTTTCTCCAGAATTAAGACCTGCCATAAAGGCCTTAACGCATCTGTGCATTTGGTTGCAAGTTTTAGCCAGAGGAAAAATTTCTATGACTACAGGCTGCCACCCAACTCCAGCAGGCAACAAGGGCAGGTTCCCTGTGGCCACAGAGCACAGGACAGAGGTGGCTTTTGTGGAAAAGCCGGGGCCATCTCCACCCTTGGAGATGTTGAGGACTCACCTGGACCAGTCCCTGAGTAGCCTGATAATTCAGCGCGCTCCGAGCGGGCAGGCGATGGGGCTAGATGATCTCCAGAGGCCACTTCCAATCTAAGCTACTCTGTAATCACCTGCCCATGCAGCTCCCTTGCTGTCATCCTGCTGTGTTCACTGCTCTCACTCTCCTCGGAGAAAAAGGAAACAATTTTGGCGGCTGATTTATATCGATTGTTTCAATTTCTCAGTGAATGAATAATTTACTAGAATTTTCTCTCTCTCATATTTGAGTTATGCGAAGAGGCAAAGAGGTAGAGTAAAACGTTAAATAATTTACACGTTATACACACATGCAGGCAGACAAATGGTAGGAACAGCACTACATATTTAGCAGTTGTTACAAAGTACGGCAATTATAAGCATGATAGCCCCACTCCTTTGTCCAAAAAAAAAAAAAGTGATAAATATCCTTCAAGTCTTCTTTAAGTTTTTCAGGCATTAAAAAGAGCTAGAGGCAAATCTAAGGTACAAATCTGCTTAAACTTCAGTACTATTGCAGTGAACAGGTTTTGGCTGCAAGTGAAATAACAAAGCTCTGTTTTCCTCCTGGTAGATTTTCTCATGAAAAACAGCTAAAATCCTGCTTAGTRTCTTTGAAGGACAAAGCTGGACAAATGACACGTGTGCAGTACAGGCAGCTGATTGAGTTATCACAGACTAATAAAGTAAATTATAAATTCATTTGTAAYGGATAGGCAGGACTATAAAACATAGGGCAGACTCAAGTCCTCTCCTTCTCCGAATTAACAACTTCGTTCAGTTTGCTTAATTGAAGGGTTAGGTCGTCCTCTTTCAGTGCTCAAGAAACAGAGAGCTATGAGCTAATACTGAATGGCTGAAGCTTTATACCTTACAACTTGAAATAGGTGTCAGTAGATGATCTGTATCAGTATAGATGGTATCAGTAGATGATAAACAAGTGCAATGAATAAATTCTTTATAATCCAGCCCTTCAAATGCATTTGCCTTTTTACAAATGCAGTTCAATAAAACTTTTCAAATAAAATTTAACCAAAAACAGGCTTGAAAACATAAAGCAGGTCTAAAGTACAATCCTCAGAATATTTGCCACAAAATAACCCTAATAAAGAACAAAAATACTATTTCTTTATGCTGCAACTTTACATTTTTTCTAGAAATCCCATTTAGAAGATATTTCTTTCCTAGTCTCCGCATATTTTACACAAAGCCCTTCTGTTAAAATGCATGTGGCAATCTGACCCTCCCCTTCCCCCAAATGCACGCAGACAGACATAGTCATTAAAGGATCAACTGAACAAGATCTCCTTTCTTTTCCGAAGGGGCCCCTCTACCCGAGTACCTCCGAACGTGTCTTTCTTGTTAGGCACCGAGTGATGCAATCAGTTAGGCCAGGRAAGATGGAGGTTCCACTTCCTCTGCGGCCTGATAAATAGTCACGTCTTTTATCCACACCATACTATTATCCTTCTGCTGTCTGGTTTTGATCGTTTATGGACTTCAAGGTCTGCAGGAACCACTCTAAGCCCGCGATAGAACCTCCAATATAATGTCAGCCTAGTTGTCCATCCGTTATGTATATCTGCCCAAAACTTCTGGTTTAGGTACAGCAAGAGGAAAGGGGAAAGGAACCTCCATGAATGGGTCTTGATAGGGCTTCCCAGAAACATTTAATTTGACCTGGAACTCACTTCTCACCCTGGTGCAACTTCCTGCCAGGACTTTGGTAGGAAGGCTAACATGGGCTGGAGGAGCAACAGGAGCTAGAGGCAGGAGTGTCAGCAGAGGAAACACGGCTCTAAGTGCAAGGTGGATGCAAGTCCGACAGCGTGGAGCACAAAAGGGAGTGAGACTGCAGGATGAGGGCAAAGGAGGCTGGAGTTTGACAGGGAATATCTGGAGCAAAGATAGTATATTTTTAATGAGGCAAGACTATGAGGAGACCTATGGGAGAGAAGGTCCTCAATATGGATAAAGCTGGAGAGGCACAGTGGGTATGGAACAAGGAGGGGGACAGAAGGGCACTGGAAGAGGTGTAGTGAGAGGCTGGGTGCAGAACATGGACCCCACACAGGAGGGGCTGCTTAGAACAAAATTAATGGACAACTACAGGCAAAGGTGGGAGTTAACTTCTTGGGGCTCATATGGGGAGATGAGGGAAGCTCTGCCCTGCAAGGGAAATTGTTTCTGGCATTGCCTGAATTCCCCYGCATCTCCTGTCTGCTGCATGTCCGGCTGATACCTTATCTGCATTAGTGAATGCATTAAAGAAAACGGATGAAGAAGGTTTGAAATCATCCCATTCATACTGTGTCAGTGTTTCCTACCACACAGGGTGGCAGGAGGATATAGAGGGGGAAAGAGCAGTGCAGACCTGGGACAGTGCACATGCTGAGAAACATTCTTATGACAGTGTATTTTGACATTAGAAGTACTGGCTCATTAGAACCAGCTAAATTTTAGCAAGCGTGATAAAACCCTCTTAAAAACAAAATGAGTCACAACACCTCAGTGTGTTACCTATCGTTATATGATTTTATAGATGATGATTTGTAGCCAACAGGGCAAAAAAGGCAAAGCCCTGAGGGAGCAAACCCAAGTCAATTGTCAGTCAAATGACACTATGTACCCTCATGGCTTTTCAGGGTGTAYGTTTCCACCTGAAGGAAGAATCTTCAGAGTCTGAATATATTCTCATCAGACAAAAGCACAATGACTGATCGCACGTGTGAAGGAGAAAGTCTAAAAATGTGCATTCCTCACATTAACTTTGCAAATATTATAAATAAATAATAAAACTTAATGACCAGTAAACAACTAAAATGCTCTCTGGTAACAATTAAATAATTTAGCTCTGCAAGAAAAGTTTAGCATGAGTATAGGTTTGTAGAACAAAAATAAATAAATAAATAAATAAATTGTCCTGGTCAGAACTGGAGAAATGGCAAAAACTGTAGCTCCCAACAGATGGTCTGAAAAAGCTCAAGGAAGTGCATTAGCAAAACATTTAAATAAATTACTTACAGTTCTTCTTACTGCTGAGGCTGATCACTTACAGGCATTTAAATGTAATTACCAAGGTAATGTACACTTTTGTCTCTAGTTTAAGCAATAATGCTTTTCAGATGCTTTTTCCCCACTTAATTTCAGATTCAGTTACAGCAAAATTGTAACTCATTACTGATAATATTCATTGAGCCAGAAAGGAGGAGAAACTTACTGGCTCAGTAAAGTAACAGTAAAATAGTCACACTAAAAATAACACTTTTAGATCTAATCTGTACATTAGGCTTTCAGGGTTATGTCTTTCCAGATCACCATCCTTTCACTGATGTATTTCTTCAGACATGGTGCAAGGTCGTATAAAAATACACTCACACTGGCAGATAAAAATAAGGATGCAAAGCGAAATACAGGATCTAAAGTCAAACACAGGTTAAACCTGCACCCTGTGTACTCACCCTGTGAGTAAAAGGTCTGGTACATAACAACSTGAGTATTGGTTTATACACACTTGCAATCTGAATTTCCCTATTTCTAGAATAGAAATTTCCCTATTTCTAGGAATTTCTAAGTTTTTATCTTCAAAGTCTGTTGAAAAAAACATTGCTTGAGATATAWAATACCATATATTTGTTTAAGACACATAATTCTGCAAAAAAATCTGGATGAGTGGTGTTGTATAAAACATAAGCTTTGGGATTGGTTAAGCAAAATACCATGTAAAAATGAAATGTGTATAAATATTCCATGTTAAAATGAAGCAGTTTTCAGTTAATGGCAAGAGAGAGGATGAACAGAAGTCTCACATGTTCCTAATTCATGCAAAAAGGAAACACTATGAGGCTGATACAACACCCACTGAAGCCAACTTAAGATAATCAATGACCTCATAATTAATTAATCTGAAGCTTGACAGAGGCATGTGCCAAAAGTTGCTTCTCAGTCCAGCAGCTGAGTTAATTGACACAGGATCCACCCATATCTCTATAGAAATTAGGTACTCAAACCAACATATTAAATAGATGAAGAAGCATCTCTCTACTTTACAAGCCCATAAAACCAACTGTCATAATGTTCTGCCATAGCATATCCACATAAGATCTGAGGTTAACCAAGAAAACCAGCTTCTAAAGAGATAACTATACTCAGTAACCCAGGAAACACAACTCATGAGACTAGAAGGTTTGCTATATCTCACCTGGTTTAACTGCAGAGCACTAATGACAGGACAGTAGTGCATTTCTCCTGCCCTCAGCACCCAGCCATGCACTCCTGAAGCCTCCCCTGATACCAGCTCARAGACTGGAAGGCCACAGGATGAGGCAGGGCAGCCTACAGATTTGACAGCTGCTTCTTCCCCTCCAAATTTCAGCAGGTGTCTGTTGAATCAAAGACCTAAAACAACTCAGTGGTTCAGCCAACTCTCTCTTCTGACATAAGAGCATTAGAAGCCCCAACTAGAGGCAAGGGAAGACAGAACAGGACCATCTCCCTTTTCAGCAACTCAATTACCTAGCTGACACATAGTTTAAAACCATACCTTATCTTTAGCTAAGTGTGACTAATAWCCATGGGTGACTCTTAGGATACATAGAGCAGATCCTCTCAGAAGCAGCTCAGAAGAATTCCTAGCTCTTGCTCTGGTCATGTCAGAARATACTATCTCTCTCTACTGAGTGCAGGAGGAGCCTCACATCATCCTTACYAGACAAAAAATGGCCTCTGCAAATACTTGCCTACACTAAAATGTCAAGCAAAATCCTTTCCTCTACCCAGGGAACTGAATCGGTTGAACAAAAGCAAGAAAAGCCATGCCATTACAGAAGCAATTCTGCTCCACGGAGAAATTGTAACACAGAAAGCCTCTTCATGGGCTATCAAAGGTCAGAATATTCAGAGCATTTATTTATAATTTGGAAACAGCACTTCGAGAATTCCTGCCACACTTCCTTCAAGTTATCTAGAAGTAGGCTGGGAAGGTATTTTGCAAGTGCAAACAGATTAGGAGGCCAGGACTTCTGAAGGAGCCGGCTTCATCTGTATAAAGCCAAATGTGGCAGTCATTTTCCAAAATGTTCAAAATTAAGTGGCACTTTTGAAAATGTGAATTCAAATTCTGATTTTTTTTTTTTAATCTAGTGTTCAATTTAACTGATTATTTGCTCTTGTCCAGGTAACTGAGAGCCAAATAAAGTAAGTGCAAACAGCATGATAACAGGCTAAAAAATTCACATGGTCTCATCTTAATAAGGAATGATTTTCCTGCTGACCAGTGATTTAAGCGGACAGTGACAGGCAATTATTTCAGCATACAAATAACTATGTCACTTCCTCAAATTTGTTGTTTTGTTTCTCGGTCATGCCTTCCATGGCATGACAGAAAATTATGTTCTTTTCCTAAATTATTATGCTATCATTGTCAGTTGTCTTCAGAAAAAATGATGATTTATTTTTCAGCAAAGCAGATGTTAGCCTTTTCCCAGCAAAATCTAATGCCTCCAATCCATTTTTAGAAATTATACAAAGAACATTTTCAGATAATWATTTGATCAGATAATTTATTCAGACATAGTCTGCACTATCTTTGCAATAAAGGAAAAGCTTATTTTCTAGAGGTTTACATGATTCTGAATGTGGCATTTAGAAATAAAGTATATATTATAAAAAGATGTTCCTACCAGCCCAGCTATTGTTCAGCATTAGAAACTGTTTTGTTTGGGGGAATTTGTTTTGTTGACTGGCCATCTAACCTCTGCCAGAGTCTAACACGCTAATGAAGGGCTGACTTTACACTGTATCAAACCACATCCCTGCAGTAAGCAATACAAAATGTGGTGTTTTCTGTCACTTCCAAACATTTTCTCAAAAAATGCTACAGAGATGAAAGCTAGAAATTGGAGCAAAAATGGATTTTTGTATCTTACTACAGCTGACATCAGCAACTGAAGTAAAGAAAAAAGACTGGCAATAGACCTCGATATCCAGGTTTTACAGTCACCAAACATCTATCACCTGAGCTAGCTCTAGGGATGTATGTGACTTCAGTCCCTGGCTCCCACCCTAGCCATGTCCTGACTTTATCGGGGAAGAGCTGTGCATGAGCACCAAACCCTCCCTCRCCCTGCTCCTTCCCTGCATCCTCGAGAAAGGAACCCAAGCTGCTGGGCTGGACATGAGCCCCAGCGTGCTGCAGCAGGTCTCCCACCCCCATAAACAGGGTASCAAAGCACCCTGCAGGGCATAAGTGCCTTCCTCTCCCAGTAAGAGTAGGCAGAGCTAGAAAAACTASTGGAGAGTACTGTGCAACCCTTGTGCAGTTATGTGCCTGACCTCACTTCATGCTAGGAACAGTCTTCCCTCATCAGGTGCAACAGGCTTCTCCAATGGTTCCCTTTTGTGGTGTCTAATACAGATGACGATTTACTTGAGGCAGGGAGTTGTCAAGTACAGCATAGTTCATCTGTAAAAAGCGAGGCAGGCTGTGCAAAGCTATATTCAATATCAAAAATAGAAAAAAAACCCAGATGACCAGCCTTTAAAGCAAACATAGTTTCACTTATTCATAGCTTAATAACTTACTAATTCATTATTAAATGTGTTATTAGCAACACACTTCTAAAATCRGCTTTCCCTATCAAAAAAATCCATTTCTAATGGCACAGACAGTTCAAACTAAGCTTTCTTCCCATAAGTATTCCATGAATGCAGTGGTAATTTTCAAAGCCGGATATTTCAGGGATTAATGATGCTGTAAAATTAGACCTGATACTTTTAATAACTTCTTCCTGAATAATTCATATTTGCATAAATTGGAGCTAGTGCAGTTGTCTCTGAGGCATTGCGAGCTCAAGACAAGGAAGGGCCTCCACAGTGTTGGAGGCCGCACAGAGCTGTATGAACATGAGCAGGACCCATGGCCTGCAACCCTGTACTGAAGCCAAGATAGGCCAAGCTTCGTGTGCAGGGGAGCAGCACACACAGCAGAGGTGAGCAGATGGCTGAATCTTCTTCTTCTTAACCTTAATGAGAAGTCTGAAAGCTCCACAAAGGCTAATGAACAAAAGTCGTCCCTATACAAGTGCTCCACAGCTGATCTGCTGCCAGGAAGAGGCGAGAAGGGAGAGGAAAGAGCGGAGAGTGAGTGCCCAACTCGCCGTGCTCCCTTCCCTTCCTTTTTGCCTTGAAAGCTGAGTAAACTGGATTGGTTCCTATTTAATGTCGCAGAGCTAGTCAAATACACCTGCCACGTGTCACACACCTTGCATGACACGGAAGTGCACAGGCTGGTGTCAGAGCGGCCAGGCTGCCCTTCAAGGGCTGTGGTGATAAGGAATGAGCTGGAAGACTCTTCTCTCTTGCAGGTTTCTTCCTGCCTTGGCGACCATACTTCTGGACTATCTCAAATACTTGTATTTCCCTTCAAACCATTTTGTCTCTGTCTGAACTCTTGCCCTCCATAGGGGACAAAAAAACTAAACCCTTCTTCCTCTCACCAGCTCTGAGAGAGCTCCCTGCAGTATAATACAAATGCCATAATCACTAAACTAAAAGAGCTRTCCCATCTTCAGAGTAGTGGGTAAAAAAAGTAAAAATAACATTAGATAAAACCATGACTACTTGATYTGTGTCCAAATTTTAAAAGGAAGGTGGCAAGATATGGCAAAGTTTGTTCCCACCTTTCTGAATGCTCACTGGGCACTGAGGTACTACTGTAAATTAGAACACTACCAAGCTCACTGTGCAAAACTAACATAGCATTTAATGCATGCTTCACTCCCCTGAAGGCAGGCGTCTGTGGTATGCACCTTTCTAATTCCCTGCTAGACCTTCAAAAATGTAAGCAACAGCTTTAAAAGACAATGTTACCTGTCATGCTGAAATAACTCATCTCCTGCCTTCGCGCAAGTGCTGCGAAGAGAAGCTGTGTCTATAAATAGCCCCCTCGGGGCTGCGTGCTCTCCAAGCAATCCGGGCACACTGTTTTCAAAGGAACTTACTGCGAGACAGTGACACCACCGGAGTCAGAAGCAGATTGCATCGCCCTTGAAGGGCAAAGGCAAGTGCAGTGCAAGCTGCGGGGAAGAATCGAGGAGGAGACTTGGAAGAGGAAACTTACGAATGTGCACAATTWGACATACGATTAGAAAAGTTAGACTCTATGTGTTGATTTATATTTTGATTTATATTTTGTTCTTACCTTTATTTCATAAATTACTTCGCAAGTGATTTGGTTGCCACAGAGCTGACCAACTTCCACTGTAAGCTGCTGACCACAAACAACTTCAATAGGTTCCTCTTCCTCTCTCCAATGCACTCAGAATCTCTTTGCCTTTAAAAGACTCTCTTTGCCTTTAAAAATGAAACTCCAAAGTGCATCCTACAGGTTACTTGCAGCCTCAACTGCCTTTCCACAAAGCCAAGACGGAAAAGTTTTGTGGTTGTCTCGGCATCACAGCGAATGTCTGGGAACTCAGCAGACTAGAGCGGTCTGATAATCAGAGCCTGGCATCTGCTTAAGCATGAATTAAGTAATGATGATGAATTTTCATCACTCTTGTGATTGTGTGTATTTAGGTCACATTACATCACAACTATTAACCATAAAGCTATTGTGCTTCAGACATATTTTATGATGGGGGCCCCCAGCTTCATGTCCTACTAAATGACTATGAGCAAAACTTCAAGAACATTTCTTTATACCTTCTAATTTCTGTCAGTTCTCTTTTCTCATCCAAGCTGCACAACCAGGCACCTGCTTTATTTCTTTCCCTCATTTTCATGTACTCTTGCTTCCACTCCTCAGTAGTCCTCAAAGCTGGGAAAACTCCCTTTCTTTCCCTCCCTCGAATGCAAACATRATTTTTCCTCTGTTTCATTAAATGCCTGTGTGGGAGCCTTTCTTTTGTTCTGAAGTATTTTTACAAGAATATCACTACATATAAATGTGCTTTGTCAGTACAAAGATTATTCTTAATCTCTGAATGAAATTTGTGTCAAAAAGTGAAAGGCTAAGTAAACATTGAGCTTTCTTTGTTAAGCCAGCTGGGTAATAATAATCAAGTTACAGACTTGTTCAGAAGCTGAAATCAAGAGTCAGTGAAAGAATTACCTATTTGGAGAGAGGAGGATAAATTAGCTGTCAGTGAGAAGGGAGAGGAAGGGGTGAAGTTTTGCACTGTCACGCAGAGCATGTACAGTTGAGTTTAGACACTTCTTATAGAGGTAAGTAGGAAACCTAGCTCTTAGTTTTCATCCTTCCAGATGAGCTGGCTCATTCTTCACTGCACTGAATATGAAAACTGAAGATACTGAGATAATGGACGTAGGTAACAATCAGTTCAGTTACAGATGTTGCCAACCTCGGTGGGGCAGAATACAGGGCTGGGGAACATCAGGAGGAGGAGAGATTTGCATCCTGTTTGTCTAGGGTACCTAAAAGCACCCATTTTACCCCTCTCATAAAAAATCATGATCCTTTTCCAATACAGTTTTTACAGCAGACAGTAATAAATGCCAGGCAAATAATGAAAGAGGAAACAAATGAGTCACACAACAAACTGGTTTGTTTAGTGTACTGCCTTAGCCAGAAGTTGACTCAAGGTTGAATTTGAAAATCAGCTGCTGCGACAGGAGTAAGAAGTGAATTAAAAAGCACAGGGYATATGCACTGACAGCAATCTAAGACAAAATACTGACCAAAATAAAGCTCCTGGCCCAGTCCAGAAGGCAGAGACAGAACTGTTTACTGAAAGGTTGTAATTTATCATTTAATGTTTAATAACATAGGTTGTGGCCTGAAGCTCATTTTTAGAATTAGCTATATGCATTCATGTTATTTTGTGTTTATATCAATTACCATTTTCTATTATATATAAAACTACTGCCTTTTAAATTAATTTGATTATAGGGAGGAGTTGAAAGGCAAGACTCATTTCTGCCTTCTGACAGCTGAAAAATATAAAAGCACAGTCACTCCTAGCTGCATTTTCAACATGCTACAAAAAGTGGTGAAGATCAAAAGGCTTTTAACAAGACTGATACATACATAGCAAATATCTAAAGTTCATGAAGGGTGATAGAATTTATGCCTCTGAAATACCAGCTGAGGTGGAAAGACACAGACAGCATGCTGCAATTCTCAACTGTTCAAAACCCAATTTGTGCAGATGATGATTTTTAGTAAATCAGACTCCTCCAAAATGGCATTATACACCCACCTCTTCAAAACAAATTTGATTTTATCACCTTAAGGTTTTATCACATTGTCTTAGCAGTCTTTCGCTTTATCTTTAAAGCACTTGAACTATCTAAGACCCCTTCACACTGGCTTCTCCCAAGCACTAACATGCTCTGCTGTCATAGGAAGATACCTATGTTGGGRAATGCATACCCCAGTGTTTCTCTATCTGAACTTACACCTATGCTGAAACTCACAGCCAGGCCTGGGTTTTGTGTGAAAAAGCTCAGTATTTCTCCCTTGCACCACTGGATTCACCGAGTCTCACCCCCCACTGATCATCGTCCCATGCTCTTTGTACACAAGTTCAAAAGCACTTCACATTGGTCATCAAGAAATTCAAATAATTAATATTAAAAAAGCTGAAGAAATACTGACACAGAGTGAAAAATCAAGGATAAAACTAATGTACAAGTTGCTGCAAACAAGGGTATGAAATTGCCTGGATTGCATAGTAAGTAGATCTCCAAGATAATGACAATCCTGTCTTTTTCACTTGTGCTCAAGATTATTCCTAAGAGCACTGTTCCTACATGCTGCTGGTAAAGGCAGGGCTGGACTATCTGACACTTGCTCTCAACCCTGAAGCCTGTGTTTCTGGTGAGCCAGATGACTCACTCCAAACTCAAGCTATGCAGTATGGCTGAGGAATTTACAGTGCGGTCAAAATAGCTAACATGATCTTGCAGACTTACCACAAGAGACCCACAAGTGATTAATCCATGTAAATGCATCCAAGATCCTATCCCTCCTGTCTGAAACAAAAGCGTATCTGGTTGGTATTTAACAGGCCAAGAGAAAAGAAAAAGAGAACAAAAATAAAGTGGCATTGCCAGACATTCTACAACAGCAGGTTGAAATTTTCAGTCAAAACGGATCATTTCAAATACCTGAAAATCTTAAAAAGTCACCTCAGAAATGAGAGATTTCAAGTCTCTCCRGTAGCTCCCTTGATCCGTTGCGTTACTGGAGAAGGTGAGTGACCAAACACCTCCTGCTTCCCAGCTTCGCCTGGCGTGTCGTTGAGAGCAAACAATGCTTTGAATACAATGCAGCCTGTGTTACTTATCACACCTCTTTCCCCACGCTGCACTGTTACTCTTCCACAGAAATCCTGTTATTTGAGATGCATGAGGTAATCTTATGGCTTGGTGCTCTTAGGCTATCGGGGTGCCAGGCCGCCGTGCCAGGGAGCTGTGCCAAGAAAGTATTCTGAGTCACRGTAATAAAAATGCATCAAAGACAGATTTTTTTTTTCTTCAATATTGCTAGCTGCGCAAGTGTAGCCTGTTTGGAGTGTAAGTTTGAAGTATCAAGAGCCCATATACTGAAAGGAAGACCTGCAATTACTTATCCTGTGATTATTCAAAAAGCTACTCCGCATGTGCCATTATTTATTGTTTTATGATTATTTTGCCTCATCCAGTTTGTCTGTTGAAAGATACCTACCTAGATTTTCATTTTCCAGTCGTAATTCAGCGGTTGCATTTAAAACCACACAGTGGTTTACATCAGTGAAAGACTAGGGTAAATGGCATGATAAGAGATRTCATTACCATAGACAAACAGCCCCCACAATTCTACATAAGCATAAAGTCAGATGAGCAATTTCTTTTCTTTTTTTTTTTTTTATTTTATTGTATATAATAAATAACAAAGCCTGTTCAGCTGAAACTTCCTGGGATGCATTTTTAAGCAACATTCATTGGGTTACAAAATAAAACTTAACGTCAATTTTAACAAAAATAATTTTAATCAGAATAGCCAAAGGCAGCTCCCCTAATAATGACAAGGCCACTGTCAGCTCTGAACCTGCCTCCCACCAGCTTCACTCGCTCTGGCTGTTCTGGTGGTAAGACAAAGATTTTGAGCATGAATCTAATAAGAAACAGATGCAAGGTAGCTGCATACAGTACTAGTTACCTGTTTGTATCAAATATGAGCAAACCCCTCCCAACTAATTTGGTCTGTTCAGTTGTATCCCTCAGCCTTATTACTGATTTTTTAACCTCATTATAGGAAGAGCATACCTAGAAATGGCATGTCTATACACTCTGGCCTGGGTAATCGGCCTGTTTCAGCTCAACACAGAGGCAGGAGAGCTGAAAGGAGGGCCAGCAAGTTACACCAACGTAGCCCACTACTGCCAAATGGCATCTGGGCACAGCAGATGAGCATGTAACCTACAGATTTCAGAGCACTCAGTTGGACMTTCTCAAATCCACTGATTTCGAAGAAACCCAAGTTGCCAAATGATCATTTACTGCCCTTTGTACTTGGTCTGCCTGCCAAGTGAACATGCACGCAGAGCGCTCTGGCGCCCAGACAGAGATGGTTTTGGATTCCCAAACTGCACGATCAGGTGAACTGAGAACTGACACTGAAAGAGTGAGAAAAAAGAGGCGAGCCTGTGAAAGCCACTGACCTCATGCTCATCTTCCCCTTCCTCCCCCCAAAATGATGAATTAATCGCCCACCCCTCGCCGAGTGGCAATAAATGAAACAACCTTTGGATCCTGTACTGAGACCTGTCCTAGCACACACTACTTAGCACAAGAGAAGAAGTGGAAAAAGGTAGGAATGGAGAGGACACAGGCAAAACCTCCACAACCTGAGGGTGCTTTTGGGTGTCTGTTGCTCCTGGCAAGAAGATGTCAGTACACGCCAGTAAGGTGACAAGTGAGTCCACTCCTCCTACACCTATTCCTAATTTTTCAAGACAGGTGAGCCTGCTTCTCAAAGCAAGGCTCAAAGCCATAGCCTTCTAAAGAGCCTTCTAAACAAGAGCCTTCTAAAGGAAGTGTGAAGTTTGGGCCCAAATCGTAAATATGACAAAGTCTGGAGCTACTGAAAACGAACTGAAGCTGAAATATCTAAGCAATACTGCTTGTACTTGAAATATTAACACTACACACATGTTTACTAAGGAACTACATACACATTAACTGCCTTTGATTTGCAGATGTGCATTTTGCAGGGTGTTGAAATTCTGTTCAGGGAGAGGAAACAGATGGTAGCTGTAATAGTGGCACCTTTCCAAGGTGGAGGGAAACCATTAGTGGGGTTACCACAGGCTTAAAGCTGGGAATCTCAGATTTACACAGTCTGTTTGCAGGAATTAGATGACACTGTAACAGCAAGGTTTCCGAGGCAAAAACAAAAGGTAAAGGAGAGATGAAGTTACTGCCATAAGGCAGTTTCTGTATCAGAGCAAATGGTAACCTGAGCAGATAAAACACATCATACAGCATTATAGATAATATATAAGATCCCATACCACAAGTTTATAATCTGAGGCTTCAATCCTGTCAGCTGCTACTCCACAGGGAGGGGAAGTTCTGCCCCTAAACAGCAATTTATAGAACAGAGTCTAGCTTAGCAAAGTAAAAAACTGGGCTGATAGAGAAGACTGTGGTGAACTGAACAAAAATGCGGTATGCAATTACCCATCRAAAAAAGGAACAAGGATAAAAAACAGGATAAAGATGTTTTTAATATCAATAATTATTTGTTTTCTTAACAAAAATGATAATAAAAAAAACAGGCAAAAATAGATAATTTCTTTAAATCACTTCTGTCTTGTTTTAGGGAATTAGATRAAAACAACAGTCTGGTCATCTGAGTCCAGGAGGTCTTTTGATGAGGAAACGACTGGCAAAACTGAGGAGTGTATGTGGGAAAAACAAAAATAAGATGTCATGGGAGTCCCCCCATTAGCTGCTTAGAGAGGGAAGTTCATTTCATACTGCAGGAATATGAATAATGTGGAGGATCATGCTATAAAGAATACAATCTTAATAGCTTCATTTGGCCAGAACCAGAGCAATATAATGTAGGTATCTGTGAGGATAAAGTGGAGCTAGGCAAAATGAAAACTAATTGATGCTTTGCTAGAGAAATCTGTCCAGATTCTGCAAATGTGGCAGAGGGAGGCACTTCATGGATCTGTGGGAAAACCATACATCTATAAGAGACTAAAGAGAGGACAGCATTTGTGTAGACATGGGTTTGGATACCAAAGGATTGGGAATCTTAGTAAATGAGAATGTATATGGAGCTGAAAGAGCAGAAAGGCTCCTGAGGAAAGTACTTTTGTGGCCATACTAAACAAGCTGTGTTGGAGCCAGACCAAGACACGGAATTTTCTACAGGACAGATGCTAGAGGCAGAAGGAACAAACAGCAGAAAGAAACAAATGGGGGAAAAAAAAGATTATGGGCTGCAATACAGATTTACCTCACTTAACCTCCCACATGCAGAAGATGTGAGGACAGAAGTTCAGCTACTCCAGGCATAGGACAAGACATWTGCACTGTGAAGGGTGCATGACTGGATGGCCTTCTGAAGGTGCCCCTTTCCCTCACTTCACCATACATGGACCGTGCTGGATCTCTTCTGAGTCACTATTTCGGACATCTAAAGTCAGGTGGGATGAATCTCAGCCTGCCTGCCAGGTGCATCATTCAGAGAGACAGCAAAGGAATGGGAATATTCTTTACCTGGGGACTCTGAAAAGAGAAAATCTATTGACCTCTGAAGGTGAACAGCTGTGTTATGGGGCACTAGGGAAATCTGTGCTTTTCAATTACTTATGAGCACAGAGCTATTAAAAATGAGCTTTTAAAAAGCTGCACATAATCTTGGGCTGCTAAGGGATCATAYTTGCTTGCAAAGGGATCTGCCAAGAGAGATGGCTGTGAAGCCGTATGAGCTGATAATTTGACTCAAGGGTAGAGCGCAGTGAAAGAACAGAAAACACCAACAGAGAAACAGTCTAAGGAACCTGGAAGGAACAAAGAGGGGGAAAAAAAAGGCAAAAAGGAAATACCTTTTAACTTCAAATAGGGTTACCTATAAATATAACCATTGGCTGCAGAAAAAAAGATAACAAGTGCAATTAGGGAGAGCCTACACACGGGCTACACAGAGGCATGGAGAGAGAAGGAGATGGAAAGGAGAAGGAAAGAGAAGACTCAGTTAGACCATCTATGTGTCAAAAGTGGCATTAAAATGCCAGCTGCTTTTTCTTTTTTTTTYCAAAAACGTGCAAGTTTAACAAGCTAAAAGGCAAGCCATAGAGCCTGCTGGCAAATGTGAAAACGGCACTTGCAACTGGCAGGTGTGGTGGTCCCAGCGTGCCCACTTGCACAGCCGAGACCTGGGCAGCATCACAGGTGCATTAAAAAGCCCACGGCCAGGCTAGAGGCTCAGTATACATTAATTCACTAGGAAAAGCCTCCCACATTAGCCAACAATTCCACTACATGTGATTAAAATTTATTTCAATTCACAAAAACGACAGCTACAGTTTTAAGGAAGGGAAGAAACGGAGTGTAAATTATTACAACAAACTGCACAAGGCAGTAGGCACTAGCAAATATYAGACAGGCTTTCTTCTTAGCTGAAAGTTCAGCAAATGAAAACACAGGATAAAACAATCCCCAAGCATCTAACACAGAAATATTTCTGCAAGGGGGATGATATGATAGGGGAAATGTGTATATGAAAAGCAATAAAGCAGAAAATAATGTGTAAAGTGGCCTTTACTTGAAATGTAATATTTTTCCTCTTCAAGTTAAGTCTTGCTTTTTGCCTCTCAAAAAATGTTATTACGGTAAAACAAAGATCTCCTCTATCCAGGAAAACTGATGCTGCTAATCCGTCCCTTTCACATTTGTCATTTAATCTATCTGTTCATTAGACTACAGCATCAGCCATCTTGCTAATTATCCCCTTGTACCACAAATAGAAAAAGCCAAAGAAGTCAGTCGTTCTCAGGAAGCACTGGCCCCAGGGAATGGCAAGAAGGAAAAATCCAAGTTTTGATACTGCAATAAATAATACCTTGAAAAGTCTGCATCAGCAACGCATCAGTTTGCCTTATATGAGAAGATGCAAGACTTCTGACACATGCTAGGAATAAATGGCAAAAGAAGCAGTTTCAAGGATGCAAAAAACACCTCACTTCTCTTTCCAGGTAAGTTTAATTMTGGATTGGGCTCACATTTCTGCATGCACAACAGAAAAGACACAATCTGAAATCTAATCACAAATTACCTTTTTCTACGCTGCTGCTTAGCTATAGTTCTGAACATACAAGCATTTACATTTTGAAGAAAAAAAGAAATTCTGTCAGAAATCATAATAATCTTTTTACAGTATTMAAATTATTTAGTAGATCTACTGCAGTTTTAAAATCCATCCGGATGTAAAACTAAATTTACCATGATTAATGCATTCAATCCTCATTCTCATTAAAGTGCAATTTAGATCCACCTAAAATACTGGTTGCAGTGCCTYACAGTTATCCGGGCTCTTCATTGCTTCGTATTAGATCAGCTTTACATGGCAAATTTGTAGTTCCCCCACTTCTTAGCTGAGTCAGAGACAGAAAAAAATGAAACAAGACCTACTTATAGTATTTGACTGGGCTAACAGCTACTCAAAACTAGAAACCTATTCAAGAGAAGCTCTAAAGGTGGCCTCATGAATATCTAAGCATTAAAAATGCCAATTAGTGTCAATATAAACAAAAGTCTAACCCTGTGACAAAAGCTCTTAGCATTTTCTTTCCTACTAATGCAAATATGCATAAAGAATGCTAGTCAGATTAGCGGGATTTTCTTAAATTCTATAAAATCACTAACACCATCAACACAACACATTATTTAAGACCAGCAGCTCCTCCTACCCGTGCACTGGGAAACCGCATTTAATCTTTGCATCAGTTCTTCCAGGGCCATTTCTTCAGCATTCAGCCAGCCTCTCATTCTCTGATAAAACAAAAAGAATCCACAGCAAACATGTTCCCCCTGGTCCAAGAACGAAGGGAAGAAAAAAAGAAGGAATTCTACAGCAGTGCTTTGCAGCCCTGCATTTCAATTACTCCGCACGGATTCCCTGGGAGCACAAAAGGAGGGAGAAGTGCCCGCTCGCTCCTGGCAGTGCCCGGGCTGAGGCGGCCGCTGCTCGGAGCCAGAGTCATGAATGTTAATCACAGCGGCAGCGCTGCAAACTTCTCTCCCCTCCCCTGTGCAGGGGCTTGCCCGCCGCGGCCTCCTCTGACGGCGGGAGGAATGGGGCGCGCTGGGAGGAATGGGGCGCGCTGGTGAGCGCGGCGCGGGGCTGCGCGGTGCCGGGCGCGCAGCAGCAGCCGCCTCTTCTCTTCCGTGAGCGCTCGGCTCCTTTTCACCTTCCCGTCAGTTTGCTGCGGAGCTGCGGAGGGAAATTCCTGCTCTCTGACAGCGTCAGGGCTCGTGCGCTTTACTGGCCCGACAGCATCAAGGCTCCTCTGCWTCACTGGCCTGGACAGCACCGTTACCTTCACCATGAAACGCCTGCATGGGAAGGCGGAGGCTCCAAATTATRGAATTAATTAAAACCACCTTCCTGACTCTTTGGAGGAGCTTTGYTGATAAAATGCTGTGCCCCAGCAGCCTCTTTAGTTATATCTCAAAGAAACGAGTTTTTCAGTTTCTCCCTGAATTACCGATCTATCACCTCTGCTATCACCTTAGAACAGGGGCCTTCAGATTCTGGATCTGCGAACCCGACCCTGGCAATTCCAGCAAGCCTGTACGCTCGGATGCTACTGAAGGGTCCGTGTGACCACCCGAAAACTTTCAGGGACGCAGAAACTCCAAAAAGATTGAAATCAACCTATGCAACATCTCTGTATACTGCTCCTCGTTACTGCTTCCCAGTGTTTTCACACAGGCTGTATTAGGGGTTGCCAGCACTGAGGTTTTTACCTTATCACCTCAGGGCCTCTTAAATGCCCCCACTGACATGGTGGTGGCGTTCAGGTGAAGTCTTCTTGTCTTCCAATCATCCCTTTGGTTTCAGTTATGTCCTCTTGTATTTCAATTAGAAGAATAAATCAAAATATTATGTCTGAAAGAAAAAGAGATGCTTTCCTGTCTACATAAAAGGACTGCACTGTGTTGTTGAAGATAAAGATTCTTTCCTGCACATTACATAAAGCTAACCAAAATCACAGAATCACAGAATATTCAAGGWTGGAAGGGACCTCTAGAGATCATCTAGTCCAACCTTTCTGCTCAAGCAGGCACACCTAGAGCATGTAAAAGAAGTACTCTTTTCTAGGAAATCAATGTGATTAGCTATGATGTCCTGTCTGTAACTCTCAACAATAAAATTAATGATCTAAAACRTTACTTTGGAAGAGGATCTATCAATGTATCTTCCTTTGTCAGTAACATCCATCGATCTCTTATTTAGATATTAATTTAGGAAAAGTTTCACATCATACCCCCTCCAAGGCTGACAAGTCTACAGCAGCTCGATGTACTATATCTAATCAGAGTATATTAATAGAAATTAAAAAAAAAAAATCAATCAAGATTTCACATAATGAAATGTTATTAAGTACTGCATCTACCTGATTTGAGATACAAAAAATATTGGGTTTATCTGATCATCGTTTAAGAATGCACCTTTGCATTCTTAAAAGCAGCAGCCAGTGACAGTGACAATGTCTCTGACAGTGGCCAGTGACCCTGGCCACTGAGGTAGTGAACTAAGAGCAAAGGAATTAGACAAAGTGTGGAAATACATGGGTGTGCATGGATATCTGAAGATTGTTTTGAAAGAAAGGATGTGGGATGGGACACCGTGTCCAAAGGAAGCCCAGGGAGAACTCCAGGTTTCAGACTTGCTGCCTGAAGCCAGTTAAATAAAAGGACAAAGATATGGTAGTCTACACAGAACAGCAAAGATCACTTACATGATTACACTATTTCCCCATGCAGCAGGAAGTGTAAGAGCCAGGTGTGCACTCAAAAATGTCTAACAAAATGGAACRTGCTAGTTCAGCCCCGCTTTCTTTGAGCCTCCTGCCTCAGTTTCTTAACAATTTTGTATTTTTTTCACATCTCCTATACCACCATAAGGTCTTTCCGTATCTTTACATCTTTCCACATGATGTTTTCTCAGTGAAACAACAAAATTAGTAAGATAGAAATAAATATCCTCATAGATAGAAGATAGRAATATCCTGATGAATTTTATCAGATTAGGGAGTTTACTTTTAGGATCATTTATAGGCAATATATATTTCTATTTGCACCAAATGAAGTGGAGAACATTCGTCTGCTAGTTCAGAGCTCAGTTGCACACACAACCGCTTCATAAACACTTTCTGCTCCTCCAAATAAGTTTGCAACACACAAAGCAGGAGCAGAGCATCAATCCAACTTTTCAGTGGGATGGTCTGCTTATCCAAAACTGTTTTTTCCTTTTTTTAATCATATACTTCCGCTGATGTTCAGCCATGGAGATGAGGCACACTGCTCCGGAGGAATGTGGTCACGAGCTTGGGTGTCCTGCCGATACTGCAGAAAGGAAGCAAAGGTAGTATTGCCAATGTACATTACCAATGAATATGGGATCAGGATCACTGCTGGTTTGATATAGGAAGCATTTTTTTTCCTTCAGTACTGTTTCACTCTGTCCTGTTTGGCTTTGTCTCTGACAGAGTTCGTTCAAACGCAAGTTGGTTACATCTGTTTTATTTTTAAATAGTTACAACCAAAAGAATGTTATCATGCTCTTCAGAAAAATGAAAGCATTTTGAAAATGTTCCAAAAGTAATATGCAAGTATCTTCTCATAATGAGGAACCAGGAGCAGTAACCTTGCACTAAGACATTAACATGTAACGAGCTTTTCCTGAGCAAGAAGTAGCTCAACAATATACCTTAAGATATTTCATTCAACTTCACTTTGATCTCCATAGCACCACTTGTCAATGAGTTCCAAATTTTAATTATGTGCTCTGTGAAAAACTGTTTTGTTTGAACCAGCTTCCTGAAATTTTTCTGGGTGCCCTAGTTTTGCTTTTGTAAAACAGTGGAGAAGAAAAAGCAAACAGGAAATAAACACTCTCTATTCAGTTTCCTGGGCCATTCATGTCTGTACAGATCTCCACTGTAGGTGATATTATAAGCCCTTCAGCTGCCTTTTCCCCAGACGGAAAATTTCCTTCGCTAATCAGTTCCTATTTGTACAAAAACAATTCCATATCCCTCCCTCATCACCTTTGCCTTCCATTCACCCTAATGCTGCGGCAACGAAGTGCACAAAAGGGCACACAGCACTCAAGAAGTGGCCRTAGCAGATTACACAGCGACACAAAAATTGGTTGCTGTTCCCTCTTTCCCTACCAGCAATTCCTACTGTTCTGTTTAGCTCTTGGACCAACACCGAGGGCAGCTTGTGCTGCTGCTGCTTTCATGGAGCCGCCCGCAATGAGGCAAGATCTTTTCCAGGGGAGGAACAGCCAAACTAGGGAATATTGAGGAATATTGATGATTTCTCTCATGTGTATTACTTTGTACAAGTGACTAATTTAATCTGCTGTACTGCTCAGTCGCTTAGTACCACAAATTCATTCTCCAAATGTTTGCAGTCAGCAAATTTGACTACTCTGAATAATTTCTGACATCTGCAAATTGATCTCTCCATGCTTTGCTTCCATTGCCAGGTCATTTATGAATATGTTGAACAGTTCTAGTTCCTGCAGAAATTCCTATTTTATTCCACCAGTAAGGCACTTCCATTCAGGGAAAATTGGCCAACTAATGTAACTCTTTGCTTCCTGCTTTTAATCAATTATTAATCCCCAAGAAAGGTTCCAGTTAACACAGAGCAGCTGCACTGAAAGAAATAATGTTTATAGAATGGAAAAGAAGGTTCCAAGAAATCATAGAATCACAGAATCCCAGAATGGCTGAGGCTGGATGGAACCTCTAGAGATCATCCAGTCCAACCCCCTGCTCCAGCAGGGACACCCAGAGCACGGGGCACAGGGCGGCATCCAGACAGGTTTAGAAGATCTCCAGAGAAGGAGACTCCACAGCCTCCCTGGGCAGCCTGTGCCAGGGCTCTGGCACCCTCTGGCACCCTCTGGCATAGTGAAACCGCATCCAGATCTCCTTCCTGCCTCACTCGTGCCCTGCCAGCCCATTTGCTGCACAGAGAATAGGCAGGGCCCAAGGACAGTCCTGCTGAATCCCTTCCCATCCGTCCCACACTGCTGTCTAGCAATACCATGCAGCCAACATCAGGCAGGCAAGTTGGCCACATGTCTTTCTAGATGGGTCCAACATTATGTGTGGAAAGACAGTATGGAGAGTGTAAGCAGCAACACTATAGACAGGAGGCACTTAGTCCTAAACAGTGCAGATGTAGCCAAAAAGACTTACCTAAAATGACCTATGGTAAAGCAGGAAGAGACCCTCTGAACATGGGTTTTGCAACACAGATGCTCACAGGTTCTACAAAGAATATCCACCTACATAAAAGCAACTGTATAACAGCGATATTGATTCCTAGCTTTAAGGAGATCAAAAAAGAAGAGACAGGACACTTGATATGAGATTCAGATAGAGATTCAGATGGAAAATGCATTTTTAACATTTCAACCTCCTTTTGGCGCTGGTTCTTCCTCCATGAAGCAAAAGGGTTTTTCTCCCCTTTTATTTTTCTGAATGACTGAGTTCTTTTGGTAATGAGCCCAGTTAGGCTTTATTATGTAACGGATCGTGGATTTGAAACTGGGATTCATAAGCTGAGATGGCAGTATTCTGTTTCTGGCAACACCTCGGTCTTTTACAAGGACAAAATTGTTCCTAATCTCGAGGAATACAGAGAACTTCGCATTGTATAAGTCACTACCCTGCTTGTTACATGCAAGAAGAGAAAAAAGTAGAAGTTTTTTCTTTTCAAAAAGTTGGCAGTCAAACAAACATACACACAAAGCTAGAGTTCATATAGCATATGGCAAAGTTCATACGGGAACATGGAGTAAAGAAGCCTTCAGATGTGAAAGAAGATACGACAGAGGTAGCCCACAAAAATAGCACTTTATTTTACTAACCGAGCAATTTACTGAATCTCTATCAAGTCTTCAACATCAGGTCACCGTTCATAAAGGCATCCTTTGGAAAACAAGGGCCATACAAAGAAAAAGGCCCGAGAACAGTTCTCCATGCTTCCTTATCTGGGACGGGTGCCGGCAACGCACGTTTCTGTGGGCAGAGGCCGAGGTGACGTCCTGACCCCGTGCTCAGCTGTAGGGTGAAGCTGCAGGTGTCCAACTCCATCACCTTTCTCAGACCCACACCAGCACCTGCACTCCCCTCCACACAGGCTGTCCCCTTCCCTTCCACTGCCACTCATGGCAGGGAAGACGTGGAAGATGGGAGAAATGCAACGCAGACACTTCCATTTGGCGAGTTCCCCTCTCCCCGTAGCAGAATCTTGCTGTCATCCAGCTCCCATTGCTTCCTTCTTCCCCAACACTTTTCCTATCCCCCACCTTAAGTTACAATCTGCTCCCCCTTAAATGTACATGAAAATTAGTTCTTACAGTTTAGCTTAACCACTAACTGTCCTATGGAAATTCAATTCCGCGCCCTGTATTTCAGTTTTGCATGGATATATGGCAGTGTTTGCCATACTTCTGTAAAGTTTTCTAGTCAGGTTGAACTAAAAGCATGAACTAAGTGAATGAACTAAATAACAACTGAGCACGTCACTGGCTTCAGTGTTAGCTACCGTAATGGGCAGGGTTATCTCCCAAGAGTCTTCTTTTTGTCCAGCATCTCCTACTTCTACGAAAGAAATGATAAAGATGTCATTTAAATCTCTTCCACTGATCTGCTGCTTTTCTAAAGAGTGCTAGCTACCACGTGCTTAGAATTGCTCCATTTTTCCATTTCAGCTATTGTCTTCATCCTCCTCTTTTGCCACAGGTGATTAAGGAATCAGTCCAGAGCCAATGGGGTTTTAAGAGTCTGGTTACTGACTCAAACATCTCAGAGTGCAGCAAGTAACTCCGCTCCTCTAAAAGCAGGCAGGACAGTGAAGGAATGGYGCTTTTTAGCTTTTTAGCTAGCACAATGCCAGGTAAGCTCTTATCTTTTTAAGTAAGTTCTCTAAGAGGTCTTTGTGGGCATGGGAAGTGTCTTCTGTAAGATGTTCGGAAGAGTGAAGATAGGAGACACATGGGTGGAAAGGGAAAGCACCCRTGCTACATTCAGAAATACATGGAAAGAAAGGAAATGACATGATGCTGTGATTTTCTTCCTCACTTATTTACAGCAAAGCTACACAAGAGATACTCCAAATCCTGAAAAAAAATTAAACCACAGCTCTTGAAATACTGAAAAAAACGTGAATTAGGGAGTTCTTGTTTTAGAAAAGTAGCCAGATATTGAAAGGTAAATTGAAATTAAATGAAAAAAATGAAATAATATTAGGATGCAGAGATGCTACAGTTGCATTCTTGCTCATAGATGGTATTTGCTATTCAAATGGAAAAATGAAATTAATCCACATAAACATGTTTTTCTGTCATACTGGCTTTCTTTTCAAATAAAATAGAGGGTCTTAAAGTTAACTTCTGAAAACAAAAATAAAGGTCAAATATTTTATGGATTCTTAAAAGGTATTAAAGACTTCAAAACAATCCATTCCACTGTGTTCAAATTTGGAGGTTTAACAAAAGCCCAGATTTTACTGCATGCCCCACTCTGTAAAATCACTAYTTGAGAAGAATTGTCCCACTCATAGAAGTCTTGGGGAACTGCCTTTCAAGAGTCTGGACTGATTTAAAATATTCCTAGCAAATGACTCTCTAATCAAATATGATCTTTGACTGTCACTTATAATTGATAATTCCACAGAGTAGCAGTAATCGGAAAAGTGTTCGGAGGAAAGAAGCGGGATCCTTCCAGGGCCGCTCAACGTGACTGCACAGAGAGGAACTGAAATGCGTGCTTGCCCCCGAGGAAAGGGCTGCCTTGTTATATCACAGACAAAGGGCAGAAGAGAAGGATGTCAACTCTCATTCTGAGGTTTCTTTCTTTATGGTATGCATCTCAAAATTGGCCTGCCTTTTACACTCCTCTACCTTTTAAATTGAGTATTCGCTGGAGTTTTAGAGCCACAGAAAACTCTCTCCCCTTTAGCAAAAGCGATGAGGGCAATAGTCAGGGAAGGCACCAGAAGCAGGGGACAATTCAGGTCGTGATGGGACCTCAGGCAGATGTGCTGCCCCAAGGCTGGTCACTAGTCTGGTCTAGGTGCTAGTTCCTTTTGATAAAGAACAGGAAAATTTGAGACTAGGTGTCTTGGACTGGAAAAAGCACTTCCAGAAGCCTCGAGAGGATTTAGTGTGCAGCCAAACAGGCCAAATCCTTAACAAGGTCTTGGTCTTGCTGCAGAACCTTTACCGAGCACTGATTCTCACTGCAGTTCCTTCAGGGGCTCCTTTGTGTCTGCTACGACAGAGCTTGAAAACTTTGTGTATGAGTTTCCTTAAGGAAACACCTTCYCAGTCTATTTTACATCATACAATCCGTGGTAAATAAAATATCAATAATATATTTCTCACTCTGGCTATGGATGTTACATATTTGTCTTGACAGATGCTTAAGACAGGAAAGAAATGAGACCTGGTCAAGGTGGCAGGAGAGTCTGTGACTCCAAAGAGAAGACTTTTGCAGAACATTTCAAAATTTTTCATTTTATGACAAGAAAAATGAATATTTCCAGTTTATAATTTAAAAAAAAAACACTTTAGTATATTAAAAATGAACATTTTCAGATCACTTTTTTTTTTTTTTTTTCATTTAATTTTGCTTATAGAACACACTTTCTCAAACCAGGCAAATAATGTGATCTTTTCTGGGAACTGCTCTGCTGAAAAGCCCATGAGAGGGAAAAGGGCTGCTCTTCAGTTTATACAGTYCTTCTGCCTTCATTATCCTAAAGTCAGAAAGAGAAATGCCCAGCTTCTTTTGAGGAATACACCACACCCAAGCTGCCTTCCATGCTTTCTACTTAAAAYAGAAGAAAAAATTGGCTTCAGTGGGTGTCAAAGGATTGCTGCTATTTTTCTCTAAGAATAAAAATTTTGCATAGTTAGTGATTTTGAAAGAGAGGTATTTTTAAGCCCAAGTATGGAAGCTTCTGAAATGGAAGTGTGCATGGAGAAATCTGTTATTTTGATTAYATACTACTGTTGCTTCTTGCATTTTCTTTCCTCCTTTGCTCTTGCAGCTACTCTCAATCCACAAAGATCTTTTGTCAGTGACAAGTTTTATGCCTTTTTATTTTCATTTTCTCTGTCTTGAAAATACAATAAAAAGAAATTGTTTTGACAGGCTATCTATTAGACAAAGAGATTGCATAGGCTACCCTTGAATTTCACATCATTTTTCATCTTTATTATGTTTGAATGCTTGGAAAAAAGCATTTTTAGCTGAATCAAACACAACTGCAATCAAGAGCTAGCTACATAAATCCAGAAAATTACCAAAGAGGGATTGCCTCACAGGGATGCCCATACACACAGCACAGTACTACAGAGTCTACTATTCCACCTCATTAAATGTATTTGTTTCTAACCTGTCCAATGCTCTCAAGACATTAGCACAGTTATTGGTAACTAACAGCCTCCAGGCTGCAGCAATTAGAGGCCCTCTAACCTGAAAAACATTTTGAGCATTGGTATTTCTAACAGTTGTTTTGTAACCATGCTGTTTTTACTCACACATTTTTGTTTTCAAAAAAAAAAAAATCCATATCTTCTTTTAAGATATCTAAACAAGTCTGAAATGAGATTTCCACAGGACTTTGTTTTTTTTGTACTCTTGAGTATTTTTCAAGTTCTTCATATTTTCTTTTTGTAAAGCTTTGCTGTCAGACTTCTCTTTACTGTACCACTCTTAGCATGCTAAAAGAAAAAAAAAAAAAAAAGGACTTTTTCCTTCATCTTTGAACTACTCATCCTCATAGACACTCAGCATGTCTATCCAGGCTTGTCCTGTATGTCTAACACAATTCACACATCTATTTGTCTAATCACCAGATATAACTACTACTATATCAAGAATTAACTCTAACATTTGACACAGTCTAGCATGAAACAGTCGTCAGCTTAGTGCACATGGAAGCAAAGTCTTAGAACMCTTTTTTTGCCCGTTCAAAGGACAAATAATCTCTAATGCTGGTTTTGATTCAATTYCAAATGGATGTCAAAAATATAGAAATAGAAAAATTCAGAGGTACACAAAGATTTCCAATAAAATATATATATATATATATACACACAAATACCAGATAAATAAGACAGCATTCCACAACATTTCGTTGTACACATTCTCTTATCTGTCATACAGTGCAGGAGCCTGCAGTGCTCCTGCATGATTACTGGTGAGGTGTCCAGCCTGGGTGAGACTGCAAGGAAAGCAGGAAATATTGTACCAATATTTTTCCCTTCCAAGACAGCGAGTGCATAATGTCCCCAATCATGTTCTTGTATACTCGTACACTTCATGGCAACCCCCTGATCTCTGCAGGACTGTCCTTTGATCCTCTTCGTCATTCCCACCTGGTCACCCAGGAGGAGGAGCCATTTCAGAGAAGAGTATTGTCTGGGCCTCAGTAAAGTACAGATGAGCAACAAGAAGAAAGGGAGGCTAGAACTGTGCAGGCTGGTTTAAAAGCTGTGCTTGCAAAGGGGATGCCCAATACTGTGTGTTGACATGACTCAAATGTGCAGCTGTACCACCCCAACCCACACAAGAAAACAGTTTCTTTGCTCCCTGAAAACTTATCTACGTTACCCTCAAAGCCATTTACTTTCTTCAAATTCTTGACTGACCCTATAAAGGATGAATAGAACAAGGCCTCAGGGAATAATAGCATTTGGTTTTGCATCTGTGGTGCTTAGTAGAGTGAGATCTGCCATTATTAAGACTGTGCTACAAGTACAGGAGACTGAGCACACTCGGTTGGAAGGCACTGTAAGGTTAAAAGTAAAACTAAACCAGAAATAAAAATCCAAATCCCATGAAAATAACTAACGTACAAATACGGCTTAAGACAAAGTTATCCAATACAGGAGTTGGATATTCTTCATCTATTTCAAAGCCATCCACAATATAATGCTAACTAACTGTTACTCTATTTTATCTTTCTAGACATCAGATTGTTCTTCACTGCCCCATGTATGTGTGAGTAGTGGGACATCTGCCAGTGGACTCAGCAGTGCTGTGGTAGAAGCTGAGGACAAAAATTCACAAGACACAGAAGTGGTGTGGTGTCATGTGGCTGCGCTTCCACTTTCCTTTTTTAGGAGGAACTTGCCATACACAGAACTGAGGTGCTTACAACAGAATAAGCATTTTTGTGCTATTTTTCTAGGGCATCAAATGTGTAGTGGGAACAAGAAGAGGAAGCATGGGGCTATGGATAGGTCGTAAACATACAAATAATTCTTCCACTCCATTTAGAAGCACTGGCACAGGCTGCCCAGGGAGGCTGYGGAGTCTCCTTCTCTGGAGATCKTCCAAACCCRCCTGGATGCCGCCCTGTGCCCCGTGCTCTGGGTGTCCCTGCTGGAGCAGGGCGGGGTTGGACTGGATGSTCTCTAGAGGCCCCTGCCAACCTTAAGGATTTTATGATTCTGATTCACTCCTAACCCCMCTTCTCTCCTCCTGCCCTTTGCAAAAAGAACGTTTAAAACTAAATACACTAGCTTCCCATGGCAAAGACTGCACATGTAACTGTTCTCCCCAACAACCCCTGCCCAAATAGTCTTGCTYTGGACACACACAGAGCACACTAATCATTCTACCATGAATATCAGTGTTAGAGCCCCCACACAGCAATTAAACCAGTACCAATAAAACATAAAACAGTAAATCCTTTGAAGCTTCAATTCTTTCTTTCAGAGATGCGCCTCAGCAATGACTGCCAAAATCATCCAAGGAGGAGAACATAGCAAGGCCTCAATTTTTCTAAAAAGCTTCCTGTTGAATGCTCATGAATAAAATCCTAAATGCACAGAGTCTAGTGACTGGGCTTATATATTTCATGTGAATTGCTGTCTCCTTTAAAAAAGGAACAGAAGTTTTTGAAACATTTTAAAAGCTATTTTAGAAAGCAATCCCATCATGAAATCATTGCYAGATGCTTCTATAATACTTGTCAAACTACAGCCAATGTTTTGTAAGTATGTATTTAAAGTATTTTTTCTAATGAGCCTGGTCTTCTCAGTACTGTATGTTACTTTTCCAATATATATGGGAAGCAATTTTGCCAAAAGGAAGGCAGTCAAACATTGCCTTCTGTCCCCTGTACCACTGACCCAGTTACTGACATGAGGCTGTTAAACACACCTGCCAAAACAAACTCACTCCACAGGCAGTACTTAATAGAATTTCCCTTAGATAAGATACTATAACAGACACAAAGATTTTAAATAAATTCCTTCTGATATAATGACACACAGCAAGCTATGTGTTGAAACATTTTAGTGATGCTTAYTGTGAGCTTTGACTGCTCCAAGCCACAAGCAAATCTGTGCAAAAATATATGAAATCATAGTTTCGTCACAGCCAGAACAAAAATACTGCTCTATAAGAACACATACGAGTGTCCTAYATTGAATTAATTGAATAAGCTGCAAATAAAACCCACGTCCTGCCAAAATCCTATTAGGAGGCAAATRTATCAGCAATCCCTTTCAGCAGCTCTGATCTCCAACTCCGAACAACAGCCCAGACTGCAACAATAAGAAAACAATTGCATTAATCTTTAAAAGGGAGGAGTTAAAAAACAGTATGCAGAGAACTAGATGAAAAAAAATCAGTAGGTAAAAAACAGATATGGTCCATGTTTCGCCTTGTAAATACCAACCTTTCTTGTCATTGTGTCCCAAAGCCAAAGCTTGTAGCACATCTCCTTTCAGCATGGATTTTAGGCGAGGAAAGCGCATATGAGACAGCATTGGAGAAGCAGACGTAGTGCAAAGCTCCAAGCGTGCACGCTAAACTCTTCTCAAACGCACCAAAATTAACAGATTCAGTGCAGTGCACTGAGCTCTYGCAGCGACGTTGTTCCCAAGGAAACCAGCAGCTGCAGATGTTTGCCCATATAATAGAGAAAGAAAATCCAGCAGGGAGATTTTTCCTTACTTAAAAAGCAGGTTTCTTCAGAGGAAAAGTGTGTGAATGAAATACTGATAAACTATTCCTCYGCCTCTGTTAGAAGGCTATTTATTAAATAAATAAATAAATAAATAGCTCTACACAATCTTACTAACCAAGTGTTGCTAAATGCTACTTTTGAATGTATTCCTGTTTCTCCCCCTTCAGCCTGTACTCCCCAGTGACCTMTCTCTCCTGTTCTGCCCCTTTGGAAAAACCAACCAAACAAACCACATGCTGTACCAGGGATTTCCATCCGAAAAGATGCTTCCGAACTGGGAGCAACAGTCCAGCTTCCACAAACCAACACTGCCTTACAGAGGCTACCTAAATGCCTAATATTGCCAAACGTGACAGCTTTGCAAGCTGTATCACATYACAGGGGCATGATCACTTGCACTCACATGATTTATGAATCTTAGAGTGAGAAAACTAAGCTAATACATTTAATAAAACCATAATAAGGAGGCTGGCTGGAAAAGTCACTTTCTTTTTTGTTCTTCCACGGGGCATTGAATGTGTAACTCAAAGGTACATTCACAGGCACTGATTACTTTTCTCATTAACACAGCAGGTTCCCAATCTTCTATATATTAGTGAAAACAAGATGAATACAGCATTTTTAAAAAGTTAGACCTCTTTTCTCTGTATTAAATTTAGGAATATTTACAATGTCTTCTTGATTAAGAAGCAGCAATTTGGACAGACTGTCTCAATTCCTTAATTTACAGGACTAGGAGGATGTTTCAGTACATGCAATGTAAATAAAGCTAATTTTGACTTTATCCTCCATAATGTGGACACTGTAAACATAATATTTACACTGTCTTCTGACCTTCGGAAGCTTGTTTCCCTAGTCCTTTTTCAATGTTATTGATTCAACAGCAACATCTACTGGGCAAAAAGGGGCAATATCCAGTTTCTGGGAAAAGCTAAACAGCCAAGCACAGAAGCAGCAATATTTGGAGCACCCATCTCTATGGCCTTTTGTGGACTCACTGCTGAAACAGAATTTCTAAAGGAACAAAAGTTTTAATTACGCGCTTGTTCTCAACTCACCTGCCCCAAAAGGAAACAAACCCAATAAAAACACAGATAAAGGAAGAGCAGTGATTGGGGTTGCCGTTTGGAGATCACATATATGTTGCATCTTCATATTAGATATACTGGGCTAAGAGAGTTAGGAGGTAAGAATTTTACCTACTAGGAAAGCATTAAATCTGCCTTCATTACTGCTCTCTCTAGCCCAGTGAACCTTCACTTACTCCCACAAGGTAGATTTTTGTGGGGGCATGAGCTCCAACAACTTTTGCTACTGGGTATGTGGAGATCCTCAGTATCTGCATCTAGCCTGAATAAAGGTGACCACTTCTCCATGAGGAGTTCCGTGAGGGAGGTACCAGCCCAAGAGGCTCGGGGAACACGACACATGCCACACTGTCGACAGCCTTCGCAAGAAGGCAGCAGCTCTGTGCAAAAATCAAGCAGCCAAATCACCTCTAGATACCTCTATCATCACCAAAGGAGTTGGGAAGGGAATCTGGGGGTCATCCTTTTGGACTATATCACCTAACTGACCTAAATCCCCCTTCAGGATGCCAAGGGGGCTTCTGAATATTGAACTATGACTTCCATCAAACTACGTTTGGACTATGTCCATTGAACTATGGACTTCTGAACATTGTTGCTAGTCACAGAATCCCAGAATCCACAGGCTCCCAGAATGGTTGAAGTTGGAAGCGACCTCTAGAGATCATCTAGTCCAACCTCCTGCTCCAGCAGGGACACCCAGAGCACGGGGCACAGGGTGGATATTTGTACACATTGATCAGATCCCTTCTCTGTCTTCTCTTCTCCAGGCTAAACAGGCCCAGCTCATTTAGTCTTTCCTTCTACAATAGATGCTCCAGTTCCTTAATCATCTTCGTTGCTCTATGCTGGACCCTCTCTAGGATGGTCTCTCTCACCACATGCTGATTATCACCATCTTCCTTACAAGTGTGGTGCACAAAATCAAGTCCAGCACCCCATCTGGGTCTTTACCAGCTTATAGAACAGGAAAATCACCCACTTGCTCTCTTTGAGGCCAGTATGGCAGCACATACACATTCTACTAGGGAACTTCCCAGATATATTCTCATTTATTATCTTCTTAGATAAACAAGTCTTCCAAATGAGAAAAGGACAGATCAATTTCTGTGAAATGAAGTATACTACAGTATACTCCACCATAAATTATACTATTGTACAGAGCTAACACTCCACAGAAGTATAAAACAGTATGGAGATGGAACAGTAAATTTCTACAAAATATACTGAAGTATAATACAGTAGAATTTAGCTCCAAAATTATTTTTCCCCTCAACATAAGCAATAATAGGGAGGTAAAAAAAGCTTCCTTAATACAAGTGATAGTACATTTTTTTGCAGTATTCTTTTCCTCTGACTGCAAGATCTACCTACGTAGATCCAGGAGAAACCTGCTCAGCAGGCAGTGTTAGTGAGGAGCACATGGGATGGTGTTAAGACAGCTGACTTGGATTCTAAGCCCACCTGCCTTGTGCCCATTGGATTTTTTGGAGTGCTGACAGCCCAGTGGAGATGCCCAACACCTTCTCTGCACATATGCACTGCCAAATGTACCTACACRCCTAAAAAGAAATAGCAACTACTGGCTGGGCTGCCTGTTTTTTCAAGGGCCTGTTCCCCACCTCCCAGAAGCATCAGTGGAAACAACATTGATGTGGCTCCTCCAGAAGCTTTTGGAGAGGTCTCCTCATTATCTTTATTTTCCACTGCTTCYTTCTCCAAAATAAGCACTCAAAGCATTATTTTCAGTGTAACGGATCTCCCTGAGATGATTCTTGAATGGAAGGGTTATCAAAGAACCTTCTCCCCCTCCACATATTTGCTAATTCACAGAAGTAGGTTTCCCCAGGTAAGCTTCTGCAAAGCAGATTACAAATTTGACAGCGATAAGCTTAAATCAACAGACTCCAGATGCAATAGCTACCTCGGTTATTCCCCTTTGTATAAGAGAAATTGGTCAGTAATTGTCAATGGAAAATACATTTATCTGATCAGCAATTAGGTTAGGTGACATTTTAGAACTACAAGCAATAACCTGATTATGTGCAACAAACTAATTTTCAAGAATCACCACTTTTCTAATGTACCTTACCATCAACAAATAGGCTTCAACCAATCTGATAAGCTGAGCKGAGAAAATAAAACTGTTCACTAAGTAACTTAAAGTGCATATCCAAATTAAATAAACTCTCTTTAGCTTCCAGCAACTGAAGACAAAAATAAATAAATAAATTCAATTCTAAAATAATGTCGTTTTCAGCAGTACCGAAACACAGTTATATCAGGAAGCATCTAGTCTGCAGTTAGTACCATGAACAACAAACAAAAGGAGCCATCTATTTTTAATGGCAGGAAGACTTTTACACTCCTGTTTTCTGATACAAACATCTGTGGCAACCATAGGAAAATGCAAAAATAGACTTGGTGGGGGGAGCGAAGCTTACATAAATGATTTCATTGTTTTCTAGTTCTTCTCYTACCAGATCTCTCCTTCTATGTAGTGATAGCTTGATTTGTATCCCTCAAACAGTCTGTATTGATTAACTCTGGCAAATTTGTCTACCTATTTCCTCATTTGCTTGAAACAGCCCTGGATAATTCCTCAGTGCCAGAGACYAACTAACCAAAGACTGAACCCTACATCTAACCTGGGTAATAGCTAGAAAAGCAAAGAAAATTTTTCCTTTAAAGACAGGCCAAGTGGAAGCCAGTAAGTCAACGTAGCCCATCACTTTTTACCTGATAGCCCTGTTGGCGATGCTGAAATGCTGCTAAGACTGCCTGCAAACCCTGGAGCTCAGGTGCTTTCTGCTGCCTCTGTGCAACATCTAATGTTTGTGTCTTCTGTATCTCCAAGGYCTTTGAAGCAAGTGCCTAAATAAGCACATTTTTTTCTGACATTGGAAAAGCACAGGAGGAAACAAGCAAGGAATCACTTTAAACTTGCCCCTTGAACATCTCTTGTATGAGGACAGACTGAGTGAGTTGGGCCTGTTTAGCTTGGAGAAGAGAAGGCTGAGAGGGRACATGATTAACATGCATAAGTACATGAAGGGAGAATGTAGGGAGAAAGGGGTCAAGCTGTTTTCATTGGTGGCCAGTGACAGGACAAGGGACAATGGGTATAAGTTAAAACACAGGCAGTTCCATCTCCATGTGAGGAACAGCTTCTTTCCTGTGAGGGTGTCAGAACCCTGGAACAGGCTGCCCAGGAAGGCTGTGGAGTCTCCTTCTCTGGAGGTCTCCACACCCACTTGGATGCCGCCCTGTGCCCCGTGTTCTGGGTGTTCCTGCTGGAGCAGGAGGTTGGACTAGATGATCTCCAGAGATCCCTTCCAACCTTAAAAATTCCATGATTCTGTGATTTCTCTTTGCTACAGGGGGGTAGGTACATTTGAGGTATAACATATCTAATGTCACATATTATTGTGTCAGAAGACTCAAATTTCCATAATGAAATTTAGTTTTCTCCTGTTTAGATATTATAATCAGCAGCTTTACAGAGGTATCCACTGCCCAAAGATGCCAAGAAATGGAATTTACAGACTGCTTACACAGTTTAGGCAGCTGCAGAACTGCAACTCTGTTTTGGCTTAGGCACTTCTGCAGTTTGTTTGGAGGCACATAAGGCATCCAAAGCACAAATATCTCCATGTCAAGAATTAAATAGAACTGGTAAAGCTTTTCTACTTTAGTTTCTGTAAGTATCTGATGCTTTGCCCTGCAAGAACAATATCTGAGAAACTGAAGCATGATTTACATCTAAAGAGAAAAGTCTCATTACATTCCTAGCCATCACTAAGGCTAATAATATCTATAATAACTTGTTACCGCTTTCTCTTCTGATGAAAAAGGTCATATATTTCATTCAGATTATAGTATTATAGGTAGTTGTAGGTCTTCTGTTTAAAACATAAAAGCTCTAAGAAAGTTGAGTTAATTTTCACTAGCTGTGTATTGCTAGAGAATAATTTTATACCTCATTATGCAATATAAAATGACAAAATTGTGATTTAGGATTTAATTTGTAACATATGCATGGCACAAATGGCAGATGCTGAATCCTTTTGATAACTAAGAGTTTTTTTACCACCCTAATGTTTCTGCTTAAGGTCTTACAGTCTGGTTCTAAGTGTAAAAGGCAGATAGTGCAGTATTTAAGTATATACACAAGACAATTAATGAATGACTTACTAAAGACTGACACTACAAACTTACTGCAGACACCATTCAGTCACTTTTGCTCTCGGTCATTTCTGATACTCACAAGAAAGTCAAGGTTTCAGAGGGTTTATAAACCCTTAGGCTTGGATTAAATAAGCAAATGCCTCATAAGGCATCTCTCCCTTATTCTAAAGCCACAAGTGACAAGATCTTTTTCAAAAAACATCTGAAGGCCTCAATGAAGTTTATGAATTGAAGGTGTCTCCAGGCCAAATTTAAGAACATTTTTCCTTTGCTGCTTCTATACTGAATCTTTTACTTCTGCCAGTGTCAGTACTTCCCRCAAAGGTATCAGAAACACCTCCAGGTTTCAGCTTGTACGCAGCATCTCCTGGCACAAAGATATTCTGCACACCACTCTCAACAAAGCAAGTACGGTGCTGCTGCTAAATCCATCTTAAGTTGCCCTTGCTTCTTTGGAAAACTTACTGGTGGCGATTGCGTTTGCCTCTCTCTTGACAAGGGGCTGTCTCAGCACTGAAGAAATAAAGCAACAAAATGAAGGCGAGAAAATGAAGGTGCAAGAGGCCAAACTTTACAGAATCTCAGAATGCTCAAGGTTGGAAGGGACTCTAGAGATCATCTAGTCCAACCTTCCTGCTCCGGCAGGGACACCCAGAGGCTGTGGAGTCTCCTTCTCTAGAGATCTTCCAAACCCGCCTGGATGCCGCCCTGTGCCCCGTGCTCTGGGTGTCCCTGCTGGAGCAGGGGGTTGGACTAGATRATCTCTGGAGGTCCCTTCCAGCCTCAACCATGTTGTGATTCTGTGAAGTTATTTTTATGTCTTCCATATTCGCTGTAATCCCGAGAAAAGAGGGAATTAGAGAAAGATGTTTAATATTAAAGTCATTTAAGAGGCTGAATAACCTGCATAGCTTAAAAGTCTTGAACCAAAATCCTGACAAGTCTCCTACAGGTTTAAATCAAGCAAGGATTTCATCACTCTCTTACTTGAAGCAGCAACACAATATGGATGAGCTCTAGCATGAAAACATCCCCTCTTTCCAACGTATTTCAATTAGCTTTGAACGTGTCTCTTTTGAGGGCTTAAACTCCTAAGAATTTGCCAAATTCCTTCAATAGAA
Source organism: Nothoprocta perdicaria (assembly GCF_003342845.1). Classification (NCBI taxonomy): domain Eukaryota; kingdom Metazoa; phylum Chordata; class Aves; order Tinamiformes; family Tinamidae; genus Nothoprocta; species Nothoprocta perdicaria. The sequence continues at coordinate 260,245 of NW_020455597.1, read as the reverse complement.
ATTATTTTTTAATAAATGAGGTGCCTTTAGCCTAAAAACAAAACAAAAATAAAAGTATTTGCAGCTATGCTCAGATTGATACCAGTCATACAACCAGCAAGAGCAGCACACTTGTCAAAAGACATACTTAGAAAATTAAATTCCACATTACTCTATGCAAATAGCCTACACACATAGTAAAACTGCATTTTATATGACACACTTCATCTCAATCAAACTACTTGTGTCAAGTGGAATATTCAACATAGGTAGATTTAAAAGCTCTCACAGTAAAATCCTGCCAGTCCTTCAGTGACAGCTGAAGCAAAGAAGGTAAGAGCATGATGCTTCTCTCTGCGAACACACATGTTACTCCTAGCTCTATGTCCAAAAAAGAGAGAGGAAGTAGAGGAAGGAAAGGAGAGGAAGGAGGAGAGGAAGGAAAGGAGAGGAAGGAGGAGAGGAAGGAAAGGAGAGGAAGGAGGAGAGGAAGGAGGAGAGGAAGGAAGAGAGGAAGGAAGAGAGGAAGGAGGAGAGGAAGGAGAGGAAGGAGAGGAAGGAAGAACGTTTTGAGTTAAGCATTAAGCATTGGGAGAGCTACCAGCCATACGAGCAGTAGCTCCCAGCTCTGTGCCACACCACGTATCATTATGAAGCTGAGGGATTCCCGTCCCAGTTTGTTTCTTTCTGAAGGCAGAAAGATCAGCATCTATTTAGTGTGTGCGTGGATAGGTTCAGAAGTCTGCAAAGCCATCTCTGTTCCACAGAAAATGCACTAACTTTAATCAGCTTATGTGTGTACATAAGCTACACAGTACACAGTACAATGTGTGGCATTCACACGAAAAAGGAGGTTTTCTTGCTGCTGCCCAAAGCTGCATATGGATTCCTAATGCAGAAGTCTCAGACTGCATCAGAAATTTGGGGCTTACATTGGTATTTTACAGTTTTTGACTATGCAGACAATCTCACCAATAACCCCTGCTTCGATATTTATAGCTTCCTTTTTGGCACATACCTGCTGGCTGTATTAACCTAGTTTGTAATTAATTCGCAAAAATCTTCTTATCAAGTAGCCACTTGAGGTGTGCTATAATGTACGCAGCCTTGCAAATTAGAATAAAAATCCCAGTGAGATCAAGTAGGATAAAACTTCTTGGAGAATACAAAACAGCTCTGAGAGCCAAAGAACCTCCATATACTGCATAAATTAAGGATGTCTCTTCCTATAATTTAATGGATTAATACTGTCACTTTTCTAGCTCCTAACAGAAGCAGCTTGTAACACATAAATATGCTATATTTTTTTAAAGATTTCAAACTGGTTGCATTTGCAGACATCAAGAAACAGAACGGAGTTAACCCAAGCAGCATTGTCTATTGTTTTTCTGCATAAAGCTACTTAATTTAAAACAGTGTAACCACAATAACAATAAACCCTGCAATACTTTCTTGGTCCAATACCAGTCTGGGGGAAGAAAAAAAAAAAAAAGGAAAACAGTAACTGAAATCCTGCAGGTATTCTGTTGTGACTTGCAGCAATGAGATCTTAATGACCTGAGAGGTGCCTGGAATTAGCAGGACGTGCAAGGGTTTGCGGGAGGGCTTCTTTCCCCCTCCCTCCCTTCCTCTCTGCTGCAGGTGATAAACTGGCAGGGGTTTTCACAACGTAACTCGATCCCAACGGCTCCAGAGAGTGATGCTCTAGCAGGTGTAATTCCACCAAGGAAGACAGTGTTAGCAGTGCCTAAGAGGTGTCCATGCATGGAAATCCTCATTTAACATTTTTCAGTGACACCTAGCAGGTTTCTTTCTAAGCGTGCGTGAACGGAACAGATGAGCATTGCAAGTGCCAGTGAATACAGCAGCTGATGACCTACCTGGTTTACAGCCCTGTTACAATTGGTACAATGGGTRCTTCTGGTCCAGCTGCCTTCTCAGCTGCCTTGCAATTTTTCATATCAAAAAAGAACTCTGAACAATCATGAAAATCATGTAACAAGAAGCCCGTTTGCTCAGTTTTCAACAGCTACAGGTTTAGACCAGTGAGATTTCAGATTTCCTAATGAGCAACATCTTTATTCTTCTTTATCCCTCAAAGCAGACAGAATCATGCTAGTCCCCCTCTTCTGTGGGGACTTGGATCTCCACAAAATCCAAGAATCCCCCTCTTTTGYGGACTCCCTCACTCCTGTTTGCTGCCACACCAGCTAATGCCATTGCTGATGTGCCACACTAATAAATACTCATACAGCAATAAATCCTCACACAGGTTCCCTCTGAGTCCTATTGCTTCAGCAGCATGGCAGGAGGCTAAACAAACTGCATGAAAAGATCATTCTCTAAACAGTTCTGGAAGTGAACAGAGGAGAAAAAAGAAAAATAAAAAAGAGGGTGGCAGTTGTTTAAAGGAGACCAAATCCAGAGCAAAAGGTCCCATAAGAAAAAAAAAAAAAAAAGAATAATGTTATGTAACTATACCTCCAAGTAGAGCATTGAAGTCTAGTCCACACCAGGTAGAAGAATGAAGMAGACAACAAGAGGCAGAAGTGACAAAAGCAGCAGATTTCTGTTGAAAACCTTCACTTTTTATAGGACTCCTGAGTATCTGCCACCTCCATGCCCTCCAGACGCTCCTTTGGCTTTCTAGGCTCTCTGAAGCCCAGAGGAGGGGCTGTGTTATTTCACACAGAGCAATAAGGCAGCATAATACACGACTTGGTTGGACGCTGCCCTGCTCCCATCCTGGTTACCCTCTGCTTCCAGCTGAATTTTGCACATTTCCTCGGCTATCCCTTCCACGCTGTGCTGTGAAGCCTTCTGAGATGCAAAACGCTCTCAAGCAAACATGGAAACATCTCYGGCAGAAGAGATCCCTGATCTTAATTAGAGCTCCTGGGAAACACCACGGTACAACCCTGCTATTAATACACAATCAATAGCAGGGCAGTGGAATTCCCGGGGAGGGYGAGGGAACAGACAAGTTAAAGTTTCGGCACCATCTGGTTTAACTAAGAAGAGCAGCGAGATGCTTTCCATCCCACAGCTACTCGGCTGCGTGAGATACTGAAATCCCCCCCTCACAGTCACTTAGAGCAGCCAAAAACAGACAAAGAAGGGGAAATGCTCCAGTAACGCRGGGCAGTTTGCTCTGCAGCAGCAGCTCTCCCCACTGCCTTCCTGCCCCAAGGATTGCACCCCGTACCTTCAGTGAACACCACTACGGTTCCTCTACCATCCCCAAGGAGTAGCTGCTCTTGCTGAAAGAAGCTGTTTACACGAGTACTCGAACCCTTCTACCTCCTGACCTCTCCAACATGCAAACTGCCACTTTAAATATTCACCACATTATGCAGCTGTAGCTTCTTTCAGAGCACCTTCTTTTTCAGCAGCCCCACAATGAAGTCAGGAAATATTAATGTGCAAATTGTATCAAACAAGAGCAAYAGCATGTTAAAAATCAAAATTTTATTGAAGCGGCCACAAACGCACTGATTCTTCCAGCCTCTGATACTAGCAACACTGTTTTGAGGTAGGAAGAGCTCTCACACTGAACTTCGTTTTAAAGTTAAACAATTTTACCCAAAAATTATTTGCAACTAAGCTTCTGCTTAATTCTAGGAAAACTTTTTTTTAGTAATCTCCACATGTTCTCTTGCTCAGGTCTAAAGAAAAATATCCATCTTTTTGAGGGCTGCCTCTCACTTTTTCAAAGTATAAAGAATATTCTCAGGTGCTTTTCAGCTTCAGTTTTGGAATTCAGCTGTCCTGCCAGGCATGGATGTAATGCTCAGTGAAACATCTGCCACGGCCAAGAAACTTGGTGCAGAATTTCTTTCATTAGACCTTACAGTGCTCTTGCAGGGGCTGCAGTGTGGAAGGACAGTGACTAAAAGGTAGATTTATCACAGTCCAGTATGTGCAGATTATTACAGGCTGACCGTGTGCCAAGGAGGGATATCCACTCAGGTCTCGATACACTTCCATTACATGTGTTCTGATCTGTGCAAGTTGCCTGCTTTCTTTACAGATCAACCAATCTCCCCTTTACCACACTGATATATCAGTACTGAACACATACATACTGTAGTTTGCCTAACACAGATCTGCCCTGATTTTCCAGGGAGGAAAAGCAGCAATTTCCTATTTTAACCTCTAGATGACACAAAACTGAAATACCTTTCCTCTGACTTCAATCCCAGACGTGACTCCGCAGGACTCATTTGTTCTTCGACCACAGAAGTGCTGTACAGGAAAAGACTTCCCGAAATCTTAGCCCATTTCAGAGCACTGAAACAAAAACTAGTCACCTAGCAGTGTATACCCAGTACCTGGCAGAACGTTTCTGTCATTGGAGATTTGGTTAATGTTGGGTTAGCAGATCGACAAGCTCTTTGGGATAGTCCATTTGTCAGTTCTCACATTTCATTCCAAAAATTCCCTGCAGAAATCAGTGTGGAATTTTGTTGTCCTCACTCTTCTAGATAAGCAGAACAAGAAAACATCCATCTTTCCTGTAACTTACAATAGCTCCACTACAGAAGTCAGAACACATGTGTTTTGACTTCCATTTTCCCTTTTTGGGYACAGATACACTCTTACTATTTCCATCTAAGCAGCATTTGGTCAACCTGACCATTCCTCACATCCTCCACTGGTATTTCTGCAGAGGTTTTTCTCATCTTTCTTTGTTGCCCTCAGTAGGGCAACATAAGGATGATTCCTTATATTTCAGCTAGGAACTCTCCAGTACCTGAATAAAATGATTGCTCTGCTAAGTACTTCCTCTTAAGACATACCATACCTTCAGAATGTGCCTCACTKTCTTCTGCAGTAGCATCAGATTGTTGATTCATTCAGACTGAGACACACGCACTTATTTGCTTGTTATTACAAAACAGATATTTTCATATCTTGCATATTAATTTTTTTGCCTTTTTGGGTCTTTTTTATATTTACAATTTAACAAAATGAAATAAACATGTATTTTAAAAAATGAAGGGAAAAAAAAGACCAATTGCTATCAGTAGCAATTGCTTACCAAGGAGTAGTTCATCTGAACTACTACCAAGACAAAGACCACTTAGGGCCAGCAAGAAAACATCAATCACRCACATGGGTAAATATAAGATAAGAATAGGCTTTTCCTCTACCAAATTAATCCCTACTGTTATAAACTAGCAGTCACTATCACTACACATTTCCCTTGCTTACGGACTATGGCAACAAAAGCAGTGTGATAAGGCACAGAAGCATTTCATATCTGCTTCTTTAAGCAGTTTCTTTACAGCAGGCTTTTGAATCCGATTGCACAAAGGTAGGTCAGGTTTCTCTGGGAGGTCTATTTTTTGCTATTTAATTAATTTCGGCAATTATTTTATTACGGCAAGTATTGGTACTCTGGAGTGAAACCTTCACCGGCTGCCACTAAACACTTAGGGTTTTGTGTGTGTGTGTGTGTGTGTGTGTGTGTGTGTGTGTGTGGTGACCTCTCCTTTCGGGTGACACTTGGCTGCTGCTTTCCCCACGTTCCTGGACCTCATGGGGAGCCCACACGGCTGGAGCTCTCAAAGCCATGAGTCTTGCAGACTGCCTGGCACCCAGCAGGTAAATCTGCAGGAGATGGTGCATGTTCCTCACCTGCAGAAGATGGTGCATGTTCCTCAGCTGCTGTGCTTTCGGGCACCCCCTGCTTGTCTTGCACCAGCTGCATGACATCTGATACCACAACCTGATGGTCTGTGTCTTCTTCTTTTTCCTCATTAGAATGACCGGTGGTTGCGAAGCAGTTACAGCTTCCAGTTTCCTTGCAGGGGATCAGTCTCCAGTACCAGTAGTCAGACATGAAAAAGCTGTCAGTTGATCTCTGTAATTTAAAAAGAGGCAGATAATCATTTTTGGCAAGACATGAAAAATTTAAGTATGTAGAAGAGAAGGTTTAATTCTAAGATGGATAGTTATCTACATGTAATCTACATGTAGATAACATATCCATAGTTATCTACATGTAATCTACATGTAGATAACATATCTACATGTAATCTACATGTAATCTACATGTAATCTACATTTAGATTACCAGCATCTTCTGATGTATCTGAAGAAAAAAACTATACCATTCACACGCCATACATGGTACTGTATCCAAACCAAAAATTTGAGAGTCTTCTCTAGTGTCTCAAAATGTTCATATTATAGGTCAGTGAGCCAATCACATACACACACAAACATTCTATGCAATATATTGGTACAAAACTTCAAGTAATCTAAGAAACAAGCAGATAAAGATTAAAACTATCTGCATTATTCTATTTTCAGTGAAAAAAACAGCATTTATAGAAAAGGGGCAGGAGGGGTGGGTGAACTCTGAAACCTAGTTCGACCAGATGAAAGCACATGAGCACAAACTGACAAAAACCTGAAGTAACGAATGAATAAAAACAGATATATAGGGTGTGCTGCAGCATGGGGAGCCAAAATCACAGTTAGAAATTTTAATAAACAAAACGAAGCAGAGGAAGCCTTGACCCTGGAGACGTGTCCGGAAGGAGGAGATAGCAGAGAAGCAGTTTTGGCTGCTGACACAGCGCCGGGTCCATGGAGGCCGCCCTCCTGCTGCCCAGAGGAGAGAGGCAGCAGCTCGGAGCAGGGCAGGGCTCCTCAGCAGGCTCAGCGCCCAGGGGGGCTCCTCAGGGCCCCAGGGGGCTCAGCCCCCTGACCACAGGTCAACTTGCCTGTTGTTGCCCTGCTCGCTACGTTTACATGTGCAAGGGCCTGCAGCTTGCCATATGCACATGTAGAGGCCAAAGAAAGAACCTTTTTCTTCTCCTACCTGAACAAAAAATTCTCTTCTCTTGAAATTACAGATAAATCCCTTAATTGTAGAAAATATTTTAACTTCTAGGAACTAATAGGCTGAGCCCTGCAAACACGTGTAGTTGCTAAGCTGTATTTGGTAATTCTGCAAGACAAAGTGGGCCTTTTACACCCAGCCCAGCACCCTGCTATAAAAGCACCCAAATACTAATCTTTTGAGTGTATCTCTCACTGCTAATAAAGTATCTTGGGTAAAATTATCATTCTAGACTACAGATATTAACACTGCCACATATAAGAATTCTCTGAGTTACATATTACTGCCTTTCAGGAATCATCTAAGAAGGATTAAGTATGATCTCAATCCCTTATTACATCTCTTCAACATGGCAAAAAAGGAAAATCTCCAAAAATAAAACACTTTTAAAAGGTTACTGCAAGGTGTATGTTCTTGCCAGTTTAAAGATAGAYTTTTTGCTTTATTTTTAGCCAGTGTGCTGACAGTTTCCTCTCATTTCTCTTTTCCTGTTTCCAGACTTTTTAGGCTTTGCAGTATTTGTCAGAGGACTGGATATACAGTTAAGAGCAAATTGCTCAATCTTTTCTACAGTGTCCTAAACGTCTATATCCTAAACTTTTACATATATCCCTTTACCACACACAGGTATCAAAGCTCTTCTCTAGCGCAGCTGGACTGCAGCCYGTGCTGCCTGTAAATAATTGACTCGGCCTAAAAGTAAATAGCAGCTCTGCAACTGTTTGACATGGCACGTGCCACAGGTAGAAGAAAATCCACACATAAGCATGCAGTAGGTACTGGACTGCTAGTGAAATGTCTTTTTCATAGCACTTTGATTGTTTTTTTCTTAGTCCTGGGGAAGGAGGAGATTTCTATCAATTCTCCCTCCATTTTAGCTGCCAAGGAAATATATTTTTGCTCTTAAAGCCCCTTGGCAAAGTTTGAAGTTTTCCAGTCCAGCAGTTTCCGTCCCCTCCAGAAAGGGCAGCAGGGCAGGGGGAACTTCCTTTGAAAGCGAGCGAATCTTGGAAAGCTCCAGTGGTTTCATCCCGCTCCGACACGAGGTGACCAACAGGCAGCCGGATCTGTGCCTCGGGAACCAGCAAATTACTCTAGGAAAGAAGTTTTTATTTATTGCTTTTCCCTAAGGGAGGGAAGATCCAGAAGATCACCAGAAGTAATTAGATTCAAACATGAGTTGGAGAAACATGCTTAGGACCCTCATTCTGCTTTAATGAAGTTTTCTAAAGTTTTATGAAACTAATGAAGTTTTTACGCTTTTTTTTTTTGTTTTTGTTTGGTTTTTATGAGCAGAACTTACTGGAGTGGAGTCAGTAACTCAGGGATGCAGATGGCAAAATGAAGTGGGGAAAAAAAATGAGGACTAAGCCATGATCACCATACTTGATTTTCAGGCTTTTCATTAAGAAAAGTGGCTCCTGGACACGTTTGCGAACTTGACTTGAGCAAGACTGACTGGAAAATGGAAAACAAAAAATAAATCTTCTCCCCTGTTGGTCTTAGGAGCTAATGTAGCATGTTTCAAACGTTCACACTCATGTCTCCAGTACTCCCAACCTCCTAGGCAGATATATGGGCCTATATGGATCTCTGCAGTGATACCACAGACCCATCTAGATTTGACCATTATTTCAAAACATCCCAGGATAAAAGGATGCCCCCATTACCACAACACTGGTATAATGTATCAAGCAAAAACAAGAATAACAACTCCAGTCCACATTTGTAGGTGTGCTATCTCATTTCACATCCTCAATATAACTAAACAAGTGTCAAGAGTACCAAAGTTTTGCTTGGCTTCCAGCAAGGTTGGTGGAATAACCAAGGAAGAACGAGGGCAAAATTTGGCTCCGTTTCTCAGGGTCCAAAAGCTCTGACAGGACTTTAATGGCCCCAGCCAGTGCCAGCTGGGGCCTCCAGCCACCCCTTCTGCCCATGGGCCCAGCTGAGCTCAGGCCCGGGCCCTCAGCTCCTGCCCCAGGGAGGCTGTGGGAGCTCTGGTCTCCAGCCTTGCCTCCTGGCTGGCTTGGCTCCTGAGCTGGAGCCTTCTCCAAGTCCCATCTCTGGCTTCCTTTGCTCCTCACTGGACTCCCTGGATGAACCCAAACCTGTTTCATCCCTTGCCTTATCCAGGACTGCTGATGGACCCTGTTACCAGCACCTGTTTCTGCCTGCTGTGTCCAGACCCTGTCAGACCGTGCCCTGGTTTGGGCGATCTGCACTGAGATCACCCTTGGATCCTGGCTCAGCTCCTGTCATGGAGCTGTCCTGCTGCAAGCTGTCCTTGGCAATCACTTTGCTTCTCAGTTCTGTGAAATGAATCRAAGCATAAGCTAAACCTGCCAGAAGTGCCTGCAGGCTGTGAGCAGCGCCTGTGATTTAACACGGGGATCCCACAGGGATGCAGCCCAGCGAGCAGGAACACACAGGACGGGGTAGSACACATCTGATACACATGGCAGCTCCATCCAGAGGGATGTGTTACAGGGATGGCTGGAAGTGAGGAGGGACTCCCRGGCCCTGAAAACACGGTCAGTAGGTTACGATGGGTCACGTGCAAACTCGAAGCCCAAAGAAGAACAAAAAGCCCAATCTCTGCTTCACATCAGTGACCAGAGCCACTTGCGGAGTGAGTGGCAGGCAGGGCGCACGGCGCTCCCAATTGCTGCCAATATTTGCAAGCRACCCGGACATCAACGAGGTAAGTTACAGGCTTGGTCTACAAGCTCCAGAACATGCTAAATGCATGAGGTCTTAACTCTGAAATAGTAGCTACATACATGGCTAATGCTGCCTTAATATGGCACTCTACCACTTAAATAAAGCATAAGGATTTCCTAGACCCCATTGCTCCYGAAATTAAGACAATAGGATAACTTCTGAAAGCAAGAGTCCTGTATTTTAAAGCAGAGTTTAAACACACTTGGCTGTATTTACTTCAGTTCCCCATTCAAAACCCTCCTTTCATTCAAGAATAGCACTCCAAAGGGAGTAGTTAATAATTAGCGTGCAGTGTAACTGGCTGCCTTAGGAGCACAGGTCACCTCACAGACCGCGGGCCCTCTTCTGCAGCCATCTCACCAGGAAGATTCAATCTCTCTTACGTACTAAGGTTTTCAGGATCACATCACATCGAGCTCTTTCTAATACTCCTGAGAGTCGACAGTCTATTACTAAGTTTCTTTTACTGCTATATAGTGGCATTTCTTAAGCTATTTCTCTGTCATTTAAAGGCTATCATTTCTATTATTTGTGTAATAGAAATTTAAACATATTTTACTCCTAAGAACCTTTGGCTAATATTCCAATTGCTCTGTGATTTGCTTTACTCTGTGTTTCAATCACTGCAACAATTTACCRTATTTTTAGTATCTCTTCAAGTCACTGTGGAAAAACACGTTGTTTGGGTAACAGCGGCACCCGCTAAGACTTCCCACTCCAATTTCTCCAAACATCAGGGCAATTTATTCCAAAGTTACTGAAGAAAACCTGGTTGATAAATTACCTGGCCCCTCTAAGTTGGCTTAAATTTAATAATTTAAATTTAATAATTCAGTACTAACTCAGTACACACTACATCAATAGAGGCAGTGAAGCCCAGCTGATAAAGTGAGAGCTGAGCTGCACACCCAGCAGGTCGCTGATGAGAACTGGACTAAGCTGGACACCCATGCGAATGAATCTAATGAAGGTTTCTTTACTTTTTTTTTTTTTATTTTAGAATGGAGGAAGATATCCTGAATGGTATTTAAACCTACACAGCATTACTGTGGTGGCAGTGTTATCTGAAGTCCATGTATCTGAGCTGCTGCATTCTTTACAGTTTTTATTTGCTACTTGGCAATACTAACCTGTCCTTCTTCCCACTGCACATATAAACGCAAACTGTATAATACACGGGGCACACAGTAACCATAGCCCAGGCCCTCCCGCCTCATTTCAGACATTAAACTAATGAGGTCTAAGAATCTAATTCTTAGACCAGTTCTGCTTCTAAGTTCACTGGAGGAAAATATAYGCACATCTCCTGAGCTCATCATCTCCTCCCGGGGACCAGATACAGCCTAAGGCAACWGAGAATGGACCTGAATTTATGAACAAATGCAGCATTTTTGTATATTGCGAATAGTGACATAGAGAATAACTCATACAATAAAATAAAGCATTTTATGATTCTTTATGATTAATCAAAATAAGGGCTATTCAAGTGCCTATGCATATGTTTTCTTTCAGAAAGAAAGGGTGGAGGGAAGCAGTAATAACAGAACCCCAAACATTTACATCTAGCTAAGAGAAGTATGAATTTTTTATCTACAAGTTTCTCACACACATAAAAACTTGTCGAAGAACTCTAATGTCGGATATACCGGATTCTAGGAACTTGTAAAGGCAGCAGGAGCTAAGTTGAGGCCTCCAAAATCTCCAAAGGAGGAAGAAAAACACTTTTGTTTAACAAGAGAAGTGCTCTCTTCTTATATTTGCTCCTTTTGCCTTATAAGTAGACTTTTCACTTTCCAGTGAGTTCACTCACTTTTGTACTCACTTTCAAACTCACTTTCGTAAGTTTTAATAATCTCCTAGCCATTTCCTTCTTCCTTTTGGGCACAGTCATGCAAGRAAAAGAAAACTGGAAGTTAACCCAGGATCATACATCACGTTTTAAGACATGTAACAAGAAGGACTAAAAGGCTAATGACACCCACGCCACGGAGGACAGCCGAGCCCCCCAAAGCCCTCCCTAGCTAGGGCACGCTGCACGCACCCGCCACACGTACACGCAGGAGCAACTTCAAGCACCTGTTTAAATTCTGCATCCCTTTTCATGGGGTTACACATCGAGCGACTGCCAGGCAAGAGCACAAGGGCCAGGAAACTGCTTCTTGTGGATCCGGACGGAGAAGTCAGAAATTCCTCCTCGTCCGGCAGCAGCTGCCAGAATCCCGCCAGGAGCCGCACGCGGAGCCCGGCCGGCAGCGGGCCCCGGACACGCAGCACGTCCCCTCCTCGCCCAGCACGGCAGGGGAAACAACAGCAGCAACAACAAAGCCCCTCGGGTTAATCTGGTGCTTGATTTGGTGTTTGCTCCGCACAAACGCCACGTCTCCTGCCGGGTGATGGACGTTCCCCAGCGTCCGGAGACGTCAGTCAAAGAAAAACCATTAAAGAGATGAGAGCCTGAGGACTGGGAATGCAGGTAAATGTGGGAAAGGCACCACAGCACAGAATTCGAGTTGCCTAGAGAATATTATTAGCAAAACCCTAATTGTCTTGCTCTTTAAACTCCCACCAAGCCACCTACATTTCTACAAAGTGAGTTTCTGGAATTAGGCACCTAAATTCCTTCCTCTCCTGCCCCCTCACTCTGCTCCCACACACCCCAAACTTTTCATTGCCCCTAACTTCTCATCCCATCAATTAGAAATCAAATCATAATTCCAGCCGGAGCATAATGTCCTTAGGTATTAACATGTCATGACTCTAAGATGGATTGCAGAGCAGTTCACATCTCTTTAAAGTTGTTCACAGTCTATATCCGTTTCCACTTGGATCACGTTTCAGAGATTATCTCAATACCCAGGAGAACAACAACCTATATTTCATTTTAAAAATAAGCCTGAAACACAATAGAACCAGACTGCACTACGTTTTGCAGAGAATAGTGCTTGATCCCTTAAACACAGAGAAATCTCCCCGTATTGAAATTATTATTCTCATGTAAAATTTGAACTTCCACCCCAACACTGCACTGTTCTTGCTCATGCAAAGCAATAGCAAACGGSACACACTGCTGTGAGCATGAAGACTTCCCATGCAAATACATTTGTTTAGCTCAGGTGTCCCCACGGCCAAGCATATGAACCCCGAGAGACACACAAAGTCAGTTTAAACAGGCAAAATCTATGCTACTTCCTTCAGGCCAAGGTAAAGACTGCACRTGCTTTTCATTTGTCATTTGCTAATGAGGGAACTGAACGCAGGAATATGAGGGCTTCTCTCGAGAGGAGCMTCTGGACTGGGAAGGGCCCTTCTCTGGTGCAGTCCTTAGCACAGCACCTTTGTTAGCCCCACATAACATGTGCTCTGCTCAGCTCAGAGGACACGCACGGGTCTCCGAGAGACCGCTCGGGTCACCTCGTCCTACAGAAGCGCTGACAAACATATAATAGGTATCCAGTTTCAAAGGGCTCTGGGGACATCCACGCCACAAGCCCCTTCCCTTTCTCCTCCCTCCCAAGCCCAGCTCGCCGTCAAGCCCCAAGCATTTTGCAATTATCTATTTAAAAAATAACCATAGCTTCGGTGTTGAGCCTTTTAGCGTCGCGCACCCGGGGACAAGGTCTCCTCCGCCTGCCGAAGCCTTCGCCGCCGTCCCGCAGCGCTGGGGACGAAGAGCCCCGCGTGTTCCCCACGTCTGCGGCAAAGCCATGGGGCACGAGCGCAAGGCAACGCGGGCTGCTCCGCAAGGAAGCGGTGAGTTCTCTTCCCATCCGCTCGGGATTCTGCTCTCCGCTAAGTGACGGTGCCGAGCACTTGCTAAGGAAGCTCTCAGATATACCTGGCAGGGTAATCCCCTTGGAAAGAAAGCTGCATTAAAAGTGTTTGAACTAGGTGTGTATTTTTAAGCCGATTAAATCCGCTACCTGAGAATCCTGCAAAGTCCTTACTGTGCACACGCATAAGCTTGAAGACTGATTTTAGAAACATCTTTGTCAGAAAAGAGCCTTTCTGTACAGTTTCTSTAATTCCTTTTGTGTCGTGGAGTCCTGAATCAGTGAAGGACGCAACTTCTGGCTCCCACCTAAAGGACAAGAGCTCAAAGTTGCAGAGGAAAGAAAGTGGTGCAGTTGTAACTCAGATCTCTTTACAGAGGGGATAAGAATAGCAATACCTGTGGGGCAGCAGCAGGGCCCACGCTGTAAGGAAGTGTGTGCTGCATCCACCAGCGCTGGATGCTCCATCTTCCCCCCTACCMCTGTGCCTTTATTGGCATTATGTTCCAAGCTGGAGCCCAAATCAGTTTTTGCTTCTCCCCTCCTACTTGCTCGGTATTTTGAGGCAGAAGCCTATTTGTGTTGATGATTGATGTTCTTGATTTTTCAATACGCAAACCAGACTTACTGCAAGTACATTCAACAGAGACCCTGAATGTTACTGATAATTTCGACTGTTGCACTTACAGCACCAGGAAGGACTTTTGTCCCTCAAGAAGCAATTGAAGATAGTTATAAAAGGCAAGGTGTCCTACTTACAAAATGAGTAAATTTGACTCTTTGCATTTCCTTGACTTTTCCAATTCTCAGTCCTTCTGAAATCATCAGACTAACTTTAAAAAGAAAGGTTTTAGACTTGGCAATAGATTTGCTCTTGCTATCAAGATAAAATTTTACTTTCCTTTTTAAGGCTTTCAGCTAAAAATATCTTGATACAAATGTTTCCCACTGGCTTTAAGATCGCAAACGCACAAACCTTCTCCAATAGATACAGATCTACCATAGATTCGGAGATACAAGCAGAAACAGAAGTTAGGGGGGCAAAAAGAAAAAAGAAAAAAGGAGAAACCAAGCAAGCCCCGCGCAACCCAAGTGAGGAATCCATTTCGCCCAGCCCCGGTGCCACAGGACAAGCCAACACCGGCACGCGCGGCAGGACGGCGCTATGTGCCCGCTGCAGGTAGGGGCGGCCCCGGGGGTGCGCGCCCCGCTGCGGAGCCCCGCGCTCGGCCCCGCGGTGCGGAGCGGAGCGGTGCGGTGCGGGCGCGCTGGTCCGTGCGGGCCCGCTTTGCGGGGCAGGTTACCGCGCTTTCCTTTGTCTCGCTTTCCCTCCTACAGCCTGCACCTATTTCCACTGATGGGAAAGGGGGAAAAAAAAGAGGGAGGGAAAAAAAGAGAGGGAGAGAGAGAGAAGAAGCAGCTCCCCAGGCCAAGCCCCAGCGCGAGAGGCTCCGTCCCGCGGAGGGAAGCGCGGCCCCGGCGCTGCCGCTGCCGCCCCGCTCACCTCGCGGCGCCGGCCGGGGGTCCCCGCGGGCCCCGCGCGGGGGGCAGGCAGCGCTGCCCCCGGCAAGA